>NW_020172629.1:2643212-2693504 GCF_003031525.2 Neophocaena asiaeorientalis asiaeorientalis | reverse complement strand
GGGGGCAAGCCGGCTGCCTTCCCTCTAAGGAGTCAGAGCTGCAGTAAAATGCCTGAAAGCCGCCACCTTGGCCACCTTCCCAGTCGTCATCGTCATTTCTGCCGAGGAGAGGCTGTTTTCAGAGCAGACTCTTCCCCTTCTGTGGGAGAGGCCAACAGGATGGACGTGGGAGGTCACAGCTGACTTTCGTGTCTGGCATCCATCGCACATGTGAGGGGTTTTGCACGGATGGCCTCACTCAGGCCTCTGCAGCCCTCTGAGGGGGTGGGACCACCCACCTGCGGGTGTCCTGTCCATCCCTGCAACCTCACCTGGCCCCTGCGACGTAGAGAACAAGCAAACAATCGGACATGTCTATGTTCCAATAAAGCTTTATTTATAACACCAGGCAGAGGGCCAGGTTTGGTCCATACACTGCAGTTGCCCAGCCCTACTCAGCATAGGCTCCACAGCCCTCAAACGACTGAACCGCACCTGCCGCTTCCATGCAACTTCTTTGCTCACCTCTCCACGCTCCTTCCCACTCCTTTGTTTTGTGGGAACTCAACCTATGACAGGTAGATAGAATTATTACCATCATTTGACAGATGAGGAAACTGAAGCAAAATTGTGGTTTTTCACCTGGGGTTGTTCAGCCAATGAGCGGCAGAGCCAGGCCCGTCCGAGCCGCCTGGTTCTGTAAACATTTGTATCTGTGAACACCTCTAGGGGCCATGGGGACAGAGATCGTGCACTGTGGGGGAAGAAGCTGTAGAGAAAAGAAGGTGCGCTAACAGCGCCGAATGTCAGAGGAGGGGAGGGGATGCCCACAATGGAATTCAGAGGAGGGATGAATCCATGCCCACCCCCGACTTCCACAGCAGAGTGGGCCCTCCTGACCTCTGCCCTCCTGGCTTTCTCGGCAGCACTTCTTCATCTCCTTTGCTACGCCCCCCACCACGTCTGAATGCTGGGGGCTCAGGCTTACTCCCTGGTGAGCCTCTTGGTTCCCACTGTCCTGGTCCAAAGCCCTGGTTACATCGTTCCCCTCCTGGCGCCTCTGGAAGCAGAAGCCTGACCCCTCTTTACCAGCCAGCCCCCTGGAGCAGTCGGAGCCTTCGAGACGAGCTGATGCAATGTTACTGCAGTAGGACAGCGTGAGGCTCACGCGTGTATTTTTAAATAATTGCTCTGCTTCACTTTTGGCTGCGATGCCCTAACCCCTGAATGTCGGGCCACTGTCCATGCGCTTGGGGAGCCTGACCCAAAACATCTGTTCACTCTGGATGGGTAGGCTGTCAGTTCTGTTGTCTGGCCACTCAGGACAAAAGGCAGACACCCAGCTGGCCCCATGGTGGGTGGGCGTCGGTGGTGCCGATAGCTTCTGTCTGGCACAGCCTGAGGCCACAGGACCTGCGGTCAGCCTTGCTGAGCTGACCCTGCCAGGAAGGTGCCGCCTCTCCATTCCCCTTTCTGAGGCTGTTAGTACAACTCCTCCCAGCTTCCCTCATCAGCGGCAAGGCTGAACCCTGCTTAGAGTAGCAAGAAACTCTAATCATTAATCCCCTTCCTCCCTGAGGGGTCAGCCCCCGCCCTCCCGGCCAGGCCCAGGCAGGAACAGAGGCCGCAGAATGTTTGCCATGTCTTACCCATCCTCCACAAGCTTGTGTCTGCAGGTAAAGGGCCCTCACCTGGAGGACAAAGACCCGCTCTGCTCTTTCTGGAATCAGGAAGCCCGTTTTTCATTGGAGAAATCCATCACGGACTTCCCTGGTGGTCCAGTGGTTAAGACTCCGCACTTCTACTGCAGGGGACCCGGGTTCCATCCCTTGTCGGGGAACTAAGATCCCACATGCCGTGGGGCAGCTAAGCCCACGCACCCTAGAGCCCGTGCGCCACAACTGGAGAGTCTGCACACTGCAGCTACTGAGCCCGCGTGCTCTGGAGCCTGTGCGCCACAACTAGAGATCCCGCATGCTGTGTGGCTCGGCCAAAAGAAGAAAAAATAAGCCTCTACTCATTCACTCTGGGTGATCCAGCCAGGTTCTTGCGCTACTCATCACTTACATCCAACCCAGTCCTAGAGTCCTGTGTGCACCTGCCCACGGTACCCACCGGAAGTCTATGAGCATCTCGACCATTGTGCGTCCGAAACGGACCCTGCCCCGTGCTGCTGCCCAGGCTTCCCAGCCCCCTGCGTGGCTCCACCTGCCACTCAGCGGCAGGAGCAAAGCCCTGGCCTCTGGCTTTGATTCCTCCCTCTCCTTCCCCTCCAAGGCCGCCACATCACCGAGTCCTGACGGTTCTACCCCGAGGCTATTGGAAGCCATCCACTCCTCGCTGCCTCCCAAGCAGTGCCACCGCAGTCACCGCGCGCCTGGTTTGTTCCTAAGGGGCCCCATGTCCCTCTCTGCACCCTCCAACCCGTTGTCGATGCAAAGCCAGCCGTCTGTTTTATTTTAGTCCCTTTCTTAAAGTCTCCAGTGTCTCACTATCGCTCTTGGAATAAAATCCAAATCCTTGCTATGGCCTGTGAGACCCTTGGTGACCTCGCCCCTCTGCCGTTTCGACCCCACCTCCCAGACCTCTGCTCCAAGGCCCTGCCCTGTCTGGCTGCTGCCCAGCTCATGCCCATAGCTGCCTTTGCTCCGGTCCTCTTCTAGAATGTTCTCTCGGGGCCCACTCTCATCCTTTGGGTCTTCGTTCAAACGTCACCTCCTCAGATAGGCTTTTGCAGCAGAGGCTCCTCATGGCCGGTCACTCTTCTCGTCATCGTTTGAACAGCCCGGGCGAGCCAGGATGCATGGCCATCCCGCCGAAGGCTGCTCTCCCCAGCCTCCCGTGTGTTCGTGCTGTGTGGTTGCCACGGGAAATGATATCTGCTCGCCTTCCTTCCCGGCTCTCCCCCCGCCCCCTGCCCAGGAGCCTCCTTGGACCCAGAGCGGAAAGCCCCGTGTCGAATGGCAGAGCCCCCTGCCAGCCCTGAACCTCTAGCCTCTGAACTCCGAGCCCCCTGGAACACGCTTCATCTCATCTAAGTCACTCCGTTTGGGGTCTTTTTCTTGCTACTGCTTAGCAGTACCTTTGGTAATAGAAACGTACCTGCCACAATCTCTAAGAGAGATTTCCCCAGCCACTTCCTATCTCAAAGCCTGGTTCGTGCGGAGCAGTGGCTGTGATGTGCGACTTCTTCCTGTGCTAGTCAGTTGTCACCTCTCCACTTGAACAAAGGCTCTGTGTGCGCGTGAATGTTGTCGTGCTCACCTTGAAGGCAGAGCAGGTGGAAGGCTCCAGGTAAGTCCTGCTGGATGGATGAACAAGGGAAGTGACCCAAGGAGGCTGTGAGGCTGGAGCCCCCAACCTGGAGCTTCACAAGACTCCTTTGTTAGAGTCCAGCGGATCAGAATGGCTCCTCCCGTAGGTGTTGTGAATTTTCTTTTAGCTTTTCTTTATCATGAATTTGTCCGTGACTTTTTTCCCACAAATTTTAATGTGGTCAAATTGATTAATATTTTTCCTCATGATGTTTTGCTTTCATCCCATGCTTATAAGGTCTTAGCCCACTTGAAGACTATTTTCAAAAATCATACTGAGGGCTTCCCGGGTGGCACAGTGTTTAAGAACCCGCCTGCCAATGCAGGGGGACACGGGTTCAAGCCCTGGTCCGGGAAGATCCCACATGCCACGGAGCAACTAAGGCCGTGCACCACAACTACTGAGCCTGCGCTCTAGAGCCCATGAGCCGCAACTACTCAGTCCACGTGCCACAACTACTGAAGCCCACGCGCCTAGAGCCCGTGCACCCCAACAAAGAGTAGCCCCCGCTCGCCGCGACTAGAGAAAGCCCGCACGCAACAATGAAGACCCGACGCAGCCAAAAATAAATACATTTAAAAAAATCATATTGAATCCACTTAAAATTAATTTTGGTGTAAAGAGTTAGTAAAGATCAAGGCTAGTGAGCTGACCTTTGGCCCATAACATGCTCAGTAAGTGTTGCTATTCTCATTATTTTAAATATTATCTTCTAATCAATTCCCATATGTATTAGGGTCTATTTCCAGACTGCTGGGTTTTTTTAAAAATAATTTATCTATTTCTGTACTAGTATCATTTTATTTTACTTATCATAGCTTTACAGTATATTTCAACATCCCCTATTACTCGTATTTTCTATCAGCTTTTCAATTATTTTAGAAAAGGTCAGGGAAGACCCTGTTCTTATTTTGATTGCAATCTCATTGAATATATGTAGATCAGCTTACAGAGAATTTACATCTTTACAACACTAACCTTTAGCCGAGAACAAGCTCCTTTATTCAAGTCTTTTTACTATCTCCCAGTCGAGTTAAAAGTTTTCCTGATATAGATCAGGCACGTTTTGGGGGAATAGACTTTACTTTGTAGAGCGGTTTTCGGTTCACGGCACGATTGTGGGGAAGGCACAGACCTTTCCCATTTACCCTCAGCCCCCGGCGTGCACGGCCTTCCCCACTATCAACCTCCCCACCGGAGAGGGATGTCTGTTACATTGATGACCTACACTGCCTCGTCACCATCACCAGTGTCCAGAGATGACCTTGGAGCTCGCGCTTGGTGTCCTACGTGCTGTGGGTTTTGGGCAAGTGTATGAGGTCATGGATCCACCCCTGTAGACCGTACAGAGTAGTTTCACTGCCCTAAAGCACCCTTGCTTTTAGGTTTACTTCTAGCTACTTTGTCTCTTTTATTATTGCTGGTGTTAATGAGAATTCTTCCTCCTTCGTGTTTTCTATTGGTTATATCTGTATGTCAGACGTTTATTATTTTTGCATATAAATTTTGTAAGCCGGACTTTGCTGAACTCTGAAGTGTTCTGGAATTCTTTCCGTGGGTTTGTTTGCATTTTCCAGGCATCATCTACAAATAATGACCAATTTGCCTACGTCTTGCCAATAGTTACACCTTTCTAGTTCATTCTGCTCCTCCAACGGACCTTCTCCCACTCTGTCACGGACCCTAGACTTTCATACCCTTATCTACCCCTTCCCAAAGGGCCTGGAGCTACTGGTTCCCTGGGTCACCCACAGACACCCTCCTGGCCACGCTCTGGCCCAACAGTGTCGCACAGTGGACTTGTTCTGCCCGGATACTGCCCACGGAGGTGTGTGCGTACGTGTGTGCACGCCTTTGCGGTATAGTTACGGTTACGACTCTCCCGCATACATCGTTGAACTGAATAACCTATTCTCGTCTTCCAAGACCAACTCCCCTTCCTCTTAGTCACGGACCCCTTAGAAAACTGAAAAATGTGCTGCTTCTGGACCCAGTCTGAGCGTTCCTAACCCCGTTCTCCCCGGTGATGTGTTAGCTGTTGCCGGGAGCGCTGCCCCTGGAGAGCAGACCCCACAACCCCCGGCTTTCCGTCAGTGCTACTCCCAGGGCTTGCCTTGGGCTCCTGACACAGGATCTATTTCTGCCTTCTCTCTCACTGACCCTTGCTCTGCTCTGTGGGCTCATCTGGAGAAGAGATAAAGGTGGGACAAGACGGGAGACTCCTGCAGGGTGTCCACGCTGCTCGGGTCCAGCTGCGCAAGAATCCGTGCAGAGCACTGGCCCTGACCTCTCTGCACGGCTCTGCCTGCGGCATCCGGACCACTGCCTCTTTCCCCTCCTCTTGTGCTTCGACCTGCAGACGGAGCAGACTTTCCCTCTCCTGACCCTCCTTCCCCCTCCGTCTTCCTACTACGCGAGGGCGCTCTGCAGCCCCACAGTTGTTCACAGACCTTCACGCGTGTGTGTCAGCCGTCAGTGTGATACGCCAAACGGGCTATTGATTTAGTGACAACCACCGCTGCGAGGAATTGATCTAATGTTTTCATTACGCTAAAAATGCTTTAACAAGTTCATTCGGAATTAGGCGATGGCAAGGATCTGCTTGGTTCCCATCATGTTCCCAGGAGGAGGTGACTTGTAGGGCAGCTTGAGGGACAAAAGCCACCACTCTACCCAGCAGTGCCCAGCCCGGTGCTGCGGGGCTGCCTTCCCCAAGGAGACCAGAGCCCTTGGTGTCCCCACCAGGCCTTCGTCTTGGAAATACTCAGTGTGGCTTGCTTGGCTTCCCCGAGTCCCTGACCTCGGGGCCCCGGCCCTTTCTCCATACCCGCCCCCCAGCAAGTGGCCCTGATGGTCCTCGTCCTCCGAAGGCCTCAGCATCCTGTCTGCACGGGGGAGGTAGTATGTTCCACCTGGCTTCCCCGCCCTTCCTGCCCAGGCTTTTCCTGCGTATCGACCTCAGTTTGAGCCCTCGCTGCTTCCTGCTTATGGGACCCTGTGCCTCGGGTGTCCACACATAACTGTGGGTAACACCACTCGTTCTTAGGGAGGTGGTGGGTCTTCAGTGCAGTGACGGGAGCCCAGCACAGGTGGGGGGGGAGGCGGAGGGTACTCAGGGATGCAATCTCCCCACAGGGCCCATTGTGTAGGGTGCTGGGGCCGTCCCCTGGCCAGCAGGGTCCAACTCTCTGACAGCAGAGCCTTGGGTCCCGTCTCAGCCCGGCCTCGGTGCCCACCTCCTCCCGAGCCCAGGTCCCAGCCTGGCACAGAGGGCTGGCCTTCCACTCTGACCCCTATTCTGAGCCAGCAGTCCGCTGTCGGTCACTTAGTTCCCCCAGGACGGGACCGGCTGTAATTTGTGAGGCCCGGCAGAAATGCCGATGCAGAGCCCCTGTTCACAAATCAGGGTTTCAGGACGGTGATGGCAGGGCACAGGTGGCCCTGCCCCATCAGGCTGCGTCCCAGGAACCAGGGTCAGAGATGCAGACGGTGTGCGCATCTGGACTTGAGGGGGCCACCTGCCCACAAGCCCGAAAGATACGTTGCTTCTTGGGTGCCTTATGGCTCCCACTGGGGTCCCTTCCGGTGGGCAGGCCTGAAGCCAGCCCCGTAGGCCCACACTGGCTGAACCCATGCAGTTGTCATGGCCGAGGGCAGAGAGCCCTGGAGGGTCCCGGCCAGAACTCGGATGTGTGGACACAGCCGTGATTCCAGCGCTTCTGCCCGCTTGGCTTCACGTGAAGCTGGGGGAGCCCGAACGCTGCCTCCCGTACGCCTGGGAGATGAGCAGCTGGTGCTGTTTACCTAGCGGCATTGCTGGCGCCACGTTTCTGAAGCTAAGCCAGGCCTGAGCACAGCTCCGTGACGCCACTGTGATTAATGACGCTGCTGCGGGCATCACCCGAGATGCACCCTCATTTATTCAAAGCAAATAAAACCACCTTGGGGGTTTTCTGCACGTGCACCTTCCCTGTGTTGTTATTAGGCTACTTGATCTGAAAAAAACAGAAACACCCAAGCTAGCATCTAGCATCCACCCCCAGCCTCTAAGTTCTAAATTCTTAATTGATTTGGACGTGCACTGTCAGCCAGCTACTGCTGCATAACAAAGAAGACTTAGGGGCGTTTTCCCTGCAAGTCTGCTGGTTGATGGGCGGCCAGCTGTCTAGACCAGGCTCAGCAGGCAGCTCTACAGGGTAGGATGGGCCCAGGTCCGTCCCTTACGTGACTCCTCCCCCTCTGATCCGGGAGCTGGTTGGGACGTGCGCTTCTCTGGCCAGGTTATGGGCGCAAGAGGGTGAGAGGGCTGCACTCAGAACTGGCCACTTCCACCTCAGTCCACTGGGGTCAGACGGCTGAGCCCCACGTCTGGGGTGGGCCGGGAAGAACTGCAAATTGATGCCGCAGAGCCAGTGTCGCCACCAAAGTGGGGTTCTCTCCCTTCTACAGGTGGGTCTGTGTCTGCAGAGGGAACTGAGCTTGTGCCCTCTCGGCGCTGTTTATATCACTGCTCTGGAAATGCCGGCTTCTCAACCAGCCAGGTAACTGTGCTCCCTCACTGCTGAGTGGGATTAGCTGATGAGATGCTCCCCGTCTTCCTCGGTGGGAACCAGAGCCCCCCGCCACGCACACGCCGGAGGCAGGAGAGCCGTGGTCTTGCTGGAACCAACGTGGGCATCTTTGGACACTTTACTGGGAAAGTGTTTTCTTTCTTCCTGGGAGGTGCAGGTGTCTACGTCCACTGTGGGGTAAGCGTCCTTTTGGCAGGACTGGAGGGGCCCCTGGTGATGGCAGCGCGCAGCAACTCGGGCTGGGCGCGCCGCGCTCAGGATGAAGCCAGCCTGGGCTATTTCTTAATCGGCTTGTTAGAATTCATGAGAGTTTTGCATTTGAGAGTCTTCCTGTGACCAAACCTCTTAGGATGGAGATAACGGGGCCCGTGACAGTCTCTACAGAGCCCGCACAAGATGATTTGGTTGTGTGAGCCGCTCTCCCCACTGTCCTTGACAGCCCTACCTGCCAGCTCTCACCGTCACTGGATTGCTTTAACGCCTCTCTACGCGGAAGGCATTTGGGTGGAACCATGGTGGGTTCTGGAGATGCACCTGCTTTTGAATCTCGGCCCTGCACCCCTGTGTGCTTACCTGCTCAAGTCTCAGTGTCCCCATCTGTGAAATGGGACGATGACCACAGCAGCTGCTCCAGAGTCTGTGTTGGTCTTCAGTGTGATGGCGTGTAGAGGGCTCAGCACACAGTCTGCACACAGTGGGCCTCGACAGGTGGAAGCTACCGCCCCAGCGTGTGGATCCCCAGCTCCCCATGGACAGGCCTAGATTCAGTTCCCAGACGGTCTGTTTTTTAATTGAAGTATAGTTGATTTACAATGTTGTGTTAATTTCTGCCGTACAGCGAAGTGACTCAGTTATCCATATATATACATTTATTCATGTTCTTTTCCACTGTGGTTTATCCCAAGTCATTGAATATAGTTGCCTGTGCTATACAGTGGGACCTTGTTGTTCACCCATCCTACATGTAATAGTTTGCAACCCTGATGATCTTTAATCACGTCAAGGTGGTTTTAACAGACAGGGACCTGAGGGCTGGAAGCCCCACTCAAGTAGCTCTGACTACGCCTTGTGAAAATAGAACATGACAAATAGCCTGTTTTATGCTTCTCCCAGACTTTTCTTAATATTACCAAGTCTCAGAGAAATTTAGTACTCAAGACATGCAGAATGAAAACTTTCAAAGAGTAGTCAAGCGCGGGCCTTCCCTGGAGGCGCAGTGGTTAAGAATCCGCCTGCCAATGCAGGGGACACTGGTTCAAGCCCTGGTCTGGGAAGATCCCACGTGCCGCGGAGCAACTAAACCCGTGCGCCACAACTACTGAAGCACGCGCCCCACAACTGCTGAGCCTGTGCACCTAGAGCCTGTGCTCCGCAACGAGGGAAGTCACCGCAGTGAGAAGCCCGCGCACCGCAGCAAAGAATAGCCCCTGCTCGCCACAACTAGAGAAAGCCCGCGTGCAGCAACGAAGACCCAACGCAGCCAAAAATGAACAAATAAATAAATAAATAATTTTTATTATTTTTTTTAAAAAAAGAGTAATCGAGTGAGAATGCCCTGAATGAAAGATATAAATTTTAAGTGGTGTTTTGGTTGGTTGCATTTCTGGTCTCCTGAAGGCCAACAGAGACCCTTGTATTGTTAGAACCAGAAATATTCCAACTCTGTATCTGCCCACATCCTCCCAAAGTAAACAGCATCTTCTGATCATAATCACCTCTTCCCTTGGTGACTGAAGGCCGTTATCCTGAACATCAGGGATGATTAAGATGGGAGGTAAATAGAATTATAGTGAAACTAGAATGTTCCCTGGAAAACAAACACTACCACCGATGAATCCTAATATAGCTGCTTTTTCTTAAAAGAATGTAGGAGGAAAATGCCTGTCGTTTGGGTTCTGAGTAACCAGGGTTTGCCTGTTTGATTAAAAAATATTGTTTATCAGATTTTCCTTTTCTGCCACCCATCTCTATCTTTGAGCATCTTCAAGTTGTTAAAATGACTTCTTCTCACAGTGTCTCTGTTTTTAGATCTGGAAATTATAATTTGGGTTAAAACTCGATGGGGAGTCGCTCAGGCGGATGGGTTGCCGTGGTAACGTGCGGGAAGGGGAGCTGTATGGCCGGAGGTATTTGCAAGAGCCTCTGGGTTGGGCTTTGTCTTTGCGCCGGCTGGTGGGTCTCCTCTTTCCAGGCCCTGCCTCCACCTGCTGCCTTCCTGAATCACTGCCCGGTACTGAGAAGACCATGGGGTCCCAGGGCCGGGCGCATTCTTGCTGGCAGAACTCTGATTTTGTTCAGCTACAGAGAGGCCAAGTGCCTCCTAGGACAGGTTGCACTCTTTCTAGCCCCAGAGGGTGGATCTCAGTTGGTCTAAACTAAACATCATAATTTTATTTCCATGCCAGTGACTGGGTTGGGCCAGGTCATAGGACAGTTCTGGCCAATGACAGTGAGAGTGTGTCAGGGGTGTCTGGGAGCTTTCCTTACAAATAGAAGTTGACAGGTGAGGAAACACCTGTCTAGGACTCTAGATGTCAGGTCTGAGGATTTGAAGCTTAGAACCACAGGTGACATCTCTCATCTGTGAAGGAAAGTCAAGAGGGTTGCAAAGAAGCAGAACCAGAGTCGGGGTGTCACTGAGGCAGAGTTAATCAACCTGGGGACGTCCTGATGTCCCAAAATAAACTTTTTATTCCTGAATTGTGTTCCCCCAAATTCATATGTTGAAGCGCTACTCCCCTCGTACCTCTGGATGTAGTCGTATTTGTAGGTAAGGTCTTTAAAGAGATAATTAAACTAAAATGAGGTCTTTATGGACCCTAACTCTAGTGAGGGTTCGGGTTATAATCAAATAACCAGTGAATTATAATCGGTAACTGTTGGAGGATGGAGGGAACGAAAAGTGTCCACTGAAGAAAAAAATGAGGTGGGCAGCTCTGTTATACTCAGTGGGTCAGTTTCTTATAGGGTGGGGTCTGGTGGGCAACAGTCTGGAAGCGTTCGAAGCTGTATGCCCTGCTGCCAAGGGCAACTTTAGAGTTAATTTCGGGTATGGGGGCATGTGTTTGGAGACAGGATGAGCCTTCCTAAGTCAAGATTTATGAACGGGTAACCAGTCTCTTGGACGCCAGGAAGACATCAGCGAAGGTCTTTGTGACGGTTCAGAGGCTAACAGCGCATGGAGGCCACCTGGACCTAACAATCATTGCACAATACCTCTCAACCACAACAGAGAAGAGATTCACTGAACAGTACAGGCCTGGGTGGGGTCAGCAGGACAGGTGGGACCATACGGGCCCAAGATGGCACCAGTTATGCTAACGGCCTTACAGTAACTCATAATCCAACTTGACTGGTCTGTTACAAGAAGAGGGATTTTGATGCAGACATATGCATACACGGCAGAAAGGCCATGTGAAGACACAGGGAGAAGACAGCCACATATATGCCACGGAGAGAGGCCTCAGGATGAAACCGACATTCCAGCACCTTCATCTTGGACGACTGCCCTCCAGAATTGTAAGAAAATAAATCTCTGTTGTTTCATCTCTGTCTGCCCCCTCCATGGTACTTTGTCATGGCAGCCCTAGGACACTAAAACATCACCGAGGCCAATACGGGCTTTGGAAGCAAGTGGCATCACCCCCAACTCCAAATGGCTTCTGTAATAAGGAGAAAATGGACTAAATCACATCCAAGAAGTCAGGCAGTAAAGCACCCCATGGTAGTCTCAGCAATGCCATCAGAGACCCGGGTTCCTCCATCTTCCTGCCCACTTGGCATGTTGGCCTGACCCTTAGGCGGGCTCCTCGAGGTGCCAGGATGGCCACCATGTATCCAGCTGCCTCCTGCAGGTGACGCTGTGCAGGGGCAGGAATGAGGTGCTGGAATGTTCCTACATGTCTGTTTTGTGAAGGGAAGAAAGCCCTCTCCTCCTGTCTCATTGGCCAGAACTACAACCCTTGCCCATGGCTGGCCATGGGCACAGAATTACTGCGGTGGGAATGAACCAGGAAGAAGGCAGTTGTCTGTCACATGTGGCTGCCAGTGATGGGATGTGAGTGGTGCTTTATTAATACATTAGAAGAAAGTGGAACAGAAATGGTGGTTGGATTGCAGCCAGCAGGGTCTTCTCCCCACCTGCGCAACCGGTCATCACCAATCCTATTGATTTATCTCCCAAAGAGCTCTTGAATTCATTGGCTTTTCTGCATCCCCTCTTCCATCACTGTAATCCAAGCTCCAATGATCTCTTACTGGGACTATTGCAGTAGCCTATCAGCCTGCCTGAACACACCCTGATCCCCTCTCGTCTCTTCTAACTGTAGCCTAATGACCTCTGAAAAATGTAGATGTCATCAAGTCTCACCCTACTTGAAATACTGCAGTGGTTCCATGCAGCTTAGAATAAGACATACTTCCTTACCTCTGCCTGCAAGGCTCTGCCTAGCCTGGCCTCTCCCCACCCCACGGCCTCGTCAAACGCCACACTCTTCCCACCCACTCCTCCTCAGGCACATGGGCTGTTGTTTTTACTGTCCCTCAAACACATTGTGATTTCACTCTTGTGTTTAGCATGTGCTGGTCCCTCTCCCCAGGACCTTGTACACGCCTCATCTGGTAGGTACCTCACCTGGCCTTATCCCTCAGGGCTTACACATCTCTTCCTAGGGAAACCTGCTGTCTTTCCTGACAAGGTCCAGCCCACCTGATCCAGCCCACCTGATCCAGCCCACCTGCACCCACCTGTGTGTAACCCTCCCACTCTCAGAAGCCTGCATGTGAACCAACCATCCTCCCAGGTCGGGAGCGGGCCGGTGCTCTCCTGGTCCCACCTGTGCTTGCTTGCGCAGCCTGAGGCCTGCGGTGGCTCCCCTGGCTGGAGGGTCTGGGGCCTGTGTGCTGGCTCTCAGCTTGTGCCCTTTCCCACGTGACCTCTCAGTCAGCCGTCCTCCGGGGCTCTGAACGTGGTGGCCAGACCATTCCAAGAGGGCAACGGCGAAAGCTGCAAGGCCCCTGGAGGCCTGGCCCTAGAACTTGCACACGTCACTCACATCACTTCTACTGGTCAAAGCGGTCCATGGGCCTGCCCACCGGTGTGGGGAGACAGAGGGATGGCGAAATACTGCCTTTTCTAATCTCCACTCGTCACGTGGGTCTCAGAGCACATGAGGCTCTCTTTCCGGATATGATCAACGCTCCTCTGTCCTCTGCGAACCCCGGAGCGGCTGTGGCCAGGACGGTGGGCTTCTCACCTCCATTATAACTCCTGCGCCCTGTACAGCGCCCAGAAGAGAGTCGGGGCTTTAATACTTATTGGATGACCGGATGAATGAGATACAATTAAGCACCAGGTTAATTCAAAAATGCCACTGTATTGCCAATGAGGATCATTTGTGAGCCTAAATTATCCATTAAACATTTAAACATCTGAAACAACTTAACATGCACAGACAGAAGAGTTAAAGAGATTACGGCACATCTACCTGATGGGATATAATACACAACTTTTATGATAGTCACCATTATGCCACAAGTTGAGAATATACTTATGATACAAAATTGAATAAGAAAAATGACAGAGGGACTTCCCTGGTGGTCCAGTGGTTAAGAATCCGCCTTCCAATGCAGGGGACGCAGGTTCGATCCCTGGTCGGGGAACTAGATCCCACGTGCCGCAGGGCAACTAAGCCTCCTGCGACAACTACTGAGCCCTGGCACCCTAGAGCCTGCGTGCCACAACTAGAGAGAAGCCCGTGCGCTGCGACGAAGACCCCACGGGCCGCAACCAAGACCCAACACAGCCAAATAAATAAATAAATATTTTTTTGAAAAAAGGAAAAAATGAGACAAAGAAGACAAGACTTTATAATAATGTCTCTCCATCCGTCGAGCACTTGGTCCCCCGGCTCGCCTCCTGCTGGTGGACACGCCTCTTCCTGGCGCCAGTCTCCGTGGGTCCCAGCGTGGCCGTCTCCTGCTTGTCCTTGGAGCTTCAGTTCACATGTCAGTCCTCAGGGAGGCTCTCTGAGGCCCCAACCAGGTACGTCCCTGTAAGTCTCCCTGTCCCTCCCCCGTCGTCTGCCTTACTTGGGGCTGTGTCACCTGGCACAGCGTCGGCACAGGTGAGATGTGGTGCCTCGGGGTGCCTGGGGGGCTTAAACAATAGAAATTTTTTTTTTTTTTTGCAGTACGCGGGCCTCTCACTGCTGTGGCCTCTCCCGTTGCGGAGCACAGGCTCCGGATGCACAGGCTCAGCGGCCATGGCTCACGGGCCCAGCCGCTCCACGGCATGTGGGATCTTCCCGGACCGGGGCACGAACCCGCGTCCCCTGCATCGGCAGGTGGACTCTCGACCACTGCGCCACCAGGGAAGCCCAAACAATAGAAATTTATTTCCTCATGGTTCTTGAGGCCAGAAGTCTGAAATCGAGGTGTCAGCAGGGCCACATTCCTTCTGAAGCCTCTAGAGGAGGGTCCTCTCTTGCCCCTTCCGATGTAGAGTGGCGGCTGGCGACCCTTGGCTTGTGGACGCGTTGCCTGATCTCTGCATCTGCTGTCCTGTGGCTCTCCACCACCCCCGAGTCTGTACATGCTCTTCCTCTCCGGGTTTCTCCTCTCCTTATATGGACTCTAGTCAGATTGGATCAGGGTCCACCCTAGTGACCTCATCTTAACTTGACCGTCTGCCAAGACCCTGTCTCTAGACAAGGTCACCTTCACGGGTACCATGAGTGAGGACAGGCACATAGCCTTGGGGATACTGTTCCACCCACAGCAACGGGGGACGGAGGGAGGAAGTGAAAAGGTGTGGGTGCTGTGAAGCTGAGATTTGCTCCCCGAGCCCGGGAGGCTTCCTGCACTGGCTGGCACTCACATCTCCACTGGGGGCTCTGGGCTACAGCATCACAGGCCCTAGAGGGGACGCCAGGCCCCGGTTCTCAGTTCTAACCCGGTAGCTCGTCTCTGGACCTCTTGGCTTGTGGCCCACCTGCCCCTCTTAGCAGCATGCAGTGCCCACCACACTCCCGCCATGCTTTCTGGTGTCTCGTGGACAGAATTTTCAAGCAAGACTCGAGCATCGGCCGCTTCCGCTTGCGGGAGACTGAGAGTTCCTTGATGGGCGGCGTGTGGGGTCGTGTTGCCCTCTCCAGGACACCCACTACCATGGGGTCAGGGCTTTGTCTTCCCCCAAGGGAGCTTCGGTCCCACTAAGCCGAGACAGGTACTTTGGTGGCGGGAAGAGTGTGGGCCTTTGAGCGGCCGTCCCCCAGTCACAGGTGCAAAGCGACTTTCTCGTGAGGCGGAACCCGGGCCTCACCCCGAGTGCTGACCGGGATCCTCCCAGGCTGGGACCTGGATCCGTGTCTTAGCATCTGCCCAGGTGTGTCTGCTGGTCACCTGCACTGGCACCCGGGACCGACTGCTGCGGGTGGTTCTGCGTGGCTCAGGTGTGCTCACTCCCCCTCTGGTCCAGGTGAGGTGTCTGCAGGTGTCCCCTCCACCCCCGACCCACTGCACCGGTTCCTGTGCCATCGGCCAGCTCGCTGACCTCCAGGCAAATGCGGGCTCCTCGAGGGCCTGTCTGTGACCTGCTCCCCACGACTCCCTTGTACCTTGTGCCACCTTGAAGACAGCAGGTGCGAAAACGCTGGTTGAAAACGCAGCAGGGTGTAGGTGGGAGAGGAGTCGGCCGCAGCGTGAGGCTTGCTCCCCGTGGAAGTGTTTTCCGCACGACAGGGCCGGCGGGTGTCAGGCTTCCTGTGTGCTGTCCCCACCCGCAGGGCTGGGACGAGCTGTGCCCGCACCCTGCCCTCTGCAGCCCACCCAGGCGCTCCAGCGCCCTGCCCCCAGGGACCAGCCCAATTGCCCCGACATCCATTGCCGCCTCCTCCCGAAACTCACTCCCAGAAAGAGCGAAAGGGTGGGAGAGGGGAGGAAGCCGGCAGCGGGCGGGGGCTGGTGGGCCCAGCTGGGGGGAGGGCTCGCCCTCTGGCAGGCAACGTGACCCCCCAGGAGGCCCCATGGCCCCGCCTGCTCTAATAAACTCGAAACTCCAGTGACTTAAGTGAAGATTTCAGATTAACATTTAAATTAACACCGGACTAGAAATCTGGAGGCCCAGGTCGCTGGTGTGACTGTGTTAACTTGTTCTGTGACCTGGGGCGAAAATTTAAAATGATCTTTTCTGATCGAGCCGCCCCCTCCCTCCGTGGGGAGGTCAGGACGTGGGCCTGGAGGACCCCTCCGCCCCTCCCGGGCTGGAAGCCCGGCCTTCTGTGTGGGTGGGGCTCACCTTTGCCCCTGAGTTGCTCTGTTTGAACAGTGAGTGTGGACCCTCCTGGCCCCTGGAGGCTGGGATCCAGGCAGCTGCTACCAGAGAAGGGAAGGGCGGGGCCGTGGGCTTGGGACCATCAGTGACACTGCCATCAACTCAGCCACTGCAGGGGGACCTCTTTTAGGAGCTTTCCTGTACACGGCCTGTCTTGGTGCTCCCCAAACTTGGGGCCCGAGCTGAAAGGAACAGGGCATTAACACGACCCATAGCCCCCGGTGGGGGGGGGCACGTCTGCCAGATCCAGCCCAGTGGGCTCCAGAGAGCCAAGAACATCCCAGATCTGCCAGGTTCTGAAACCCCGGTCTGCAGACACAGAGCAGAGAGCGGAGTGGGATCCAGGATCCCAGGAGGGTAACCAGGTCCAGCTGGGGGGTTCCAAGAATCTGGACTCTTCCAGAGGGGCGGGGAAGGCGCCAGCCCTGGCTGAGTGGATGTGTGTGCTACGTGCCTTAGAGATTAGTCCCCGTCCTCCGACGAAGAGAGAACTAAAAGTGAAGCAGGCCCAGGTGGGCAGGATCTGAAGCCAGGTGCTGTTAACAGGGCCCCTGCTGCCCTCCGGATGGGCAACTGTATCAGGAAGGGCCGGGGGCACTGCCAGAGCGCAGAGCCACCCGGACCCCCGGGGCCCTGCCCCACTCGCCCGGCTCTGCGGGACCCTGCACACCAGCCTGTCGTATCCGTCTCAGACAGGGATGCTGCACCCCCAGGAAGCTGCCGCGTGGCCCAGGGCCAGACCAGCCACTGCTCCTTCACACTGGCCGTTTCCTTCCCTGCCGCCAAAAGACTGCCTCCCACTGTCTTCCCTCTCCTGGGAGCAAGGAGTAAAGGATGTCAGAAACCTCTAGGAAATCCCTTCTTCTCCACTCTTGTCTGTCCGCAGGGATCCTAATGGCCCTCAGCCTGCAATGGTCGCCCTCCCTTTCTTCCCAAGAGGCCTCCCGGCAGAGCCTGCCGGGCCATCTGTCACGTAGAGTCCTGGGAGGTGTGGCCCTGTGCCCTCCCAATCAGCCCCTGCGCCCACCGGTGTGTTCCCACGGCTGGTCAGGGTCCCCGCTGGAGAACCCTGCCCTGGAGGCATAGGGATCTCATTCGTTGGGAGAGTAGTGAACTCGAAATAGCAGTGGCTGAGGCATCTCACAGAGGATGGAGAATCGCCATCCAGGTGGACGGGAGATCTGTCCTGCAGTGCACAGGACCCTGGTCCTGATGGCCCGAGCTCCGTCCAGGCTCCAGTGGGACAGGAGGGCAACACCGGGCCAAGGGCCTTCAGGAAGGCTCTGGAATGCATGGTTCTGGAGGCAAGTTACATGGCCACAGGAGCTGGAAAGGACACCTGTGGCTACAGGTTCCTTTCCGGGGAAGAAGGAACACACTGCAGGAAGTACTGGGTCCTCCTGGCCTCTGGTGTTGGGCCCACAGACCTTCCAGCCCTTGCTGTCACCTTGGACAGACAGGCTGTTCCTGGGGACCTGGGGAAGGAGAAGGACTGGGTGCCACTCAGGGAGCTTGTAGTTCCATAATTGGCAACCATAATGATCAAGGACAGCTCACACTGCCCGAGGGTCACCTGGCCAGTAAGGGGCGGGGTCAGCAGCCGGCCTTGTGCGATCCCACGGCCTGGCTCTCAAGCAGCTGACCTGCCCAGACACGCTCACAGACGTGCACCGGGTGACCCGGGAAGTGGAACTGGGAAAAGTTCCCCAATCTCTCTAAGCCTCACCGTAAAATGGGGATACAGTAGTTCTTGGGTCACTCTCATAGGCTGAGACGAGCGTCAAGTGTGTGGCACGTGGAGCACAACACGTGGAAGGTGGGAAGCGTCCGTAGCGATGGCACCATCGTGGCCGTGGTTGGTCTTTGCCACCATGGATGCAGGCTGAGCCCTCGGCCATCCCATTCTGATGTACAGCCAGGAAACAGCACAAAAATCGGGGTCAGGTCGGCCGTGCCAGCATTCAGATTTAAAGGTTATGCTGTTCTCCCAAAGACACCCCGAAATACAGTG
The DNA here is from genome assembly GCF_003031525.2 of Neophocaena asiaeorientalis asiaeorientalis. Classification (NCBI taxonomy): domain Eukaryota; kingdom Metazoa; phylum Chordata; class Mammalia; order Artiodactyla; family Phocoenidae; genus Neophocaena; species Neophocaena asiaeorientalis. Next base: position 2,675,296 of record NW_020172629.1, on the reverse strand, counting down.
CTCGACTGGTACAGATAACGTCTTCACGCCTCGTTTAACGCCAGGCGAGCGGTCATGACCGACCGAGGCTTTGCCAGGCTCCTCCAGCATCCGCGGTCACAGCTGGGGCAAAGACAGCACGTTCAAAACCAGTTTCCTGTTGAGCAAATGAGGCTGACGTTAGAGGCACCGCTTCATTTACTTTTTCTTGGTGAGAATTCTCAGCTGGGCAGCCCTGCCTGAGAAGAAGGGGCAGAATCAGCTGTGTAGCCCATTAGAGGTGAGTTGCAGAGGCTCCCTGAGGTTTTAAATCCAGCCAAAATGTGTCTTCGGGAGCAGGGCCCAGTTTGGGACAAACCTTTTCCATTTGCAAAGGTTCCTTGGGTGTAATTAATGCGACCCAGTGGGGCTTGAGGTCTCTGATGGACTCAGAGCATAGGTCTCCTTATTCTTTAAAAAAGCGTGTTTTAAATGGAAAACGTACAATGTATGTGGTTTATAAAAACACGAGTCCGAAAGGGCATGCAAAGAAAACTAGTCTCAGTTTGACTGTCTTTGAAAACTCTGTACATTCCTGCCTTGGAAGAAGCCGCCAAAGGACAAGAGTCCAGCCCAGCCCCCAGCGACCGTGGGTCTGCTGACTCTCCAGCTGGAGAACGGCTCACAGGAGCCTCACTCCCCTTCCAGAGATAACACGTGCTTTGTGCCTGTTTGTTTAGCGTGCAGGGCCCTGGTGGATGAGGTAGAGTACGACGTCACCAAGGCTCGGCAGAAGAAGACCAAGGTGGGCTCCCTCCGAATAAATCCTGACGGGACGCGGGAGAGGAGAAAGGTAGCGGAAAAGAAATTATGTGTCAGTGTATAATTGCGGATATGGGCAATTACCAGCCATTTATCCAAACAGCAGTTGGTCTTAATCTTCTAACCTTTCTCTTGTTCAGGGTATCAGCTCTAAATTGCTTCCGGGTCCTGGGGGACCCAAAGTAATCTTTAAGCTTGAAATTGAAGTCTCTCTCCCAGCACCTAAATTTTGTGTCTTGTCAAGTCGGAAGACATTTCTGCACTATGGCTTATCAGGATAAAAATAGTGCTTCCGTGGTTCTTGGGCAAGGCCAGCAGGGGACCCAGAACAGCTGCAGGGGCTGCCCAGAGACCTCAAAGGCTGGGCACCCTCCCCCAGGCTCCCCACCCCTGTCTCTGAGATCCACAGAAGTTTCCAGTGTGGGTAAGGATGCAAGACCCATCTCCGGGACAGACTCAGGCACCTGTCTGAGCGGAAAGATGGATGTCCTTCCACCACGGAGACCATGCGGAGAGGGGCCCAGCCCTCGGCATCTGATGGCAGGGGTCTGAGAAGTCAGGAGGGACGGGGCCACGGCAAACTCAGGCTCCCGTGTCCTCCCCCAACCCCGCACTCAGGTGGTAGAAGCGCTCAGAACAATAGGGCAATTCATTGTCATCCTAAGCGCACCGTGACAGGCGAAGGCGTTGCATAGCTTCATCGCTCACTCGGAGCTGAACAGAAGCTGGTTTGGGATTTCCTGTTGGTTTGGCCAAGCACACGGCACCCTGTTTTAGAGCAAATGACTGAGGTGGGCCGTCTGCTTTTTCCACCTCTTTCTGGAATTGTGTGCCCGCCCAAGAGCCTGGGAGTAGGGCCACCAGGGGGCTCTGTAGGGTATTGAACGCACCTTTACGGGAGGCCTAAGTGCGTTGAGCTAGGAGGCCCCCTCTAAGAAGGGCGGGACAATCTTCCCCACAAAAGCCCATCTCCCATCATGTCACCGGGTAATTCACCAGAATTACCAATTCTGATAACTCAGGTACTTTCCCGGGAAGAACCGTGATAACTCGCACCACTGCTCATCCACAGGCCTCGTTCCCTGCGACCAGGCGGCCCCGTTGGTCCCAGAGACCCGCAGGGGAGGAGCAACCCTGGTCCCTGACACCAGCTGCAGAGGACTCTCACGGTCAGGCAGCGCCAGGAAAGGCGTGTGTGCCCGGGGCCACGGCAGCTTCGAAAACAGATGGAGGGTCACTGCCGTAAGAGGTTAAAACGTGGGTTACCTGACCCACTGTTGGTGCACCCGGGCCAGGAGAGAGGAAGCAGTCTTTCTCCAAAAGGTCAAAGGGCAAAAGAGACTGACCCCGGGAAGGAGCGGGGGCAAGGGGAGGGACGCGGGTCCGTGAGGGAGGACGGGGGAAGCCGGCGGCTCTTTATCGAGGACCTGCCACGACAGCCTTTAAGTGAGTTCTAGTCCTGACAGCAACCTGCAAAATAGGTGTGTTTTCTGTTGAGGACACGCAGAGCAGGTTAGCGGTGTCCCGGGGTCCCTCGGTGACGGCATTGCACTCATAGGCCCTCCATCCTCCGAGCTCTCCTGCTGTGTCCCTGGGGATCTTTCCCGGGGTCTGTGCTGAGGATCCCTGAGCCCCCCCGCTGCTGACATGGACTCACCTTTACCGGAAACAGACCTGCTCTCCCTTCTCTATTGTCTTCTGCTTTGAGACAATCGAGTTGAAATCACGTTTTCAGTGTTGCTACAAACGCTCCATCTGCTGAGCCGTTTGAAAGCCATCATTCTGCCACGTTCATCAGGTAGACCAGAGTGACCTCAAAGTCCCGGCGACGGTGAGCAGGGCTGTCCTGGACCACGTCCTGCTCAGAGCTGCTGCCTGGCGGTCGGGGGGAGAGCAGCCCCCGGGAGCTTCTCCCCAGCCTTCAGCACTGGAGCCGGACCCTCCCGGCAGACACGTGGAGGGTACGCGGTGCCCGGAGAGGCTGGTCTTTAAGGCCCCGTGTTTTGGAGCCGTGTGGCTTTGGGGCTGAGGGGTGGAGGTCAGGTTTCCTGCCTGCGGTCAACGTGAAGCTAGTGATCACAGCAGCTCCCGTGCTTTGCAGAACCCAGCAGTCCTCCCTCCCTCTCCGAAAACTCTCCTCTGCTTCAAAGGCCCGTGGTTGTTTCCTCGGCCAGCGGGCTGCTTGGCCAAACTTGAAACACAGGGGCCTCTCGGCGTGAAGTCGGGGCCTCACCCGCCGCCTTGGACGCAGGCCAGCTGTTCTCGCCGGGGGTGCTCCTGTGGAGGCATCTCTGTCCTTCCGCGGGGGGCACGCGGCCTGTGTGCGCTCAGCTTAGTGTTCAGGAAACACAAGAAAAGCACAGAGAAGCGCCCGGCAGGATCAGGCCGGCGCCCTGGCTGGGAGAGGTGTCAGATTCAGGGCGCTTCCTGGGTCCCTGACATGCCGGCCGAGGGCGACACGACCCATCTCCTGCCCCGTCCTGTCTTTTCTTTTCCTTTTTCGTTCTGTTTCTCCAACGATGGAAGGAAACGCTGACCCGTGGGCTGCGTCCTCCAAGCTGAGGGTCCTGGAGAGCCCGGCCTTCCTCAGAGGGAGGTGGGGAGTGCCCCCGAGGGCCCACGTGCTGAGGGGCAGGGGCCCGAGTTGGCCTTCCAAGTGCAGTGTGGACACTTAACGCACAGACTGGCTGCTGTCGATGCAGGCTGGCCGCTCGGGTGCAGCTCTGCGGAGGGCGGCGTGGGGGGAGGGCCGTGGACAGCTGCTCTGGGCTGGGCCGCGCTGGGTGAGAAGGTGCCAGGTGGTTACTATGGCACATTCTGCCCCCGGACGACAGCCGGGGGGGGAGCTGGCCCGTGTGACCGCTGCGGATGGCCACTGCCCCGGCACGTTCTGTCCCTGTGGAGGTGGGCACGGAGGACACAGTGAGGGTGGGGCAGGTGCCCAAGGGACCACATGTCCTCCAAACAGCAGGTTCTGTTGCCCGTTGCTGAAGCAGCCCCGAGGACCTGGGGCCCTCGCACCGCCGCGACCCGCCCGGGAGCGCCAGCCGTGCTCTCGCTGCCTGTCCTGGCGACGTTCTCTGTCCGGCCTTTTCTCCAGCCTCCACTCTGCATTGCTGCCCTGCGGCCTGTGCCCTCTTCTGTCCCAGGACTCCTTCCACGTGCATCCCAGCTGTGGAGTCCCAGCCGCCGGTCCAGAAGCCAGGGTGGCCCTGCCGGGGCGCTCGGGGACCCTGGGAAGCGCTGGCCTCGGGCTGTGCCCGGACTGCGGGAGTCAGGCCCAGGCCACGGTCAGTGAGGTCCCCCGGCCCCCGCCCACCTGCTGCTCCACTTTGCTCTGGCTCGGCCACGTGGTCGCGGGTCCCCCCGGGTCCCGAGTCGGCCGTGCCTTGAGCCCCGTTCCCCTCTTTCCTCCCTCGGCTCCGTACACACATGAGCAGGGCTGCCTGCCCCTGAGGCCGCTTGTGAGGCCACAGACTCCCAGACGTGGCCCCCCACGTGGCCACCTGCGGGATGCTGGCCCTCGGAGGACGGGGTGGGACCTGGGTGGGGTGGGGTCAGGGTTGGGGTGTTGGATGGGGTGGGGTCAGGGTTGGGGTCGGGGGTAGCTTTGGCAGATACAGCAGCTCCATTTCTCCCGCTGACTCTGGGAGACGTGTTCTCTCCGTCTGACAGTTTTCTCCGGTGAGCAGGAAGGGGATAGATTGGGGGCGGAGCAGCGCAGGGAAAGGGGTCTAATACTCCTCGGTGGGGGGACCTCCGAGGTGTCCTCTGCCTGGCTCTGGAACGTCCCCAGTGGAATGGGGGCCCCAGCCGCCCCCCGAAGATACACTTTACCGTCTGCCCCCTCTTTTGCCAGCACTGCCCCCTCCCCTCCCATGTTTGGAGAACCTCCCAAGGAAAACCCAGCCAAGATAGTTGCTGTAAAGCCGCCCGACGCAAACTGCCCCCCTGGCACCCCTCCTCCCCTGGAGGGACACGGGAACCACCACCAGCTCCCCACCTGGCAGCAGTGGGCGGGGAGACCCTCAGGGAGAAGCGCTGTTTTCTTGCAGTTGTCACCCAGCAAGGCCTACGACAGGTTCTCCACAGCATCGGTGGACGGCGGGGCTTAGGGCCACAAAGCCAGGCTTGGGCTCCCAAACCGGGCGGGCTAGAGGGAGGGACATGCGGTGCGGGAGTGTGAGAAAGTAAGTCTTGTTTGCTTGAATTGACCCCATCCTCGAGGCATCGTGCAGGCCTGCTGTGAACGTCAAGTTCAAATAGAGAAAGTATCGTCAATAATAGTGACGATGAGACCAGTATCTCCTTACACTAGACTCCAATGCTGTTTTCGTTAAATCCTTTCAACAACTTTGGGAGGTAAATGAGGCCACTTTAATTGGCTTCGTGTTAGAAATACAGAAGATGACGCTCAGAGAGCTTCGGTGACTCGATTTTGACAAATTGGTATTAACTTAATTTGCGGATAAGTCAATTTAGCTCTTGACAGAGCTGCCCCATCCTGTTGCATGCCACACAACATCAGGTCACTGTGGTGCCCTGGGGCCGTGCAGTACACAACCTGCACAACTATACACGGGACCCTGTTTGCTAACGAGATGAGGGAGGTGGACTGTTGTAACAGGACAGCTAAGAGGCAGAGGGGAATTCAGTCCGTCCGCAACCTTCAGACTGCAGGCTGCCACCCACTAGTGGGCCATAAATCAGTACAGTGGGGTGAAACTAGCATAGAAAAATATACCTAACATTTCAGAGTGCATCTTATAGGAAAGGAAACTTATCTCGTGACGCTTTATGTAATGAGTTGCAACGTAAAAAGTGGGTCATGTCCAAAAAACTGAAAGCCACTACAGCAGATGGCTGTTCTCAGCATGGGACAGTAGCCTAAAGATATTTCATTGGGGAAGATTATTCATACCCAAACAATGCCACAGTAACGCCTGATTCCCCATGCGGAGACAATCAGAACTCCTCCTCTGAGACCAGGTGTTACCACAGAAATTGCATTGGGTTTGGCGATCTATACAGTCTGTAGACCAGGGAACCAGGGCGCCACGAGCACCACTGATGTCTTCCCAGCCCAGCGGTGGCCCCGGCGGCCTGGCTCCTGGCTCGCGGCTGCTGAAGCTCCGGAGTCGTGCTCTGGCACCGTGACTGCCCTGAGTCAACACACCGCGTATGTGTTCGGCCCACGCTGAGTATGGTGTAGAGAAGGAATTCTCACCCCGAAGGAGGTAGCGCTCTGACCCAGAGCTCTCAGAAGGAGCCACCGTGAACACTGCACGCAGTGACAGAGAGGAATGGCTTTGGTTTTTGTCCCAGCTCCTGGCACTAGAGCTTTATAACGTGACCACTGCTCCTTTCAAACATGTCGCCATGGGAAGCGCTCAGTCTCAAAGAACAGACAAACCAGCTAAAAGCAGTTTGGCCATAAGAGCTTTTCCTATCCTACACGCTAAAAAGTCTGAGTACAGGTGGCTCCGCGGTGGCGGAGGTGAGTTCAGTGGCCCAGGGGCACCGCGAGTGACCTCATTCCTTTCTGGCTTTCTTTTCTGCCGCTCTTGGCAGTAAGAGAGAGCTCGGCCTCATAGGCTGGTTCTTTTCACGGTCCCCGCACGGCTGCCCATCTCCAGGTGTCACATGTAGACAACGTTCAGAGCAGAAGACGGAAAAGTTTTGCATTCCGTTCTCTTTTAACAAGTGGGGAATTTGTCCACAAGACCCCCGACGCCCCGTCCCCACGAGCCTCGTGCTTGTATCTCACGGTCAGGAGACCACTGGGCAAGGGAATGGGCCCACCTTGAGGGTCCCCATCGGTTGAGGCCCAACCCCGGGGCTGAGGGTCGGGGGTGGCTTTGCGGCAGGTGGCCGCCGGCCCGCGCGCACTTCGGCCACGCGCTGTGAGCGTGAGGGCCCAGCAGGCGGCAGGACCAGTGGCTGGAGACCCCAGTGTGGTGATGGCTCTGAAATGGGGTCGGGGGACTGTCCTGAGTTCCTTCTTGCATTTTCCTGTAAGCAAAAGAAAGAGATGGTGTGCGTGTGGCTTGCAGGGCTGGAAGCTACACCTAGCAAACAGGGATCACGAGGGCACCCTGTGTTGTTTTATGGACATTGTCAGCCCATGGTTAGCACCTTAATAAATATATTACTTGGAGAACAATCGCGAATAAAATTATGTTCACAGGAACCTGAGAGGCAGCGTGTAAAAAAAATCAGAATGGTGTTTTCCAGTTTTTAAGTCCAAAAAAGAGGTAACTAATCGGTGTATACTGACGACCCTTGTGTGTGAGTATGTCTTCTGGGGGTGAAGGGGCACAGAATACACCCTGCGGTGGTGACGGGGTCACATCTCTGGCCTTACCTGAGCTGCTTTTCTTTTTGCTCACCTTTCAAATGTTTTTCCATAATGAACAGATTATTACTGTGACATTAAAAAATAGTTTGGGGGGGGCTTCCCTGGTGGCGCAGTGGTTGGGAGCCTGCCTGCCGATGCAGGGACCACGGGTTCGTGCCCCGGTCCGGGAAGATCCCACATGCCGCGGAGCGGCTGGGCCCGTGAGCCATGGCCGCTGAGCCTGTGCGTCCGGAGCCTGTGCTCCGCAATGGGAGAGGCCACAACAGTGAGAGGCCCGCGTACAGCAAAAAAAAAAAAAAACAAACAAACAAACAAAAAAAAATAGTTTGGGGGGGCTTCCCTGGTGGCACAGTGGTTGAGAGTCCGCCTGCCGATGCAGGGGACGCGGGTTCGTGCCCCGGTCCGGGAAGATCTCACATGCCGCGGAGTGGCTGGGCCCGTGAGCCATGGCCGCTGAGCCTGTGCGTCCGGAGCCTGTGCTCCGCAAGGGGAGAGGCGGCAACAGTGAGGGGCCCGCGTATCGCAAAAAAAAAAAAAAAAATAGTTAGGGTTATGTTTTTGAGAAATCAAAAGAATTCCATGTCATTTCAGGAGTTCCAATTCTCAAAAGTAGCCTTGCTCCTGGTGAGATGGAAACCACACACAGATACGTGATACTCTCCTACAAAACCCTTAGCAGGAAGCGGCGGAGCAGCCGCTGCCCGCTTTGCGCAGCCTCCATTCCTGGTTCCTGGTGGTCCTGGTTCTGTCCTGTCCTTGGAGGTTTGGAGAGTCCCGGGAAGGTGGGGCTCATGAAGGGTGGCTGTCACTTTGTCTCTGGTTGACTCTTCTTCCCGTGACCAGAGGGGGCCCAGGACCTAGGGTCTGAGATAAGTTGATCTCATGTTTCTCAGTCATCTACAAGGAAACGAGCAGAATTAGTGTGTTCGGTAATCGACAGCCTGACTGGTTTCCTTCCACTCTCCATTTTCCTTTCCTCTCAAAGAAGAATGAGTGACTTTTCTAGTCCTCAGGACAATATACTTGGGTTCTTTGCACCTTTATCATTAATTTTCTCTGGTGGCTTTTATTGTGTATCATCTTCTCTTTTACTTCTTTTCTTTCTTTCATTTTTTAAAAAGAGAAATACTTCTGCTCTAGCGTTGATTTATGACGCTGCGTGCATCTTTCCCGCTCATAAAGCGAGGGGAGGCCTCCCACGATGAGAGCTGGCCTCCTGCCCACGTTGGGTCCAGGGCAGGTTGGCAGGGGAGGCCACTCCACTTGGTCACCCAGGGACCCAGGCTCCTCGTATCCAGTCCTCAGTGTTCTCTGCATTCCTGGGAGGGTGGGGCAGACGGGGCAGAGGGCTCCTCGGGAAGGTTTCATGGGCAGACCTAAAAGTGCGGTGTCTCACTTCTGCCCACATGCAACGGCTGGGACTCTGTCATTCGTGCTCAACTGATTGCAAGAGAGCTGTGTCCAGGAAGAGAAATAAATGAGATGGTGGGGCTTCCCTGTGGCGCAGTGGTTAGGAATCCTCCTGCCAATGCAAGGGACGTGGGTTTGAGCCCTGGTCCAGGAAGATCCCACATGCCGCGGCGCGACTAAGCCCGTGCGCCACAACTACTGAGCCTGCGCTCTAGAGCCCACAAGCCACAACTACTGAAGCCCGCACGCCTAGAGCCCGTGCTCTGCAACAAGAGAAGCCACCGCAATGAGAAGCCCACGCACCACAACGAAGAGTAGCCCCCGCTCGCCACAACTAGAGAAAGCACGCGTGCAGCAACAAAGACCCAATGCAGCCAAAAATAAAAATTTTTTAAAATTAAAAACAGAAACAGGACAGTGACCATTCAGCAGTTTCTGCCGTGCGGCCGCTGGGGAGAAGCTATGAGCCGGGGGCTCCGTGGTGCGCAGTGTGTGCGCCTCGGGTTACAGGCATCTACCGTGTCACCCGAGTGACGTTGCCTCAAACCTATTACTTGGAGCCCCAGCGCAGAGCAGCCCAAAGCCTGTTAATCTCCCGATGCAGTGCAGTCAACAGCCCACCTCGGGCTCGCCAAAGCCTGGCCTTGTTCCACAGACGCTTCGTCCCAGGTGGTCACAGACGGCCACTCACATCGCTATTTTGCCACTGCAGGCCTGGGATTAGCGGGGTCCCGCTTTAAATGGAACCCGATCTCAGTGCCGCTACCCAGGTAAGGACAGCAGCCCCAGATCCCCGCCCCAGAGGGCTCGTGGCCTGCAGACAATTCTTGTACCAGACCACATCTCAGGGAGGGTTTTGCTGACTGTGAGAATCCCTGCAGCGATTTTAAACAGAAAGAGATTTAACGCAGGGTTTAGGTGCTCCCACACAGCCACCAGGGAGCTGCTTCCTCTGCCGCTGTCAGGACAAGGGGACTCAGGGGTCCACGGCCAGGCGGCCACGGGGTTCAGGAAGATCGGGCTCAGCAAGGGCACCTGTGGCCACTCTGGCCTCGGAGCCAGGACACGCCTGCTGCCTTTGTGCCACAGAAAGGAGACAATGGCAGCCCCCCTCCCTCCACCGCTGGCTTTTCGAACCACAGACACCCTCGTCCTTCGCGGGACCCACGATGGGGTATCGGGGGCCGCTCCAGAACCCCCAGGCCAGCAGAAGCAGCACAAAGATGGGCTCCCCTCATGCCACCCTCTGGGTCACAGATGAACGCAGAGGATCAGCCAGACCTACGTCCCAAAAAGAACCCCGGTTGTAAGTGGTCCTGGAATTGGGGGTTGCCTGGCTGGCCTCTGCAGTCCGCAGCGGCAGGCGGGCAGGGGAAGCTGAGCGCCCATCTGCACACCCCCGGCGTCCAGGAGCCTGGGGGCCGCTCGTGACGATGAAGAGGAGACCCTGGGGGCCGCGGCCTGGGCTCTGTGGGTTCAAGCCTTTTACGTCCTTCTGACGGGTCTTCCTTCTTATTCCTGTGGGTGCCGTAACTTTCTCCCCTTCCTAAAGCTGGTGTGTTTGACCTAAAGGTGTTGGCTTCTCCCCACCTCTGGGAAACTGTCCCTCCGAGGTCAGGTGCTCCTGGTCTCCCCTCCCGATGGGCTCAAAATCTGGCAGAGAGAAGGGACTGCCTGAAAACCTCCCCGGATGCAGGGGCGGCGGGGCCTGAGACCCCCAGGGGGCCACGGAGCCGTAACCACAGGGAAGAAAACAGGCGTTAGTATCAACTACCATGTCGCGTCCCGAACGCTGGGTCTGTCCCAGAAGCGTCTGCAGGTGCTCGGAGCACCACAGCAGGAACACCTGGTCGTGGAAGGTGGTTAGGGAATCGGGACGGGGGTCTGAGCCTGCTTGCTGGCTCGTCTCTGAGCGGCAGGGCCCTCTCCTGCCCTCCGCGTGGGGCTGCGCGTCCACCGCCTTTCCTGCCTCCACACAGCCCAGACCTCTCCCTCAGGAACTGGGTCCCCAGCCGCCTTTGCCTCCCTTCCTAGAGAACGTTCCTGACCCAGAGGGTGTCAGCCGCCTTGGCCTCTCAACTCCATCCCCCAGGAAGAGGCGACATGCCCCAGCTTCCCCAGGCCGCTGGACACGTGGACAAGGGCACAGAAGGGGCTTCCTGGCACTTGTCCGCTCAGCGCCCGGCCAGCCTGCTGCCCCCCACCAGAGGGATGGGGCGTCTGGGACCTGCAGGGCTGTTGATCTCTTCTTCACCTGAGGCTGGAGTCCCATCTACCTTCCAGACTCCATGCCAGCCCCTAGCTCCTGCTAGAGGTGGGGCGAGCTGTCTGAGTTGCCCAGGACCTGCCCAGGGCAGCGGTGCAACTGGCCATCGCCCCAGGCTGGAACTGCCCACAGCCCCCAAATCCTCTTCTCGGCCTGAGCCGTCTCCAGAGAGGCCAGGGTGGAAATGCAAACCCGGAGTACGGGAGCAAGTGTGTGCGAGCACACGTGTGTGCTCACGCATGCACACGTGGGAGAGTGCGTGTGTGTGCGCGTGCCTGTTACGCATGCATGTGTGAGCACCGCGTGTGTGTGGGTGTGAGCGAGCCTTTGCACACACGGCACAAACCCATTAGCTCGCAGTCGCCCACCACAGAGCAGAGAGTGGAGACTTGGTCAGCCGAGGGTGATATAGGGAAGGAGGGAGCTGCCAGTCTGGGCAGGCCTGCTTGGGACCCACCGAGATCGGGGGACTGCTGGTGGCCCCGGGGGCGGGGAAAGGCGCGTTACCGCGGCCCGACCCACCTGTCTGGTGGCCTTCATTTGGGGTGGGTGCTCAGCGCTCTTCCCAGCAAGGCCAGCAGAGGGACCTTTTCCCCAGGGCTTCCTGTGCCGGCTGGCGTCTCAACAAGGGTTAACCAGCCCTCCACCCAAACCACAGGGATTAAAAATCCATGCTGTCCCCAGGGCATGTGGGGCGGAGGGGTGACATAAAATTAAAAGGGAAAGAGAAGATTCTTTTTAATCCTCTTGGTGGGTGTTGAAACAATGAAGGGAGAGCAAAGCCGCTAAAAGTTTGTCCCATGAGATTGAGGCACCCAGGACAGGCTTTGCCACCAGGAGCAGGTAATTACAAACTGCATATTTTCCTCTTCTAAATAAGAAAATCGCTTTAATCCCACAGAGATCGTTTCTCCGGTCAAAGGTGCTCAGATTTTCACTGTGCTTGTCGTTGTGGGCGAGTGGAATTCAGACCTGATGTCAACTTCTGCCTCTCGAGGGGTTTCAAGTCAGATGAGGGGAATTGTGGAAAGTGAGCGTCCCGTGCGTCCTAAAGAATGTCCCGACACGGTGTGGGTCAGCCGGGTCTTCTCTGGGGTCTCATTCCGGGGACCCTCTCTACCCAATTACCTGGGTGATCTGTAGCCTCTGCCAACCCCCAACCTGGGCACGTACTTAAAAATAAAAGGAACAAACGTTAACTTTGCTCTGAGAATCTTTTTTGAAATGGCACAGTTTCCTGTTTTCCCTCTCTCTCTGACTAATGGGCATGTTCCAGGATTGAATATAGAGCAGCTCCTTTTTTTAAAATTTTATTGATGTAGAGTTGATTTACACGGTTGTGTTAATTTCTGCTGTACAGCAAAGTGATTCAGTCATACATATATATACATTTTTTTCATATTCTTTTCCACTATGGTTTATCCCAGGATACTGAATACAGTTCCCTGAGCTCTGCAGTAGGACCTTGTTGTTTATCCATTCTATATGTAATAGTTCGCATCTGCTCATCCCAAACTCCCAATCCATCCCTCCCCTACTCCCCTCCCCCTTGGCAACCACAAGTCTGTTTCCTATGTCTGTGGGTCTAGAGCAGTTCCATTTGTTTGCCAACTGAAAACGTGTCAAGGTTCTGAACTGCCCAGCTCTGGCTTATTCCTTTCTCCTGTCTTCCCGGCTGTGGACGGGGCGGGAGGCTGAGGAAGAGAGGCACAGACACCTGCTGTCCCAGGTTTAGCGCATTTGGGGATGACTGTGACGGGGCAAAGCCCTTGGAAACGCGGTTCTGCAGTTGTCTGTGCGTGGTTATGTTGATTCCCAAGTCACCACACATGCATTATCTCCGTATGGTTTATTCTTAGCTCCTCTAAGGCACAGACGATCCCCCAGAGATGTCTCGCTATCTTTGATCTGTATGTCAGCAAGCGTGCATGGATAGCCATTGAAGATTTTTTGGTTTTATTGAATGATAAAGGAGAAATTAGTGTATTTTGTTTTCTGACTATAGACTGAGGAGGAGATGGTTGGTAACATAAAATAAAGCCATGGCATAAAAAGGTGTCCTGGTCCCCAAATGGTCAAAGAATCATTTAAAGAGACAATGACCCAGAGAAAGAAACAGCCCTCGGGGCTGTGCATGGATTGGCAAGCAGAGAAGGTGGAACTGTCTTTGTTATAAATCAGCTATTAAAGAAAATCAGGCTGAACTTTCAGAAGCAGTTTTTTTCCATCTCTAAATTTCAGCCTCATTTTCGCTTATGGAGCGTCCCACCAGATGCTGATCTAAGTAAACTCCTATCTACGATTTTGAACAGGTGTCGACGCACATTCTGTTTTACCTGCTCAAGCTGTTACCTGAGATCCAAGCTGACTTGCTTCTCACACTCGCACCAAAAATGTGGGTGATTTGCTGTGAGGGGGACTTGTTCTCCCGGGTCTGTCTGATGCATCCTAGGACATCAGGGGCTCGAGGCTCAGCCCTCCAGGGACCCGAGGAGGCAATGTCCCCCTTTCCCCCACGGACGAGGCATTTCCCTGGATCTCTGTCCCTTTAGCCATCACCCACCTGTGCCCGCATTTTGCCTGGATGTCCGGTTGCCGTCTGCCTGCTGGATTGCGAGGTGCTGAAAGCATCCAGAGTTGCTGACGTCTCAGCCCAGGAGCTCTTAGGAAACAGACGAATCAGGAATGATCCCACGGCCGCACGCAGCTGTGCATCACCAGCACACCGCCCCCGACAAGGAAGAGCTCGTATCCCAACCCGCAGAGGGAGAGGAGGAGAAAGGTGGGGTACGATCAGGGTCAGCCAGCCAACATCTGGCCGTGCACTCGGCAAGTCCGCGGTCTGAGGCTTGAGGACCTCTCCTACTGTCCAAACACGTTTTTAACCTTCTAACTGTTATCTAAACCTCCATCCAAGTTCAAATGTCACGACTACTCTAATGACCTACGCGCAAGTTCACACAATTTTGAGGGAAAGAAAATCTTTGATTTAGTTTAGCGTTAAGCCACAGAGGCCAGTGCCAAATATGGCCACTATTCCTTCAATTTCAATTAAAACAAAAAAAAGTGAATGTAGAAGGCAGAGAAGATGGATCGTCAAGGATTTGGGCCTAGTATGGCCCAATGTTTTTTCTTTTTAAGGGTCTATTACGAGGAGAAGCCTACTCCCACATAAAGTGTACATGGTCACCCGTTTGGCAGCACCCGCCCTCAGAGGCCTGGAGGCCAGCGTGCTCACCTGCGGGGCGAGGCGAGGGGGTTCGGGCTGGACTTGTTTGGCCGAGGACGCTACGATGTGCTGCACAGGGGTCAGCCCTGACACAGCTGCAAGGAAGAACAGGGCGGCCAGAGAGCCAGGTGGGCGGGCAGAGCCATGTTTCCCGCCAGAACGCTTCTGCTGAGGCTTTACACCCGGGAAACTGATTGGGCAGCAGTGGTTCTGCGCTGGGGGTGACACTGGGCGACTCTGGAGACGGGCTTGGTTTTCACAACCGCGGGGAGGGGGCACTGCTGGCATCTGCGGGTAGAGGCCAGGGGCGCTGTAAGCACAGGACAGCCTCCATGACAAAAGATGATCTGGTCTTAAATGTCAACAGCACCGAGCTGGAGAAGCCCTGTTCTGCGGAAATCAGGACTTTTCTTTACTCAGATCCGGAATTCTGGTGTTTGGAGAAAGGAGTGGCTGTAACTGTACAAAGAACGGCCCCCTGGGGTTGCGTTGCCATCCTACGACTGAAGCCCTTAGCTGCTGGTGTTGCACCTCGGCTGTGGTCAGATCCAGTTCGGAGAGAGGGACACGCCAGCAGGACATAAAGGAGGGAAGGGGCATGGAAAAAAATCACACGCCACCCTGGTGAGGCGGTACGCTGGATGGAGTAGCGCTCTACCCGCCCTCCCGCCCCCGGCAACGCACGTCCACCCAAAGCCTCAGATTGCGACCTTATTTGAAAATAGGATCTTCGCATATGTTTATAGTTAAGATGTGGCCATCTTGGATAAAGATGGGCCCTGATCCAGTGACTGGAGTCCTTGCAGGGAGGCCAGCAGACTCGGAGATGCCCAGAGCGAGATGCAGGCAGGACACCCAGGACGGCCAAGGGCACCCGAGGTCGGAGCGAGGCTGGGAGAGCACAGCCTGCCGAGCCAGCCGCAGACTGCAGCCCCCCGGCAGGTTCCCCCTCCTGTGGTCTCCCAGGCTCTGAAGCCCAGTATTCACTGCCGGGGGGCAGTCGTTTCCCTGGCAGGTGCAGAATCTTTGTCTGTAACCAGGTCTCTAACAAAGGAGAGACACTTAAAAGACAGTGCTCGGAGGGAGGGGGCTGCGTGTCGCCCTGGTGGGGCGTGAAGACCACCTACTCTCCCGCAGGGCTCGGCTCTGGGTGGGGAAGCTGTCTCAGCCTACACGGCCTGCTCGGGCAGCTCCGACGCATGGTTTTCAAGGGCTGGACTTGAACGTCCCTTCTCTCCGGCTCCAAGCGGACTCCACAACGGGGCCAGCCCCCGAGTCCCCCTGCCGAGCTTCACGTGGGACAGAGAAGGAAAAGTCGGGGGCCCTGCTCGCGATAAGATGAATTGACAGGATGAACAGAAGTGCTGCAGTGGACAAAGGTTCAACTGAGAGGGTTTAAAATTTATATTAAGAGAGGCCTGACTCCCCTGCCCACCGTTTAAGTCAAGTGAAAAAATAATTAGGCTCTGGGGGCTCTTCTCATGCCCTTTCTCCTGAACTTTCTGGAAACATCAGAGGGAAGGAGGCCTCTTCGGCCACTTGAATGGTCTGAGTTTGGTCTGTCTGGAGAGCTCTATGTAAAAATGTGGGATGAAGAGTAGCCTTTAATATTTCAGAGGCTGCTGGGTCCGCTAATAAGATCACCTGTTTAGCCAGACAGCTCTGTGGGCGGCTGTCCCGGGGGTTTCAGGGAAGGAGCTGAGTTCTTGGCGGAGGGTCGGCCCGTGCCACCCAGAGGCTGGGTTTCGGGGGGCTTCTAGGAGTCCCTAGACAGCGGGGAGCAGTGGGCTGGGAGCCCCTGATGGGTTTTTGAGCAGTTTTCAGGTGGTACCTAAATCGAACTAGAGGACATGCCTGTCTGGTGACTCTACTTCGGGTTTTCAAATTTTTCTTCATTAAAAAACTTACATTGCAGAAGTAACACGGTCATTTGAACTAGAGATACACAGTCCCTTCCCCCCACTCCCCAATGGCTTCCCACCCACTCAGATAATCCAGGGTGAGAGCACTTCCTTCCCAGCATCCTCCACACCCACTCAAACCTGCACAAACATACCCATTTGATATGTTTTAGTTTTTGTCTTTTAGTCATTTAAAAATAATAGTGGGACTTCCCTGGTCGTCTAGTGGTTAAGACTCTGTGCTCCCAATGCAGGGGGCCTGGGTTCGATCCCCGGTCGGGGAAGTAAGATCCAACATGCCGTGTGGCACAGACAAAAAATACAATAAAATAGTAAAATCATGCTACATTTGTTCCTCTGAAGACTGGAAATGTTCAATGAATTTTTTTTTTTTTTTGGCTGCTCTGTGTAGCATGTGGGATCTTGGTTCCCCAACCAGGGATCGAACCCACATCCCCCACAGTGGAAGCACAGAGTCTTAACCACTGGACCGCCGGGGAAGTCCTCAGTGAATTTAAATGTTAAGTTTGAATGCTCTCCTTACACTGTAGACTGGACTGTTGCTTCCGCATTCACATGCTGAAGCCCTAACCCACTGCCACACCATGTGACCGTGTTGGATGGAGATGGGGTCTTTGAGGAGGTGATTCGGGTTAAATGAGGTCATAGGGGGTGGTGTCTCAATCTGACGGGACTGGTGTCCTTATAAGAAGAGAAAGAGATGCCAAAGCTCTCTCTCTCTGCCATGTGAGGTCACAGAGAGAAGGTGGCCACGGGCAAACCGGGGAGCGGGTCCTCACCAGACACCGAATCAGCCGGCTCCTTGACCTTGGATGTCCAGCCTCCCGAACTGTGATAAAAATTTTCTACTGGTCAATCCACCAAATTTGTGGTGTTTTGTTATGGTGGCCCAGGCTAAGATGCTCACTTAATGAAAATATGTCATGGACCCCCTCCAGGTCAGTGGATGGAGATCTAGCCTGGTCAATGAGACCGTTCTCCTGTAGATGGACACACAGGTTGTTTCCGGTTTGTTGCTACTACAACAACATAGGCAACAAGCCTCCTTGATTACACATCCCCGTGTCTGGTGCATGTGATTTCTGCAGGACAGACTCTCAAGAGGGCAGGGGTCAAAGAGTAGGTACATCTTCACTGGAATCCATGTTGCCAGGTTACTTTCCCCAAAGGTTGCCACATTTTATGTCCCTACTGGCCATGCATGAGACCTTTCTTGCATTTTTGCACCAGATAATATAATTGTTTAATTTCTGGTAATCTAAAACATGAAAGATGGTATTTCATTTTCGTCTTAATTTCCCTTTCAGTGGCTCCTAGGTTGTTAAGCGAATTTCCTGTGCTTCGAGTTGCTCATTTGTATCCTTTACCCATTTTCTGTTGGGTTGTTTGTCTTTTACGTTATTTCCCAAGTCACCGTGTAAGGACAGGAAGCTCCATGCTGCCCACACGTGTTCTTGGTTGAGGTTTGTCTGTGGCTTTGCACCCTTTGCCCCACAGACAGTCTCTTTTCATGACGCCTATTGGTGTCTCATCTTGTTCAAGAACACCTCCCCCCCCCATTTGTCATACTAATAGTTTTCTGAATTTTCTTCCAATAGTTTGTGCTTTTATGTTTCAACATTGAGTCTGTACAGAATGCAGTTTTTGGATATGGTATGAGGTACGATCCAGCTTTCTTTTCTTCCAGCTGAAAGCAAGTCCTATGTGTTAGCACCGTTGATTAAACGAACCGTACTCCCCTCCCTGTTGCATTAGAAGGACACTACGTTAGCTTTTCTCAAAGATAAATTTGTCAGAAACTGAAATACAGACATTCCCTCACAGGTTCTGGACATTCAAGTATTTCTGTAGCTCTTTTAGAGCATTTGTTAAATCCTGCATTTTATCCTAGTTATTTGTGTGCTGTCCTACATCTCTACCCTGAAGGACACATTTTATCTTGTATCTTCCTGCTCCCTACGCCACATAGCACAATACTTTGCTCATAGCGTGGCCTCAATTTCTGTGAAATGAGAGAACAGGTGTTTGCTTGATAGGTGCGTCACTTCTCCTCCTTTGGTTCTGTGAGGTGTCTGGGGACTATTTCCACTATTTTGTGAAGCCCCTGGGAAAATGATAGAATGTCAAGGAAAAAAGAGGATTCATCGCCTGTTACCTCCTGGGTATTTAATTAGATGATGTTATAAGTGTCTATGGTATCAGGCTTGCACTGCTCAAGCCCAGGATGACATAAAAGGAGCCTATGATACCAGAGTTGGAGTTTCTAGACTTGGGAAGGCTGCCCTGTGCCCCCAGCCCTGCTCACCCAGAGCAGGCTCGCACACAGCCAGCCCCCAGCCCTGGGTCTCTAGCACCCTCCTCCTCGGTCCCCACGCACTCTGCTGCTACTGGTGCTAGTGGGCAGCATACAAGACACGGACAGAGGCAACGTGACCTGACTAAGCAAATGTTCTGGCTAAGCGAGAAAACACTGACGTTAGCATTTGGGCATATAGAAAGACTAAGCGCCATGCTATCCTCAGGGAGAGGAAATAAAACAGATGATTCGATGCCCCTGAACCGATAAAAATAATAATTATCGGAGGGCATAAAGTGATGGGAGAGAATTAAAGATTACAGTAGCTTAGCACAGAATTAAGGTTAATTAACCAAACCCTGGCCACGCATGCGTTTCAATCGATCAATACAAACAAAAGCCAGGGTAAACTATGCACCAGGAGCTGATGGTGCCCCCTAGCGGCCGGCAGGCTGCTCCCTCCCTGACCTGAATCCTCCCAGGGACCCTGAAGAGGATGGCAACGCCCCCTTTCCCGCTCAGATCCTGGAGGGAAATGAATCTACTCCCCAGTGTGGGAGTGTGGTTTCCCCAGCTTCTCCCATCTACAGCTCCACCTCCTGCCTCCGGGTGTCTGGGCCACTGGACTCGCTTGTTAGTTCTTCATTTCTAAAGCCAGACTTGTGCCACAGAGCACCACGAACCGGGTGCTTGAACAGAGATGGATTGTCGCACAGTTCAGGAGGCCAGGAGTCCAAAACCAAGGTGTTGGCAGTTGGTTCTTTCTTGGGGACCCAGGGGAAACGGGTTCCCTGCCTCTCTTAGCTTCTGGTGGGGGCTGGCGCTCCTTGGCGCTCCTTGGGTTGGAGATGTGACCTCCACAGTCTCTGCATCCGTCAGCTCGTGGCCCTCCCCTCTCTGGGTGTCGTGTCTCTTCTTCCATTCCTATGAGGACATCCGTCACATTGGATTAGAACCCATCCTCACCGAATATGACCTCATCTTATCTACCTACAATCTGCAAAGACCCTACTGTGTTCACAGGCACCGGGTGTGTGGACGTGAGCTTATCTTTTAGGGGGACACAATTCGATCCGTGCAGGCTTTAGAGGTGGCGACCCCGGGGCCTCCCAGTTCTGTCTTGCTGATTCCATAAGGCTCAGGGGGTTTGTGTTCCCACCTTGCCCTCCTGCTGGGCGTTCTCAGCTGATGGGGGTGCTGGAGGGTGGGTAGGGAGCCCTCTGCAGCCCCTCTTCCTGTTCGCTGGCTGCTAAGGCTGAGGGCCGCCCAGTCGGGGCTGGCACGTCCCGCCCCACGTAGCATGGTGGCCGGCAGCGGCCTCCGTCCAGATCAACAATAAACATGTTAGGGAAACAAATGCTAACATTGACCTCCACGGCCCTCATGAAATGCAGCCCCCTTCCCGGCCTCCATCTGGGCGTGCAGCCGAGTGCCCTGTATCCTTTGTCTCTGATCTTTGCCTCCGCTTCCGGTACCTGAGACTGCTCTCATCCAGGCTGGTTCAGACCATTTGGCAAGAATAATTTCACGAGCCTGGTATTAGACGCTGCACAGAAGTCTAAATACATAATGCATTTTGTAATTCCGTCACACTCAAAACAAGCTGTCCAAACTGTCTGGCATGACTTATCCTTAATAAATCCCTCATCCCGTTAATTGCTCCTAGTCCACATAATCAGAATTGTTTGAATCCACAAATCAGGAGGAACGGAGGGGTAAAGGGGATGCATTTAGAGGATTGCACTGTTTCCCCAGCACAAAAGGAACCAGGCCTGGCGGTGGGCACCACGCAGCCGTCAGTGAGGGAGCTGGGTTGAATGCACTGCAGCTTTGCATCTGGTGGTTCCGAACGATTCTTTCCTTGGAAACTTTGGAGGGAAAGCAACGCACTGATTGTCTTTGAGAAAGATGACTGAGGCGAGAGACTGAGTTCCGTGACACGGACTGTTCTAGAAACAGTAGCTTTGGGGCGCCTCCTCGGTGCCAGAGGTGACAGGTGTCTGTCCAGGGCTGTGCGTGGCAGTGCACACGCCATGAAAGCAGGGGAAGGGTCACTCCCTCTGGCCCCCCACACTCAGAGAAGGGCTTTGGCATCACATGGACCCGATTAGCTTCCGGCTTAGCGTATACACGAGTTCTGTGACCTGGAGCAAGAGACCTGCATCTCGAGGGCTGCATCTGGTGAAGTGGGATGGACAGGACGGGGACGGGGCCCCTGCGGCAGGCCTCGTGGATGGAGAGAAGGGGGTTTCGCTGGGAGAGGCCCCAGGCAGCAGGCCTGGAATAGGCCGTGGAGGCCACAGACATTTGCTGTGTCCACTGTGGGGCTGGTTATGTGGTGCCGGTGGGGGACATGCAGGCCTGGGGCATCTGTCCCATCCCAGGCCTCCCTGAAATCACTATGTGAATTTCTCGAGGCCTCAGTTTCCTGGCCTGCAGCGTGAGATAACAATGTCCACCCCATCGCGGGGTGGGGTCCTGGACCAAGGCATATGTGCAAAGCTTCACTATTGTAGTGACTGTGGTGTCGCCGCGTACAGGTAGGTAAAGGCAGGCCCCGGGTAGAAGCATCTCTACGCCCCATTGGGGACAATGCGGCTCACTCAGTGTCTGTGCATGCATGTGTGTCTACACGTGTGCATGCATGTGTATGTAAACAAATCTGGAAGAACTATCATTGGGTCCTCCAGGAGAGAGGCGCTATTGGCATCCAGAGAAGGGAAGATGCTGCGGAGGCGGGAGCCATGGAGGCGGGCCTGCGTCACTCGGCAGGCGGGGTTGAGTGAGGACGGAACGGCTCTGCCCAGCTCCACCTGGGCAGAGGAGCTTGGCTCGCCAGAGGGGGGCTGGGCAAGAGTCTTCTGGAAAGACCTAGACAACTTTTTGTGGACACTGAAATTTGAATTTCCTATCATCTTCCCGTGTCACAAGATATTCTTCTTTTGATTTTTTCAGCCATTTGTAAATGTAAAAACCAGTCATGGCTCACGACACAAAACAGGTGGTGGCCTGGGGGACCCCGAGGCCAACATGGCCCCTGTGTGATTTCAGGTAGGGGCCCCACCCACAGGTTCTGGGAGGACAGGGACCACCATAATGTTGTTCCCTGCTGTCTCCTCACATCTAGCCCAACGCCTGGCACCTAGCAGGTGCTCGGTAAACGTCGGTCAAGTGGTTGATTTCACCTCTTAGGTCTGTGACTCGTGCCGGACTCTCTCGGCTGTGGGTGTCTCCTGTGAACCGTTCTCAGGGCTCCCGCACCGGGAGGGGCCTTGCCCCGCCCGTCGGAACAGTTCACTCATTCTCACTTCCCAGCACCGCTCTCGGTGAGTGGAGTTTAGCGGATGCCCACTGCCTCTGCGATCGTGGAGCCCTGAGGCCTCACTCCACCCGCAGCCCAGGCTCCTGGGACCTGGCAGAACGATGGGCAGGGGTTCTTTCCCGTTGGGAGCATTAGGGGGAGTGTTTCTTACTCCCGATTTAGAAGTGTAACCCTTCTCAAAGATCTGGATGTTAACCAGCAGAAAGATAATATTTATCCAAATGCACAGAGAATCAGGAAGGAAGAGATTTCATGTTACCTCTTGGGATTGTTAATCTTTAAATAGTGATAAAGAAAACTCAGCTCAAATGCAACAAAATGACCTCGGGTCTATCTCCTTTCGGAAACATTAGCAGCGGGCAAAGTGGTAACACGTGAAGGAATGAAGAGACACTGGTGGGCGTTGCCGGGCGCTGAGAGGTGCCTCCAGGCTGCGTGGTAAACCCAAACTGTTGCTCCTTCCACGATCCGCTCTCTACTCGGAGCAGGTTTCTGAGGAATCCCCAGCACACGGGGCCTCGAGGGAGCCGTTCCTCTTTAGGGAAACCGCTGAGGAACTTCACCGCGACTTGATTCATAGTTTATTTTCATAGATGTCTCTCTATTAGCTGGATTGGGTTTCATACCCCGACCAGAAGTAGCAGCAGATAAAACCAAACACGACTTAGTTACCCCACATTTAGGAACACGGCCTGAGGAAATAATCCAACAGGAGAAAGAAAAAGCACTCCATCTACAGGAGTGCTCAGAGCGGAGTTATTCATCATGTTTTAACCGGGGGCAGCCCCCTCCCTACCTGTCCCAAAGTGAAGGAGCTTTGAGACGGGCCATAGATTCTCACAGGCGCTGCCACCCAGATGATCACAGGACCGGGTGCCCCTGGAAAGGCCTGCGACGGGGCAGGGCGGTGGGGATGCACAGGCGTGCACAGTCCCATGTGGACGAAGGCTGGGAAGGGCCAGGGCCTGGGTGTAGAGATGCTGAGACGGCGGGCAGAACTCCCCCCTCGCGCCTGCGTCCCGTTGCCTGAGTGAAGCGGCGTACCATTGCATGCTTAGCTTGTGCGCGCTGACTTGGGAAGAGTCGCGGTCACTAGCGGCCCGAACGCTGAAAATGAAACAACACAAACAAAACTGTCCTCTTGCGTAAGAACAAAGCTGACTTGTTAACAGTCTCTCCATCTTCCTTGGAGAGAGGTTGGGCGGGGTCTCAATCAGGGCCAAGTTTTGTGCTCATTCTTTTGAGGCTTTAAGAGATGCGACAGAACTGGAATCCAAGAGTGAGCAGGACCAGCAGAGACACCGACAGCCCTTCCCTCTGGCCCTGAGGTGTGGCGGCCCCCCAAACACTTCAAGAGTTTACCGATGACCTGCCCCCTTTGCATGTCTGCTCAGTACCCTAGGACTGACTGGCTCTGTTTTCTTTCCTTTTCTTTTTTTTTTTTGGCGTGGACCATTTTTTAAAAGTCTACTGAACTTGTTACAATATTACTTCTGTTTTATGTGTTGGTTTTTTGGCCACGAGGCATGTCGGATCTTAACTCCCCGACCAGGGATCGAACCCACACCCGCTGCATTGGAAGGCGAAGTCGTAAGCACTGAACCGCCACGGAAGTCCCAAAACTGGGTGTTCCTGAGACAAAGGGACTTCCAAGCCAGGTGGACGTGCGGGATCTTCAATGTCGTGTTAAAGCCATTTCCAAGCTGCTTGCCTTGGGTGACCTGAGTTTGGTGCATCAGAGAAACCACTATCCCTTCTCTTCTTAACCGCTTCTTACTAGAAGGGCTGTGGCCCGTGGGGCCTAGTGCAGAAGGGGTGGGTCCTTACACGGGCACCCAGCTCAGAGAGCTCCTCCTGGCGCTAGGACATCCTGGCAAAGTCACACTTGGGACAGCACCCCTGCCTGACATGGGTCTGGAGAAGAGAGGGAAGGTCAGAAACGCACGAGAGAAAAACAATGCCATGAGAATGAGCTACATATTTTTTAGAAAATGTTCAGCCTGTAATATAACAGACCTGACTCTCGAGCTGGGCGCCTGGGAGCGGCTGTGACGCCCTCACCGTCCTCAGCTCCTCTCGGTTTTCTCTGGGTGTCGATGAAAGATCTCCGTCCTGGAACTGCGTCTGCTCACTCGTGATCCGCTGTCTCTCCCAGTGTAGCGCTCATCAGGGTAACAGGAGCGTGAGATCCTCAGGTGCTACCTGGGTGCTGTTGGGTCTGAGGACGGAGGCCTCTTTCCAGGTCATCCCACATGTGTTTCTAAGGACAAGCCTTTCGCTTGGTCTCTCTATACTAACTGGTCCTCCTCCAGTTTCTGCTCTTTCTAGGCAGAGCACAGAAGCAGAGAATAGAAACGTCAGCACGGGTAGCACCCCCTCGCGTTGCCACCCTGACCGCCGTCCGCAGGATTCTAAGCAACACTGCTCTGTTCTGAGCACACAGCTGCCCGAGGGTCTTGGAAACAGGCAGTCTGACGCAGCAGGTGGTAGTGACCACGCTTTGAGTGCCATGGGTCTGGATGCCCATGCTTGATAGCTCTCGGATTCTGAGAGGATGGGAAGGGGAGAAAATGACAAGAGGTCCTCAGGCCAACTTTTCAAGGCACTGCCTTGGAGTCACCGGACCATCCTACTAGCCCACGGGTAAGGAGAGTGCAAAAGTCAGTCTATGCTCAAGGCGGCATCACTTTTAAGGCATTTACAAACTAAAACAGTTGGCATCCATCGGAGGGGAAGTAATCATAACCCTTTACGTTTACTTGTCGCGTCAAACTCTCGAAAGATTTTCCTACCAGTTACTTGACCTGATCAGATACACTAGAACAGGTGTCGTCTTCGTCCCAGGTTTACCGGCGAGGACTCTGGGAGATCAAGGAGGCCAGCGTCTGGTCCAGCCCTCAGCGGGCTGTAGGTGGTGCCAGACCAGGATGGAGGTGCTTGGGGGCCTGTGCGGAGTCCTGCCCCCGGCTCAGACGGGATCACAGCACCCGTGCACCGAGGCAGACCAGCATGCATCACGCGTTGCTCCATGTCTCCCCGTCATGGCAGGCTCCCGAGCAGCCCCCAGTCACCTCCTGGGCTTGGGCTGTCCTAGCAAGACTTCAGGCGGGGCTCCATGGTCTGGGACTGTATTAGGAGCTCGGGCGGCTTCAATGGCAGAAACGTGTTGTCTCCCAGCCCTGGAGGCTGGAAGTCCCAGATCCAGGTGCGGGCAGGGCCAGTTCCTCCTGAGGCCTCTCTCCTTGCTGTGTAGACACTGTCGTCTCCCCATGTCCACACGTGGCCGTCCCTCTGTGCGTGTCTGTGTCCTGATCTCCTCTTCCTATAAGGACCAGTCCTATGGGATCAGGGCCCATCCATGACCTCATTCACCTTCATCACCTCTTTAAAGGCCCCGTCGCCAAATAAGGTCACATCCTGAGGTCCTGGGG
This sequence comes from Neophocaena asiaeorientalis asiaeorientalis, assembly GCF_003031525.2. Classification (NCBI taxonomy): domain Eukaryota; kingdom Metazoa; phylum Chordata; class Mammalia; order Artiodactyla; family Phocoenidae; genus Neophocaena; species Neophocaena asiaeorientalis. Next base: position 2,650,282 of record NW_020172629.1, on the reverse strand, counting down.
GTTAGGGCGTCACCTAAGAATTTGGGGAGTGGCCGCACCTGGTCGCTTGGTGGAGGGCAGCAGCGTGTACCGACTAGAGCAGCTGGCTTCCAACCCTGGCTCTGCCGGGTGGTGCTCAGGTAAGTCGCTCCCGTCTGACCCTCAGTCTCCCCACCTGAGGAGTGGGGGGTTTACCGTGGGATCTCCGAGGTCTTCCCGGCCGCAGTGTCTGCGTTGCTGTGTCCTCAGGCACAGGACCTGGAGGGCATGGAGAGCAATGACCTTGCAGCATCACGGTGGGTCGTGGAAGGAAGTCCCTGGGGCCTGGGGCTCCTCACCCAGGAAAGGGGGTTAAAAACACTGGCCCCGACCCTCTCAAAACCATTGTTTCAGGATAGAATAAGCTAAGATATATCCCCAAACAGATTTTGAACAAATATTCCAGAGAGAGTCTGCCATAGCTCACGTGGGCGGGAGCTCCCCTTTTGAACCTGCCCTTGGGATGTAGGGCATCTTTGAATCTAAATGGATTTGAGGACTTCCCTGGTGGCTAGGTGGTTAAGAATCTGCCTGCCAATGCAGGGGACACGGGTTCAAGCCCTGGTCCGGGAAGATCCCACATGCCGCGGAGCAACTAAGCCCGTGTGCCCAACCACGGAGCCCGTGTGCCACAACTACTGAGGTCTGCGTGCCTAGAGCCCACTCTCTGCAACAAGAGAAGCCACAAAAATGAGAAGCCCACGCACCACAACAAAGAGTAGCCCCCGCTCAACGCAACTAGAGAAAGTCCGTGCGCAGCAGCAAAGACCAATGCGACCAAAAAAGTAAAAATAAAATTAAAAAAAAAATGGATTTGAGTTTTGATGCCCCCATAGTAAGTGCGCCTTCATCCAGTGACCGCCAGGAGACGGTCCTCAGCCTCCCGGGCGTGACTGAAACCTCTTACCCCCAAGTGAGAAAGACAGGGGGTGTGCTGTGCTCGGATCCTGTAAAAAGAGGAGGAGGGACACTCACAACTGCACACATGGACACACTCACACATGGACACATACGCACACGGACACACATGCTTACACGCCTACATGCACACATAGATATACATGGACACACACAGGCACCCGTGCATACAGGCAAACACGGACACACGCACACACACATTCATTACACACTCACAGAGGTGCACTTAGAATGTTTCTGGGGGAAGGAGAGCTGGGCTTTAGGGTCTGGGGGAGCATCAGCCTTACTTTTGATTCTATTCTTTTGTTCCTTCTGGATTAAAAAAAATCAAGTGAATGTGCAACTTTTTCTATTTAAAAATGTTTTTAAAGAAAGAGGGACTTCCCTGGCAGTGGTTAAGACTCCTGGCTTCCACTGCAGGGGGCGCGGGTTCAATTCTGGTCAGGGAACTACGATCCTGAATGCCCATGGCGTGGCCAAAAAAAAAGAGAGAGAGACAGTGCTTTCTTTGCAGCCAGCGGGAACTGGTATGTGCGAGTGTGTTTCCACAACTGTAGAGACGGAACACCCAGAGCTTCTTAACTTACCCCATTCTTTCATCCTTTTCCTCTGAGACCTCTAAGGTTTTCCAGGGAAATCTCACCACTTGCCCACAAGTACACAGATGATGAAACTGAGAAATGCCACAACAGGTTCCGCAAACGTGACTTTTCGCCTCTTCTATTCTGAGAAAGTGTTTTGCAGAGGTGGTTAGAAAGGGATAACTATTGTGTTTTCAGTAGCAAGATGGTGAAAGACACGCAGATGGGGGGGGGGACAGAAACTGTCAAATAAGGACAGAGATATTGTATTCATGTGATCTTTAAATTATCATCAACTAGCATTTATTGACTCTCTTCCAGGCAGTCTTTTTCGAGTATTTCTTTTCACTTTTATTCAGAATCACGGAAGAGTCCCCTTTAAAAAGTCCGAATTAGAGAGGTATGTTTGTCTGACACGGAGGTGGAGTTGAATAAATATTGTTGAGCGAATGAACCAATTCACATCACCTCTATCACTGTTGCAGTCTTAACGGCCTTTGCCCTTTTAAGCACTGTTACTTTCTTCTATTACTTTCTTTTTTAATCTGCAAAATCCTTCCGGGGTAAGCCAGCAGAGGTCAAAGCTCAGAAGGAGCAAGAAAAGGTCGTGCTAAATCCTCACTTAGAGTGATTAACAAAGGTTGAAAAATTATAACGTTTTCCACGCGGAGAGCTGTATTCGGTTCACCTAAAATGCTTGAAAATTAGTTATTTTGAAGACGAATAGAATAGTTTTTAAGATGAGAAATCAAATGGCGGTTCCAATTTTGTATTTAATAATGAAAAGAGAGTATTTTTTTTAACTTTAGGAAAAAGTCAAATTGAGTTAGATGACCCCCATTTGGAGCTCATTAACGGGGATCCATCATGTGATTTTTCTATACTTTCAAGTTTTCTATACTGTTAAGTTGAAGACAGGCTCCAGAATAAGAAAATGTGATTGAAACTTTAATAGTTTTGAATTCTGGGGAAAATTTCCCCCCAAATCACGTTGTTCTTATTTTATTATTTTTCTCACAACCTGAGAGTATACGTTATGTAGACATAATGTCTCCACGAGTAAGAAGAGGAAACACTCGCAAAATACTTTGTTTCAAATAATAAGAGTGCCTTTTTCCAGTATCCAGATTAAAGGGGGCAGAATTTTGATGTTACTTTCCTAAATTTACTGTGTCATTTGTGGTAAATTGTGCTGCAATCTTCGTATTTTTGCCCCCAAGGTTTTACTGATTGCATAAATTCACCTGTTTTCACATCGAATTTATGGAAAAACTAATATTAATCCTGTTGTCTGGCTCTCTGAACAAAGGCTACTTGAAATCTCTCTTATTGATTAAGTCCACATGGGATTCATTTTTTCTGATACACAGAACACTGGAAAATGTATCAACCTTTATTATTCCTCATCGAAATGAGCTTCTTTAGGTTTCTAATTATTTTGTTCAATAAAACTAAACAGTCAATGCTATTTGCATATTATATGGTGTCACACAACAAACTCATGGCAGTCAATTAACATAAAAGCTAATTATAGATCTCATCAACTTAGAAGAGTTTCTGAATTCTTGCTTTCCCTGCTGTAGCCTAGAGCAAAGAAGGTTTGAATTTTCACTTCTAAATATTGACTTTTAACTAACATCAGAAGTGATTTCAGTATTTTTATGGATGAAAAGTTAGTGATTAAACTAGATGTAATATTTGCTGTAACGCAGTTAAAATTTTTACATTAACTAAACCTCTAGAAAGAAAATCTTTGCAACAATGTGAAACTAACTATCGGTCACTAAGCAGGTTAAGTGCTGGTTTCCTATCTGAGGGACACTCCAAAACTGTCAGACTTATGAAAAAGACAGTGTACCACAAGGACAGTCTCCACATCAGACTGTAAACTGTAACATAATTGTGATAGCTATCAAGCCAGAAATTTGCTGCAGGATGAACAGAGACACAGTAATGAACGAACATGGGAGGTACCCTGTAATTGACTGTTATTAAAGTGTTGCTATAGTGATCTGGAGTAGATCCCTAACTCCAGTTTTCTCAAGAAACCAAAGCCAAAACTTTCAACTACCTTTTTCCGTTTTCAAGTTGGGATCTGAGTATCTCCTCCCACTCCCATGTCATTGCCCACACAGTAAGCACATGGTCACAAGAGGCCCCAAAGAAAAAAATAATAATAAGCACGACATATACCAAGTATGATTTAGAGTCGTAGCTAGATTCCAAAATGGCAAAAGTTAGGATTTACTTTGATGAGGGTGTGCTAAGATAGTAATGAAAGTGTAGCAGATCGTTTTTGTATTTATAACGTATACCAAATGAGTCTGTCTGTAAAAGTAATGGCTGATAGGAAAACCATGCCAGTGAATCGGTTTTCTCCTGATACAATGATGGCGGCCTTTTTCATTCATATTTTAATGAGGTTAGTATCTCTGAGACCCTCCTTCCAGGGTGGAGGAAATGCTCCCCTAAGATTACAATAGGAGTTGCTTTATTGACAAGTACTATTCAGAATCTTCATAGTGTAGGAAGAAAGACTTAGTTTTATTCCACTTGTCTCAATACTTATTGCACTCTTAGAATCAAAACGCTTTGAGGGGAGAAAAAGGCTCAATTATTCCCTGAACAGTCTTTAAGTTTAGTGAATGTAGTTCAACTAAGTGGAATCATTTAAAACCCTGATCATGTACATTTTAATAAGTGTATAAATAGCTGTCATGCATAAACATCTTTTTCTTTAAAATTTTCTCACAAAATCGGACGCTTTGGCATTTTAGGTCGGTTTTTTAAAAATATTTCTGTAAAACGAACACTACTAGGTCTCACGTTGGGTGTTTTCCTTTCTTGCTTTCAGTGAAGATTGTAACGTGGCATTTTCTGAGCTCTCTGCCTGTAACATTTCCTACTCTTTCTACTAAAGAACATTTACTCAAAAGAGCCAGCAATTACATCAAAAAGCCAGTTAGCCTTCAAAGATGTATGAAATCAGCAAGATTCGCGTGTTGATCCCTAGTTATAACACATCTGCGTTAAAATAGGTACAATACTACTATATTCAAATACGTAAAATTCCACTTTCAAAATAAGGAAGACAGTCCCGTTTGGTGGAAAGTTATCTTGTGGCGACTGTTCTTTCAAAAGCATCAACCCAGGAAATAAATAACACGGCTCTCAAAAGTAAGTTGTGGAAGGTCTCGCATATTGACATCCTGATTTGCTCAGATCTTATACACTCAGGATTTTTGCACGCAGCTCAGAACGTCAGGTCAGTTTAAAAAAAAAAAAAAAAAAACAGTTTCCAGAGTAGTCTCCTCTCAACGGGAGATGCTGTGGTGTGTAAAGGACGGCATCCAGGGTTCCAAAAGCGCCCTGCCAATGCTCAGACCCTCTCCATTCAGTGATAGCGTGGCCCCTCGGTGTTTACAGTTTGATTGGGGAAGGAGAGGGTTAGGGAGGGGGGAGAGAGAATGGATTCTTGATCACAGTTAGATTTTTTAAATGAAAGAGCCAACTCTTCACTTTGAGGTTAAAAACGCTGCTTTGTGGACATGCAGAAAGTGCTATGAGCCCATTCATATGGACCAGACAAGGAAATATACGAAAGCACACGCAGGGCAGGAAGAAACCATAACCATTCTGTTGATGATCTGCTTGATAAACTGTAATTTAAGAATCTACCTCTGTTTTCTAGCTTTTAAGTCCCGATAGATATTTAATCTTTCGTTTCTGAAACAGATTTTCAATTTGCTAACCTATGTTTTTGGTTTTATTTACAACTTACGATGCTAAAGTGGCACAGTTAAAGGTGTAAATAAAAACGTAACTTGTGTTTTGACTGTGCGCTTTGAGCTACTTTCTTTAGGGTCTTTTGAGTGTAGACATTCAAAAACCTTAAAACACTCAATTTTTTAACTTGATATTTTAGCGGATAAAGAACGCCGCGGTACACTCCAGTTTAATAAACGACTTGATTTCAGAGATGACTGCATGGGCCTTGAAAGCAGTTCGTAATCAATCTCAAATCGAGTTTTGCAGGCAGAAGCAGGGATATTTTATCACGGCGCACGTGGTGGTGGTAATGGAAAGTTCATTAGTGCCGGTTTTCTTTGGCTCCTTCCTTTTCTACAGAGTTCGTTCCTTGCCGAGCCTGGGGGGTGACGGGAGTGACGCTCGAGTGGTTTTGGCTGGAAGCAGGGTTAAGCGAAGAGGCGCGCCGCACAGCCCGCCCCGAGCCCCGCGGCCAGATGGCAGGGAGGGGCGCGGGGAGCCTTTGTGCGCCCGGAGCGCGCATGTGAATGCCGCGCGGTCGCCGGCACCGGAAGGGTTCACACTGCGTCTGAAAGGGGACAATGGAGGCTGGATATATCAACATCGGCGAAATCGAGTTCATTTGTGATTCAGCCCCTTTCACCATGGTTGTCATGCAAACTTCCTACTTTGATCAGCAGAGGGTGGAGAGGGAGAAAGCCCGCAGAGGCCGGGGCCGCGGCGGGGCCGCGGCGCGTCCGCGGCGCCCTTGGCGGGTCCCCGCCCCCTTCCGGAAGGAGCCGCGGGGACGCAGCATCCTGCACCTTGACCTGTCTAGACGGCCCCCGAGTTTTTGTCCCGGTTACCAAGGGCGAGGGGTGCTCTTTGACCCCCGCGCGGGGCGGAGGTGGTTGGCCAAAGGGTCCTCTGAATCCTCGCTGGATTCCGGAGGGAGAGGGGCGCGCGGAGACGGGCACCAGCTGTTCCAAAGGCAGCGCAGCCGCGCCTGCGAGAGGGGCGATTCTGTCAGCCTGGCTTTTCCCTGCCCCCGGGCCCGAGCGGTCGCCGAGGGGCCACGGCGCGCAGGGCAGCGGCTGCGGAGCGCGAAGCCCGGCCTTCTCCCAGCTCGGGGTGCGCTGGAGGAGAGACCCGAGCGCTCTCTCTGGCTCTGTCTGTCTGTCTCTTGCAAGTAGATAGATAATAACAGCCATTACCTGTGTTTAATGCCTTATTCTGCATGTTCCATGACTCTCCAAAATGATCACCTGTAGAAGTATAGTTTCTAGCTTGAATAGAAGTTTTTTCTTCTGTCCGCTTTCGAACACAGGTACTTTTTAAAAACCGGAATTTAGGCTAACCCCTTAAATTATGTAAATAATAGAACTGTGCCCATGTTGTATCAGGACAGGAATACTGTTTGGGGGATGGGATGTGCTACCACGTGCATTCAGGGGAAGGTCTTCTAAATAATATCAACGTTAAGACGAGTTTCCTCCCTTTTTTGGCTTTTCTCCACAGATTCCCTTAGCCCCGTCGGAGGCATTCCTCACAGACCTCTTGGATAAAGTGTGTGAGCGAATGAATGACTACAAGCTCGAAGAAGACCCCGTGACTAAGGAGAAGACTTTCCAGAGATTTGCTCCAAGGAAAGGAGACAAAATATACAAAGAATTTTTAAAATTCTCTTTTTATTCTGATGCTTACAGACATTTGAAATTCTCGGTAAGCTATCTTCTTCGCAGAGGAATTCCGTACTCCGTGAACATGTTTTTGGTACATTTTTTTTTTTTTTTTTTTTTTTTTTTT
>NW_020172629.1:2625027-2643145 GCF_003031525.2 Neophocaena asiaeorientalis asiaeorientalis | reverse complement strand
GAACTTTTTTTTTTTTTTTTTTTTTTTTTTTTTTTTTTTTTTTTGCTGTTTGTTTGGGGGTTTGTTGAGTTTCAAGACATGCCCATTAAACTGTTATCTATTAGCTTTGTTGTCCTGCTGCTTTCTCAGTGTTAACGGCGCACTTAGTGACTTGCGTTTTGAGACACCTAGGGGCTGTGGTATTTCATCTCCGTGGAGACAGTTAAGTGATATTTTCCAGAAAGTGCGTTACAAATCCCAGTGACTTGGAGGCACAGTTTGCACGTTGCTTTGCTCCTGGGGACGGTTGGGAAGAGGACTCAGTCCTCCCCGTGCCCGGGGAAGGTCTCTTACAAGTTCCTACGTCAGGAATCAGGGACTGTGGTTCCGAGGTTAAAATCCAAATTAAAATGAATGTCGTTTTCAAATATTTATAACCACATGATGGAGGGAGAGTGACACACATCACTTCTTTTTCCCCAAGGCTACACAGAAGAGGGAGAATTTTTTTTCCTGAGTTCATTCAAGTATTTTAGCACTAAACAAGGGTTTAGTATGATAGCTGGCTTTATGCCGCACTTCCTCCCAACATAATGTTTATTTCACGTGAATGCTGGCCTCTGGCTCTCTAGAATGTGCCTGGCAAAATATATAGCAAGAGGTTTCACTTAATGCTATGGAGTCCGACCAAGTGATGGGAAAGCCTGTCTGAGAAATGTCTTTGGTTCACACGTTGGCCAAAATGTCAGACATGCTGAACCCCTGGTATAAATAAGGGCTGCAGCTGACTTTTGAAGATTTCATTTTAATTAAAAAAATCAAGGCAATAATTCAGGGCTAAAAGTACTGTAGAATGGGAATCACAGTGAGGAAGTGTGTTCGTATCTCACAGGTCTCCCATAAATATGTAATAGTGGAATTTAAATATTTTTAAATGCCATTTAAAAAATTTTAGCTTCTCACTTAATGAACTCGGAAAATGAGTTACTAGTCTCCAGTGAACACTCTTTACCACCACAGTTCCTAAGCTTGTGCTTCTCCGACGCAGACACACGCTCCAGTCAGAATTTAAGATTTTTGGGTGCGTGGGTACATTTGAGCTCCCTCTTCTCTGAAATGTCAGATGTGGGGTGGGGGGAAGCAAAGAGAAATTATGGATGGATCCCTTAAGTGGTATGAAGAGAAACTTTCCTGAGTAACTGAAAAGCCCCGTTATCCCGAGTGCAATTGAAGATGAACTTGTATTTTGATTGCTGAGAAAGCTTAATTATTTTCAGACCCTGTTTTAAAACCACAAAATGGATTATTATATTAAATCTAAAGGAAACTGCTTTAACCATTTCAAGGAGCCGTGTTCTCTAAAGTTTCAAAACAAACAAACGAACAAAAAACCCGAAGACTTTCAGCTCCATGAATAGGAGCTCCATCCCTCCTGTTCCTTGCATTCCACTCCAGTTTGAGGAAGAGGAACAAATACAAAGCACCATTTTCCTGCCTCACCCTCGTCTTTCAACAGGACTAAACAGTTAGCCAAGTCTCAGGAAAACGATGCAATTAACATTCTGGGAAGAGGGTTCATCCGATGCAATGTCGTCTTAAACCAAAAGGGCTAATAAAATGGACCACCTTGGTAACATGATTTTATATTTTTAGCTAATAAAACTGTGACAAGTTCTTCCTAACAAGACGTCCTGTGAGTGCATATCTATCCACATATGTTGTTATTCTGTTTCTACAGTGTGAAACTATAATGGAAGAGTACGAAGATGAAATATTCTCACTTATCGCCCAGGAGGCACACTGCCTCGCTGACAAGCTGTGCAGTGAAAAACCAGGTACTGTGTCTGATGTAGCATGCGCCCTCTCCCTGGCCCACCCCTCCCTTGAGCTCAGCACTGCAGCATCTTTTTTTTTTTTTTTTTTCAAACCGAGCCTCGCTGTCTCCCTGCCCCTGACGGGGTCTCCACTGAATCAGAAACGACGCCATGTGAGAGAAAAGCACACAGACCTCAGGGCTCTGAGGCCTTTGCTGGTTGCACTTCTTCTCCTCGACATTTTAAATGAATTTAAAGATGCTTGATTTCCAATTGGGAAGGAGCACAGTTGCACGGATCCAAGAATCCAAAGCGTTTCTCTTTTTAAACTTTCAGAGCTGGGTTCTCCATCCTGGACCAGGGAAAGAGAATCCCTTTAGGACTTGTGTACTTACCTCCACCAACAGAAAGTGGGACCTTTCTTTAGTAAGAAATTTCAAACGTTTTTCTGTTTGTTTATTTGGCGCTAGATTTTTTTTCAAGTTCCTTTCCCAGCATACCTACTTCTTAAAAATGTTTTTCTGGGAGAGGGTGGAAGATAATACTTGATTCGTATTCTTAAACACACGCATGCATATACGCACAGTAAGAAGCTAGAAAACGCTGCCAGAAGTTTATTTTCTATACACAGAGTTGAAAAACAGGGCCGCCCAGACCCGACCCTCCATTTGGTTGAACACAGTCTGTATCACGTTGATACTTTTAAAATACATTTACAGGAATGTAGTACAAGTCGTACATTCTTTTCAGATATCTTTGAAAAACTGAATGTGATATATGAAGACACTGGTTGGAAGCTGGGGAAATACTTTGATGCAATTATGGAAGCTTGAGATGTTTAGCATTCGGCAATTGTTTTTAATAAAGTATAATATACCTGCAGCCATAGGATCAAATTTAGTGCTGAAGTCCTTAAAATAACAGTTACTGTGACCAGAAGGTAAATATTTGTCATCCAAAGTTACTGAACGAGAAAGTAACAAATTTCCATTAACGTGATGACGTTTTCTTACTCTGAGGAGATAATGGGGTTGTTCTCTGTTTAAAATCCAGTTTAGTTGGGAATTTGAAGGAGAGTGTGGTGAAACGATGCAGTCAGGCTATAGCCAGGGATCCAAGAGCTTTTGCCATTGATCTTGATATTTACTGTTGTAACTTGTGAAATTCACGTAAATAAGTGCAGAGTCACAATTTCCCAAAGAAATTATTTTGGAAGGCTTTCAAGCTATTCAGAGGTGAACGTGTGCGTTAAGATGTGAGCAAAAATGTAACGATGTTGACGATATTTGTTTTCCTATTTTTTCCTCATAAAGGATTTGGGCTTGTCATAATCATCTATGGTAAATGCAAATCATTTGCTGTATGAGTACCTGCTCAAATATTACAAAAGTCTCAAGAAAGTTTCACCAACTCTTTATGGCAGTAGTTGCCTCAGATAATAAGATTCTGAGGAAAGACTCTGTCCCCGAGTGCGGCACTTTGGCTTAATTTCGATAATATTAACTATCTCTTTTCATTCCTTCTGCCTATTTATAATTAGAAATAAAAATTAATATTATCCTAAAGAAAATACAAGCGTAAAGCATAAACTTAGGATATGTGGACTATTACTAGTGTAAAATAAAACATGATCAAATAATTCTTAATAGCATCGATTTTTTAAAACCGATTAAGTGCTTATACTGTAAACATAAGTATCAGTGCCCTAGAACTATTGAGAACACAAAGTAACCACTCCAAAGAGTAAACCACCACATGGCTGCTACATAGTAAAATGGAGTGAGTTTTTGCAGGTTGTTTCTCTGTGAAACATACTTACGGATGTTCTAAACCACTTATAAATTAAAAACTAGGAATACAGTAATCCTAAAAAGAAATAAGAATCCCTGCCCTCCTAAACCCCCCTTATTATTGAAGTAAGTAAACCTCATGACAAGATAAAGAGTTTTTCAAACTTAAAATTTTTTTGCGGGGAGAAAACTAAAGTGACAGAGCAATGAGAATAATTCCAATTAATGACTGCAGCAGCAAAGATGTAATACGTTTTAACATATTGGGATGCTTTCGGAAATTTGTGTAAAAGGTGAGACTCTCGTATTGTATAAAAAGTCCAGAAGCTTTTAAACATAATCTAATACAAGTACAGTAAGTTTCCTGCTATAGCATGACATTCACCCTCTGTTTTGTAAAGGCGATGCTTTATTTTGTGCTGTTGTACCACAGTTTTGCTATGATCCCTCTGCACGATTTAAATGATGTTTTAAAAATATGACTCTGTGTGTGTATGTGTGTGTGTGTGTGTGTGAATTTTGCTTTTTTTCTATTTCATGTAGACCTTTTCACTTTATTTTTAACAATTATATGGGAGCAGATGAGGGCACATTCACAGACTTTAACATTTCAGCTGTAGAGGTATAATTGACCTAGAAGATTGTAAGGTATTTAAAGTGTACATCATGGTGATTTGATATGTGTGTACATTGTGAAAGGATTCCCCCCATCTAGTTAATTAACACATGTATGATTCTTTAAAATATTAATATTCTAAGGCTCACCCCCTACACAAAGTAAATGGGGGAAAATGGAGGAAACATATTTTATGTTAAACTTAAAATGACTGTGTTTGGCTTTAAAAATAACAATTTAGTGAGATTTTCATGAACATGTGTCATCCTTTCAACGAATGAAAAACGTCTCAGTGAAAGGCTGTGGGTCTGCAGATGCCACTATAGCTTTATTCACTGGATAGAAGAAAAGTTATCAAATACACCCTGTTTGGGGGGCATGAGACAGTAATAGTGGTAGCAGGTTATTTCTTATATATCTCTTTTTCTTTCCTAGGCATGAAATAAAAGTGAGTTCGTTAGATTTTCCTGGTTGAATGTTTTGTGGCACATGACTCAGTCTTTTCCAGATTGTCGTTTTAATGTCTTGAAGTAAAAATGGTATTTTAAAATCTTAATAATATATAAGGTCATGATTCAAATGATAGCTATACTCCACTCAAGGTAGAACATGTCACTCTAGATTATGCATAAATGGATACTCTGGTCTGTGGAGGTTTTCATTAGGTAGAGTGAGGGTATAAACACAAATACATAAATATGTTTTGTATACATATCACTTCTGCTTTGATATCAAATCTTAACATTTAAAAACATCAGACCGATGAGAATTTGTGACACGATCATTTTGAATGCCACAGATGGAATAGGTCTCAGATATCCAGAAATGTTTAGCCTACATTTAAAGTAAAAGCATTTTGACCTTTTTGTATAGACTTCCAAGCACTAATGGGGGTGTTAAATTCTAATATTCAAAATAATTACCTTCAAGGCTAATAAATCATAGAAAATAATACGAAGGCTGGCCTACTTCCTACTTTAAATAAATTACGTAGCTAGAATAAACCGTAGCCCAGCCTAAAGAGAGCTGGCATTAATTGCTTCCAGTTGGAAATGTACTATGTATCCAAGCGTCATTGCCTCTCTGCTCCCTGGATTAAATGCCCAGCGCACGGATTCCCTGTCTCGAATATTCCTTAAATACTCCCATGACCACGGGCAAGATGATACAACCCCTGGGCTTTGTTTCAGAATACTCCAGGAAAAAATACTGGAGATGGGACAGGAATAGCAGTGGCTGACCGAGCTACAGGGGAGTAGATTACATTCGTCTTTCTACTCTTGGGTGTATTTGAAAATGTCCATAAGAAAGTTTAAAAAGAAAAATGTGCTTCCACAAGAATGTGCTTTTGCAGAAAGTAAATTATGACTTCTGGGCTGGTGTTAAATGTGATAGTGATGCCATCTAACTTTTTTTTTTTCCAGGTCTGTGTGAAACTTCTGCTAATCACACTGAACTCTAGGAATGACGGTGCTGCTAGTTAGAGGAGAGACAAGTCACAGCCCCAAGGTCAATGTCTGCATTTCTGTCCTCATGTTTCTTCATGAGAAGAAACCTTACGTCTCTTGTTCATACTGCATTGTCTCATGTCTGATATTTTATTGAAAATCCCTTGTTTGGCGTCATGACGAGCCCCAATTCTTTCTATAGGTGAAGCCGAGGAGTGCATGAAACGAATTACCTTTGTGGATTTTGATACAAACAGGCTTGGCAGGAAAGCATTTAACTCAGTAATAGGAAAAAAGTGAAGACATTTCATAAATGAAATAAGGCTTTAATAACGTGTACTGTATATTTCACGCACACATACAAGTATGGTGTTCTGTTTGATAAAAGCTTGATTTCATAAATACTTGATTAGTCATGAAATTAAGGAAACATTGCTGCAAATTCCAGGTTAATTTTTCTGGGCTGTATGGCTATCACCGAAAGAAACAAACTCACTTTATATCAGGAATGAAATTTAAATTTCTAGAAACCTTAAGTTTAAAAACTTTTTAATTTCTAAAATTTAATTAAATACATAAAAAACAGTGAGTACTTTTACAGGGAACAATAACTACATTGGCCTTTCTGATGCATACATCCTGAATTCAAATGATTTAGAAAATTGATTTATTATTCATGTATTTATTATCATGTAGTCTTAAAGGATGATACCAATGGCCATGTTTTGTTTTGCTGCAAACTCTCCTGTCGTGCCTTTGTTTCTTAAAGACTTTCACCTAACATTTAGCGTGTAGATTTTACTACTAACCAACCTATCATTCTTTCTATGGATGTTTTTGTAGGTGTGGAGATGGAAGGAGAGGTGGGAACTTATGGAAAATTGCCTTTTGACCACGTTAATAACAGAGTGTAGTAATAATCTCACTCTTGGAGATTTCATCATCTCTGTTAAGTTTACATTCATTGGAATATAACTTTAATCATTTAAAAGGTCAGGACCTATTTTACAGTTGTTTTGAAGAAGACGTTCTCGTTGCTGTCTCTGAGAATTTACTAGGTGGGATGCTTATACTTTGTTCTGTGGATTACTATTTGCTAAGAATAAACCAAGACCAATGAATCCATTTCACTGAGGAGTGGAGAGTGGAATAGAGCAAAGTCCCCAGAACAAAAACTATTTGCCATATGTTACCTGATGGCCTAGAAATTCTGCACATTACGTAAGCCGCTCAACTGACTCGTCAGGAGGAAACAATTCTTACATTTAGAAAACTTTGCCAAAATGAAGGGAGAGGTTTCCATTCTTCTCCTTTTCCCACCTCAACTCTTATTAAAAGTTAGATTTTTAAAGTTAATTTCATTTATTTGGGAAAACTGAGAAGGTTTGTGAGTTTTTGATATGTCTGTAGCTGGCTAAGTAGTATAGATCCTACATATTATAACCCAATGAGGCCACACTGCATGCAACTGCTGAAAAATGGAAATAGGATTTAAGAATAATTAGCATCATTCTTCTGTAGGGTAGTAAAATTGTGACTTAAAGCATAGTCCCTATAACTTTAGTAAACTTAGCTATTTCAGTTTAATTTAGTATTTCAAAAAAGGAGTCATAAACATTTTCCTAACTTAGGCTTCCTTGGTAAGTGCACTAAACTGTTTCTTCACGGGAACATGCAGAGACACTGGCACGAAGTCCCCTCGAAAACCATAACATTCGTGATTGTAGAAGTGTTGGCTGCGGTCCTTCCATACCCTCAATGGTAAATCTGACAAATTCTCACATCTAGACAGTACTAATACTAATCGTAGAATTTAAGAGATTTGGGGCTTTTGTTTCCCACCTAAAGGACCGTGGGGAGGCGTGCCTTCCCTCCACTCATGGCTGTTTCGCACGGCTATCGAGGCTTCTGCTTTGACTGGAGAGAACCAAACATCTTGCCTCTGATGGGGAATATCTTACGGTTTTGCTGAATAGGGCTTTTCAGTTTTTTCTTATTTCCCAGTAAAAATAATCTTGTCTCTTGCGAGATTTTCAATATCTCATGACTTAGATAATGTTTTTCTTTCCAGATTGAACTTGTTAAACGCATGTGAATGTTTGTAGTTACTAACACTACATTTGAGTGAGCCACTGCGTTTCTTATGGCTGCGATGACTCTTAAGTTTCCCTCTGGGTGTGGTGAGGCTGTACTGCTTCTAATGAACAATAATGAGAGAGTAGCTAACTGCTGGCTTTGCCAGGCCTCCAAACACATTCCTGCCTTTTAATGACTTTTATTGACCAAAAACAAAGCAAAAGCAAAAAGCCAGAACAAAAAAAAAGGAAGAAAAAGAAACAAAACAACACCTAGGGTGTGACAGAAAAGTTTCTTAGAGTCCATGAAAAGCACCTAATTCTGGGTTAGAAGAGAATCTCAGGAGAATAGGTGGGGAGAGGTTTATAATGCTTATTAAAATAATATGAGGAGAGAAGACATGTTTCAGGTGGATGATTTCAAATCGTACTTTTAGGAGATGGTTTCTTTGGGTCTCCATGGAAGACTTCTGTGAGCCTCTTCTCATAAAGAAAAGACCAAATTGGCTGAGATGAACAGCTTATATTTTGTTATGTGGATTACGATTTGCTAAGAATAAGCCAAGACCAATGAATCCATTTCACTGAGGAGTGGAGAGTGGAATAGAGCAAAGTCCCAAAAGGGAGAGATCAATACTTGATTTACTAAAGCAAGCCCTAAAAAAAGAGTCAATAACTGGTTATATTTTTTTATACCTATTTCTCTGCTTGGCTGGTATTTATTCATATATGTAATAGCATTATCTAAATAAATATTTTAAACTATATATCAATCTTAAAGTTCACATTTTAATGGAATATGAGAGAAAGCCAGTCTTTGATGTGATCGTGTAGCCTGTTTTAAAATCTCATACAAATCTATGAGCTAATCTTAAATCTTGAAACCCATTCAATGGCATATTTCATAGTTTTACACCAAAATGCAATTAACAACGATATTATACTGTTACAATAAAATGGATACCCATTAGATATGTGTTTTTATTGTGATTTTTAACCTATAATTTAATTTCCCTTTATAAGTTTCTTAAATTCCTCAGCTTATTTGCTTTTAGAGCAAGGAACTAAATAAATAAAAGGTCAAATGAAATTGAAAGTCATTGCCCTTAAATTACCTAGGAAAAGAGGCAGGAAATGACATGGTTCTCTCTGGGACTCGTACTTGCTGCCCCTTGCCCTAAACATGTATTTGCTGAGGAAGCAGGATCCACTCTTTTTGTCTGTTTTCAGGACCTGCCCTGCTCAAAAGGAGATGGTGATTAAATTTAATATAATATTGGCTCATTTGTCTGTAGGGCCGTCACCTGAAACATCAAGCTTTGCTTCCTAAGGACAGTTTGTGGAAGTGGAGTCTAAAACATCAGACACAGGTCTGTGCCCGTCCCGATTCTCGGGGGACTCCGGAGATGGATGGGTAGATAGAAACATAGGTACGTAGATGCAGCCTACAAACCTACATACATAGATATGAATAAAGTCAGGACACAGACAGGTCCGCTAAAGCTTTGACTGCTCCGGGGTGATCCCAGAAAAAAAGTGTCTAGAAATTTCTTTAATTCCTTAAGGGAAAAAATTATTCCTATATTCCCATCTTGATTTTCAAGATTTTCGAGAAAGAAAAAATATACCCTCCATCATAACACACATAGAAACACAACAGCAAAATATTTACGAAGCATATTCGTTAAGAAGTTACTGGAAAACAAAAAATGCTCTGAGGTTACATGGGAAATGTAATAGAATGTTATTATAATATGGCTTATTATTGTGGAACTCAGATTTCAAGGAACTGTGGGTCGAAATTGTATCCCCCCCACCAAACATAATAGCGCAAAGTAGCCCAATACATAATAGCCCAATACAATGATGAAAGCAATTAAATATGTAGAATAGAGTCGTGTTCCATTGAACCACAGTGTCGGACAAAGTTCCTGAACTGCCGACTTGGTTGATCTATGATGCAAGTCAGAGGCATACATGCCTTGCTTTAGAGCAGACAAAGATTCTAGTGACTTCTTTCTCCTTTCGGGATTGTTAATAAACCAACATCTAAGGAATGTAAGTTACATAATGGAACGTTGGAAGCCCAGTGTCAGCTAATTAAGTGTGGCCACGACTCGGAAAGATCCTGTAAGTGACAAGTTAAAATATTAATACCAATTTCAAACTTCTTGAATGGAGAGGTTGGCACCTGAAGAGTTAGAATGTATCCTGACATTTTATGTGAAAGGTTTGCCTCAAAGCTGCTTTCTGAACAAATGGGGATTTCTCTGCTGCATGTTCTCTGATATCAGCCCATGAGAGGTGACGATAATCCTGGGGGTGACACCATTGTCCACAGAGAGAGAGAAGATTTCAGTCAGGTGATCTTCATTGTCTGATAGAGATGATCTTTATGGCTTTGTTGTTCTTCATCAAAGGGCCCTGATTCAGCATCTTCATGCCCTGTGGTTCGTAGAAGAAAGCAGAGAACCAAAAAATAGACTCTTTGGTCCCCATTAAAAATGGACCCTATTTAAAGCAACATGGTATTAAAACAGAGCAAAATCTAATACAAATGCAGCTTCAATAAGTGTTATTAAATTATTAGACCTTTAGGTGAAAACACACCCTCGAACTGCCTTTATATGCAATCAAAGCCGTGATTAAATATTAAAGCCCTAAGATTAAAGGGTCACTTGAGTGAGTTTTTTTAAGCAACACCCCCAAATGGTGAACAGCAGATGTTGCAAATTAGCTCCATTTTGTACACTTTGTGGGCACTAAAACCTGGACCAGTTTTGAGAGTGAAAACCCCAGGGGTCTGGGCCAGCGGCAGACAGGCTGACCTGTGTGCCTGTCGGTGCGCTGTGATTGTTTCGTGTCAGCCGTGCTTCCACCCTCCTCCTGGGGCTATGCAGGTCCTTCCACAGCAAGAGAAGCACCTGGAGCTGCGTTTGTGTTAAAACAAAGCAGAGGACGAGCTGTTGATTGTCCTTTCGGATTAAGGGGATGATACGTTCAGCCTTGAGAAAGGAATACTTTTTTTCTTGTTTAGAAATCCTTTTCCATCTTCTTAGCGTCTGAGGCTCAGATCCAGCAGAGCCTTAGTTTCTGTCCTTCCTGTCACTCATTCCCAGCAGTGGTAGCTCCCTTTCCTGCACTAACCCGGCACTGAGGACCTGCAGCCACCCCAGGACTCAGGGCCCAAGCAGGGGGACCAGAGACCCTACTGCTCTCTGGTGAGGCTGTCACGTGACCCGCGCAGAGCCCCGGAGCACGGGCACTGAGTGGGCACCCTGGGCAGGTGAGGGGAGCGGGGCCCGTGGCGGGGCAGCCCCTTGGTCGTCTGTGGCGTCCTGCCTCCTTGCTCTGAGCAGCCCCACGCCCTTGAACCCGACTGTGCTTGTCCTGGGTCCCATGGGAGCCGAACTCTCCGCTGGCCAGCCAGTTGGGCTCACACAAAGCCTTGTGAACACAGGGAGGCTGGAGCCTGACTGTCTCCCATTTGTTTTCATTGATCTGAACCCCGGGAGGCAGCCCGGCTGACGGCCCTTCTCTTAGTCTGGCAGCGGAAATGGAGCTTCAGAGTCAGATCTGAGTTAGCAATGTGCTCAAACCCACCCGCTCCCCGAAGCCCCTCGTCCACCTGCAGACTTGGGGCAGGCGGGCACCACTGCCGGACGCCTGGCACCTGCCCTGTGTTGGGCTCATTTCATAGCAACTGTCCCCATCATGACTCCCCCCGGTCAAGCCCCCCAGAGCTGAGATGCCCCTGCTCTCTGCACACCTGGCTGTGCCCAGCGGGCCCCTGCACGTGACAAGGCCCCGTGGTGGGTGCTGAGAGGGACACAAGGAAAGGTGGCCATGCCCGTGAGCAGGGCACCCTCCAGGCCCCGTGGAACGGGACCCCGACGTGGGAACGGGGAGGTGAGGAGGGCGGCCTCAGCAGAGTCATTGGCGTGAGAGCTGGTGCCTCCTTGGGTGGACCAGGGCCGGTCTCCTGTCCTCCTCCTGCAAGGGTCACCTCTTCCCGGGCGACCAGCCCCTTTGAGATCAGCAGTGGATGCAGAGACGGAAAGGGCCCTGCTGGAGACGGTAAGGAAATGCAGACACTAAGCCCAGCCAACAACAGGGTCTGGATTTGGAGAATGTATTCTCCTGTCAGTGGCCTTTGGTAGGAGTGAGAGAAGGAATCTGATAAGGCGAGGAGATCGTGAAGCCTGCCCAGTGCCAGGCGCCGAGGACAGAGGTGTCTTCGCCCCGAAGCCCTCAGGGACACCTCAGTGGAAGAGCCTCCCCACAGGTGGACGTAGCCGAGGGACAGGGAACGGCCTGATCTCAGTCTGTTCTTGGTTTTGCAGCGGGACTGGCAGGAATGCTGAGGGGGCCCCATCCGGCCCCCAGGGCCTCCACATGCACCCAGGGGCCACGCCAGGGCTGGACCTCCTGGGGGACCCACCATCTGGGCTTCCGTGGAACTGCAATCATCTGGGGGCTTGGGACATGGGCATTACTTGAGAGTCAAGCGACGCACAAGCTCAGATTGGAAAATTATTTCATCTAGTTTTGGTAAATTTCAGTACAGTAGAAAGCACTTCATTTTTTAAGTATTTTTCTTTTTTTTTAAAAGAATATTTATTTATTTGGCCACATCGGGTCTATAGTTGCAGCACTCGGGATCTTTCGTTGTGGCGCGGCGGCTTAGCGGCCCCGCGGCACGTGGGATCTTAGTTTCCCGACCAGGGATCGAACCTACATCCCCTGCATTGGAAGGCGGACTTTTAACCACTGGACCGCCGGGGAAGTCCCCAAAGCATGCCTTTTTATTGGGTACTTTAGGTTCTTACAGAGCTGAGGGTGTATGAGAGGAGTTGGATGCTCTGTGATCCCTTCAGAGCTTTTATGTTTGTATCTGATGGTGCACCTGTGACCAGCCTGTGTCCCGGCAGCCTGGCAGGGGGAGCCTCCCACAGCCTGGGAACCGAGGGGCCCTGCCCAGCGGACCTTCTTTTATCTACGGGTCACCACGCGGACCTGCTTTACCTGCCGGCACGACCTCTGCGGTCGCGAGCCCCCTGAGGGGACATCGATGGTCTTTCTCCCCATCCCCCTCGGGAGGCCACACCCAGGACCACCTAAGTGCCTGCTGCCCCCTGCTCTCTCTTTCTGGGGCCCACCGGGGCCGCGCCGCGGGAACCCTCGGCCCCCTGAATGTTCTGGAGGTGCCATTCAGAGCAGATGGGGCCGGGACAGGTGGGTGACCGTGGCCGCCTCGGTCCGCCCCGACTAAGAAAACTGCACCAGACAAAACAAAATGAAAACCACAAAACCCCCTACGTTCTTCCTTACAAGTAAAAAGGAATACGCGCATTTAGAAAACATAGATTTTTTTAAAGAGAAAACTTCTCTCAACTTCATCACCCAGCTGACCGTTTACCTCACGTATGTATGCCTGTGCACATACGTGTGTGGGCACATGGAT
The DNA here is from genome assembly GCF_003031525.2 of Neophocaena asiaeorientalis asiaeorientalis. NCBI lineage: Eukaryota > Metazoa > Chordata > Mammalia > Artiodactyla > Phocoenidae > Neophocaena > Neophocaena asiaeorientalis. The sequence continues at coordinate 2,629,959 of NW_020172629.1, read as the reverse complement.
GTGAATTCGACGTCTTTCCTCCTGCCCTGTGACTGGACTTTTCACTCAACGTGTTGTGAGATCCTTTCCGTGTCGCTCCACCTTCTTCTACACCATGAACTCTGGGGGCTGCCAAGTGTTTACCTCCTGTATCGCACACGTCACGTGTGTTTCATCTCCTATGTTAGGTCATTTAGATGATTTTCGGTGTTCTTATTACTGTGCTCAAGGCAGAAGAGAATTCTGGGGGCTGAGTCTTTAGCAAATTCAAGGGAATTCCCTGTGGCTGAATCTCCGGAAGCGGGAGTGCTGGCACAAGGGCGTGTGAATTGCCCTGGGTCCCCACACGGCCCTTGTGAGGCCAGTTCCTCCCGGTCCAGGGAGGCCTTAGGTCCCTACTCCCCACGACACCCTCGGAGTCCTAGGACACCGCCCATCCCCCTGGGGAGGTTTGGCATCCAGGAGAGCTCTGCCTTGTTGGGCAAATTCCTTCATCTTCAGTCCAGGGACAAGAGAACCTGGACCAACCCACACCCGCCTGGAGCGGTTCCCGGGCTGTGGGCCGGGGGGCTGGTCACCCAGAGTCGGGCCGGGCCACGCCACACGCCTCCCCATCTACCCTGTGAGTGTTCCATTGCTCTGATAACTGCAGCGCTGGTGGTGAACATGGCACAGTGCTTTACAGTTTACAGACCTCTTCCACGGACACCATGTGGCATCACCTCATAGAAATACAGTTATTATCTCCACTTGGAGATGAGGAAACCAGGACCTGGGACTTCCCTGGCGGTCCAGTGGTTAGGACTCTGCGCTTCCAATGCAGGGGGCCTGGGTTCGATCCCTGGTTGGGGAACTAAGCTGCCACGTGTCGTGCGGCGCAGCCAAAAAAATTAAAGGAAAACGAAACCAGGATCTGGAAAGAAAGTATGACCAGGGTCAGAGGCCCAGGTGTCCTGACTGCAGCGCCAGCGCCTCCCTGGGGTGCCCAGTGTCTGACGCGGGAAGGGGGTCCGGAACCCCTAGGCAGCCCCGCACAATTGTCGACACGAGTTTGCTTCACCACGAGCAGGACTTCGGGGGTAGCACCCCGGGCTTGTCCAGGGCCACATGTCTCTTTAAGATCACAACAGGGAAGTGCACGGCAGTGTGGCAGAAGGACACAGCCCACCGTGCACTGCGTGGGCGGCAGGGGCTGAACACCACACAGGGCCATGCCATCAGCTTTGGGTCACCGACACAGACGGGCGCTGGTGGCTGATGCGGTGCCCATGTGTGCCGGCACAGTCAGACTCGGGAGGAGTGGCCCAGACGCCATCCTGCAGGAACTGGCTGCTCTGAACATGGACAGGTCAGGAAGTCACCCCAGAGCCCTTTAGCCCCCCCAGAGCCATTTCGCTGAGTTCATCCTTCTGAAATAGCAACACTGTTTTCTGGGCTTGCCTTTCCCCCTTTTTGCCCTAAAGAGCCGCTGGTCCTTCAGCAAATGTTCAACCCCCTAATACCCCTCTAAGCAGAGCTTCTTTACCTTTTTTTTTAAGGCCATGGCAGCCCCGGGAACCCTCCTTAGACAAAGATGTTTAAATGCGTAAAATGAAATACACAAGACCTCAAGGAAACCAATTAGATTTAGATAGTTATAAAATATATTTTAACTGTGATGTGTGCTTCTTTACTGATAAGTTAACTAACAAGGTCCAGCAGCAGGTCTAATCACTGATTCTGAAGCAGCAGACACAGAGCAGAAACGATATTATTATCTGTTACAATTGGAGCATGATACAAAAATATCGTGGTTTAAATTGGCAACAATGTCACAGGCAATACAATCCTGCTGTAGCATCATCATGTCTATTTCATAATGAAAAGCACTGGTAAATTTCAGTTGGAGAGAGATGAGAGCAAGGATGAATTTTTCCCACCCAAATTCAGGGAACCCAGGTGAAGAACTCCTGCCCTAAAGCAAACAGAAATAAGCAGTCTTGTTTAGAGGACAAATGAGGCACAGAGAGGCTAACGGTTTGGTCCGAGGCCACACAGCAAGTTAGAGCCCCACTCTGGTACTCCCGTCAGAGGTACTGACCAGTTGGTCTGGCTCAACTTCTCCCCTCCTTAGCCTCCAGTCTTAAAATGAATACTAATCCATGATTTCATCCTGAAATGCTTCCAAAAAGATCACTCGACATTTGCTACTATTAGTAAAGCTACAAAACGTTCTCAAAAGCACTTTAGGAAATGGAAAAAGCTTTATGGATAATACAGAACACAATTCCAAACCCCATAAACAGACTTGCTCTACCAGGGGGAACCAGAAGATTCATTTCAACTGAGAAACCCCCCCAAAAATCCAACTACCAGTGCTCCTTTTTGGGGCAGCGCTGTAAAATTAGTAACAAGGCTCCTTGAAGAAATCCTTCAGACCAACGTTCAGATTTAAAAGAAATATTTACAAATAAGTCGACTGTAAGCTCCACTTACTATGTTTTGGTGGCAAAGGGAGATCGGGACCTGCGTTGCCAGAATTCCTTACAAAATTAAGCACTCTGAGGGAAGTGTACCCCCAAATAGACTAATTTCATACTTTTCCAGTAATATCTACCCACAAGAATGGGACAGCGCGTGATTATTTCTTCATCTAACTAATAATCTAAATGAAAAGGTGGGCAGTTGGACTCTTTCTTCCTTTTCATAAATTTAAAGTAGATCTTCCCCTGAATTTTCTCTTCCTGTCGCTTTTTCCTACATCCCAGGGCAGCAGGGCTACTGACTGATGGACAGTCATCCCTCCTTTACCCAAGATGCTCTGAGCGTCCCAGTGAGCTCTCACGGAGGAAGCTGACCCTCACTCCCTCTGCCACTTCCTTGGGGCTGTCTTCCTGTCCCACATCCCCCTGGCATTTGCATCTCTGCTGCATCACCTTTCACCATACTGCCCCCACCCCAAATCTACCACCTCTTCCCCATCTCCTGCTCTGGGTCTACCAGCCTTCATGGAGGAAGATGGCTCCTAGCCTGGCTCCAGCTGCCCCAATCCTCCCAGCATCTGCCCCCCATCCTCTCTGCATCTGTCCCCCATCCTCCCTGACCTCTGCCCACCATCCTCTCTGCATCTGTCCCCCCATCATCCCAGCATCTGCCCCCATCCTCTCTGCATCTTCCCCCCATCATCCCAGCATCTGCCCCCCCATCCTCTCTGCATCTTCCCCCATCCTCCCTGCTCTCTGCCCACCTCAACCTTCTCGCACAGCCCGAGTTCTGCCCCTTCTCGCTTCCTGTCCCATGTGTTTTCTCTCCAGTGTTGACCCTTCCCTCTCTCAACATTACTCCTCCTCCTTCCAGGTTTCTTGAGCCCAGTTTTCAAGTGTGACTGCGCATTTGAAGAGCAGGCTGAAAGTATTGTGAAATGACCTCCACAGCAAGTCTAGTACATCCATCACCTCCCTTCGTTGCCGTGCTTTTTTCTTGTGATGTGGATTCTTAGATTTGCTCCCTAGCAGCTTTCCCGTAGGCAGTACGGTTGTTAACTGTGGGCATCAAGCTGCACATCACGGCCTTTTGCAACATATACAAATACTGAACCATTACACTGTACACCTGAGACGAGTATAACGTTACATGCCGATTACATCTCAATAAAAATAACTATGTAATAAACAAGAGGCAGGTGAGTGGTGCTGGGGAAAGAGCTTGCAACGGAGGGACCCGGGGAGACCTTGGCCTCAGCGGTCAGAGCTTCCGCCCTCCCTGGGCACGAAGGGCTTGGCTGGATTGTTGCTCAGATCCTCTGATGACCGCGGTTCTGTGAAATTCCGGATGCGACTGGCCGTGATGATGCACGGAAGTATTTGCTCTCGTGGTTGTTTGCGGTCCTCAACCTGCCCTGTCCTGTCTGTTTCAGTCATGTTTCTGTCCCCGCATCCCCACATTGGGCTGCCTGCCCTCCCTCCAGTGCCCACACCCACGTCCCGGGAGCCCCCAAGGCCTTCCCAGCCTGGTCCTCGCTCTCTGGCTCAGATGCTAATCGGAGGCCTGCTCTCCCCTCTCCACTCCGCCTCTCATCCTATCAGCTCCCTTTGCTCTTCCGGCCTTTGTTGGATTGTCTCCTCTTTTTCCTTTTGTCTGTTGGTTCCCTAAACTGTTTGCACATTAAAAAAAGAAAAATTTCTGTCTTCCACGTCAACCCATTCTCTCCTGCTGTATCGCAGCCCACAGCCATGTTTCCTGCAGGCTGCCATGGATGCCTGAGGCCAACCATGGCAACCGTCGGAAGGGACGTGCAGTGATGCCTCAGATCAGCCCTTTCCAAGCCTCAGCTTCACCTCCTTCTTGGAGGAGGGGCTAGAAGCAGCAGCCCAGGGCTCCGGGGATAAAGGAAGAAGGTTCTAGATACCCAACCCCGCGTCCAAGTGTTCAGGCAGCTCCCCCTCAGGTGCTGCTTGGCTGTGGGGCCTGCCGGGTGGGGGGAAGTTTTGGTGGAGAAACAGCTCTTTGCTCTATAGTGTTGCTAAAAATTAGAGGGCAACTGTCCCAGTGCCAGGAAGAGCTTCAGGCTTGGCCCAGGGGCCCCTCTGTCCTTCACATTAACACTTTCTGACAGGTTCCCATCTTGGGAAAGCTCAGCCCCCTGGAGTCTGAGTCTTCCTGACTTCCCACCAGGGCTGCCCCCATGTTCTGTAGCCTCACGGTCCCCACCGAGCCCTGCAGGCAGGGGCAAGACGCATCCTAGTTCTGGGTCCTGATTAGAAATTTAAAAGAGTGGCTCTGGTGAGAGCAGCTGCCCCATCACTCCCTGGGATGCGCACCCTTTTCTCCCTGGGCTGAGCGCTTCCCACATGGAAAGACCGAGTACACAGAGCAGGTAGCCGAGCGTGCAGGCCAGGCGGCCACTGGGGCGTGGCCCCTTCACCCTTTCCCTTCTGGTGGCTTCGGAACCATGATGTCCTGGTCAGTGGTGCT
>NW_020172629.1:2617161-2624962 GCF_003031525.2 Neophocaena asiaeorientalis asiaeorientalis | reverse complement strand
GCCAGGGGCCAGGACCCTGGGAAGGGGGGGTCCCCCAGCTACTGCTTCCTGTTCTGAAGGATCCCTCCTTCCCGTTTTCCGGGTGGCCGACCCAGGCTTGTGACAGAAGAGCCGGCTGAGAAGAGCCAGCAACACTCAGCAGCAGAGCGCAGTCCTTTGCTGGTGACGATGCCGCCCCCGAGCCTTGGTCATCCCAGCCTGTGCTGGGTGGGAGGGGCCTCTCTCCCCGCTGCTGAGGAGGACAGTCTGGGCCCAGGAGGGACAGGAAAAGGCCTGAGCCAGGGGAGCGAACCCGCCCTGCCCAGCACCGGCACCACTCTGCCCAGCTGCTCCACTGCCTCTCAGCCTTGTTCCTCGGGGTTCTACCTCCGATGCCCTAGTGCCCCATGCAGGCCTTGTCCTTCTCTCCTGGCCTCTGGGAGGCCACGTCCCTCCAATCCGTCCTTCGCCCGCTGCCTGGCACAGGGCTCGGGTTGGCTACGTCGTGTAGATGAGGAAGGGCTTGAGCTGCGGGCTGAGCCAGGTTGGTGATCCCACCCTCTGGGCACAGACCCCTGGGGGATGCACATACCGCATGGGACCTACAAACCCATACTTCACCAATTAGCGCTACAGACAAAATACGTAATACAGAGCAGGTGTCTGTAGCACAGCTGAGACCAGCAGCTGTCCACCGGAATTCCTTCTCCCTTTCATAGCACCATCTCCTACCCCGGGGTGTGGCTGCCCCGTCAGGCCATTGCCCGGGCTCTCGGCATCAAGGAGTGGCCTTGAGACGAACGCCTGTGAGGGTGTGTGAGTCTGCTTCTTCCTCGAGGTGCATCCACCTCCAGCTGCACCAAGCCTACACTGGCAGGCAACTCGGAGCCTGGACCGGGCAGGTGTGGGGGAAGCCCCAGCATGGTAGCCAAGAGTCCTGGGGGCAGTTAACTTAAATTAGTTAAAATTAAATAAAATTAAAATTCAGGTCCTCAGTTGCACTGGTCACGTTTCAAATGTCCAACAGCCATATGGGTGAGTGGCTACCATATTGGGTGACACGAACAGCTCTGCTGGACAGCGCTGGGAAGGAGCCTGGGTTTCCAAATGATCCCTGGGGACAGAGTTGCCCCGTGACCTAGCCCTTGTCCCTGCAGAAGTGTCACCAGAGAAGAACTAACTTCTGTGTTCCTTGCAGAATATACTGTATTTGGGGACCTCTTCGTTGTAACACCCTACCTCTATATAGATATACTTGTGGCTGTGTGGTGTGTGTGTGTGTGTGTGTATATATATATATATATATATAATGTACGTATTTGTGAGCAGATCCAGATGTACACATATATAAATTATACCTCAAATACATGAAGGCGCTGATGTGATTGATAAAATGTCATTTACGGGGAGGGGGAAGGGTAAGCTGGGATGAAGTGAGAGAGTGACATGGACATATATACACTACCAAACGTAAGGTAGATAGCTAGTGGGAAGCAGCCGCATAGCACGGGGAGATCAGCTCAGTGCTTTGTGTCCACCTAGAGGGGTGGGATAGGGAGGGTGGGAAGGAGATGCAAGAGGCAGGGAATATGGGGATATATATATTCGTATAGTTGATTCACTTTGTTCTACAGCAGACACTAACACAACCATGTAAAGCAATTATACTCCAATAAAGATGTTAAAAAAAAGCCCAATGGAACTGAAAGTTGTTTTTTGTCTCTGTTTTTTCAGAAAGTACTAAAATTATAACTACCATCGGGTTATCTAAAGTCTTTGGATATTAAAAAGAGGTCCTTTCACCTGAAAAGCCTGGGAATCGCTGAGCCGGCCCAGAATGACGAGTAGGGCTGGGGCGGAGGAAGTGGGCTGTGCGTTCCCGCTAGAGGGCGTGCGGGGCTGTGTGGGCGCAGCTGGGCTCCGGCCACCGGTCCTCAGCCTCAGGCCCAGACTGGCTCTCAGGGCGAATGGTTCCAGGCAGACGAGGCAAACAGGGGCGTCCAGCTGTCTGGCATGGGCATGCAGTCAGCCGTCCAGAAACGGAGTGAAGAAAGCCCCAGCGAGGGGGAAACCGAGGCACAGCCAGACAACCTCAGTCTCCCACGGCTGGGCAGTGGCAGAGCCGAGATTCGAGCTCAGAGCCCGCCCCTGGCCTCCCCAGAGTGCTGGCCCCCTGGCGGCAGAAGCTCCCAGTTACGCCGGGTCCCCGCCCCTCCTCTGTTCAGGCTGTCAGATTACAGGCAGTTGCACCCTCCGTTCTCTCTGATGTGTGAGCACACCCCCTGGGAATTCACAGCGACAGCCAAGAAATCATTTGTGCAGAGGTCACCCAGCACCCTTTGCTGAGTGGCGATAATTCCCGGTCCTCCCCGTGCCTCGGTGATGGGGACGCACAGAGCAGCACATCCCCTCCCGCAGACCTGGCACCCCAGGGGCAAGGGTCTCTGGGTCACAGGACCCGGTGCGTGACCGATAGCCTCAGAAGACCCCGCTCCTCGATCCCCTGTTTAGGGCTCCCCGCCACTTTACCGGAGCGGTGAGCGGCCTTGGGAAGGAGTCTTGCGGGTGTGGGAGGTGAGTCCCTGGTAGGCCTGGGGGCCGACGAATCAAGTCAGAGTTCTGGAGGGTCTCTCAAATTCTCAGAGTATTTGTGACCTTAGAAGACAGACAACCCAGTAGGGGCTTGGGCTGTGAGCCAGTGAGGCCGGGGTGGGGCCTTCCGTAGAGGCTGGACCAGCCTGCAGGGAAAGCATCAGAGCCAGGGTGGGAGGGGATTTCTGAAGAACACCAGATGTGCTGCTTAAAAGGGACAGCTGGCCACAGGGGACAGTTAAGGAACTGCTGGCTTCCCAAAGCCAAGGAGAGTCCGGTGGGTCACCAGGGGAGGAGCTCTACTCAGGTGACCCTCACAGGTCAGCTAGGTTCCATCACACCATGGTAGCCATGGTGACCTGGAGCCCAGATGCAAATGGACCTTGCTCTCCTGAGATGAAAATGGGGCTCCAGGGAACCAGCGACAAGGGAAGTGATGCCGTGGGTCACAGCTCAAGAAGGAGCCAGTGGCTGGAGCAAAGGACACAGGAGACCCTGAAAGTCGCTGTCGGGCCAGTGCGGTGCCGGGGCGAGCGGTGCCCCAGTGCACACCTCGGTGTGTCTCGTAGCAGGAGACATCGTGCTTTGCGGTGAAAACGGGTGTCCTGACCCCGCGTGGGGCTCTCGATGGTCACGGTCGGGTGAGTGGAGACCAGAAACCCTGGAGGAGTTATCTGGACACTAGCACGTCCCGAGAAGATTGGCCAACAAGTTCTAATTCAGCACTAAGCCAGCAGGTCTGGGCCAGGGCTGGGTGGAGAGAGGGGAGGGGGACAAAGGGACCCGGAAAGGCTAGGACTGTGGCCGTTTAGAGCCTGCCTGGCACCCCTCCCCTGAAGGGCCCCTCCTGCGTCCAACCCTGGAAGGGGTTGACCCACCCCTAGGTCCGGGGAGGGCCCTGATTGGGCGGGTCAGTCACCGCATCACCTGGTCATTGGCTCAGGAAAAGCACATGACCCAGTTTGAGCCAGTGAGGCATCAAGCAATGTCCGCTGGGAGCCTCTGGGAAGGACCCTCCCTCTCTCCAAGGATGGGACCCAGGGGTGGAAGTTCCTTTTCTTCTGGGTTTGAAGCAGGAAGCTTGAGACCCCCATTTGGGCCAGAAGCCAACTTGTATCCATACAGGGAGGAAGTCTTAGGATGAAGCCAACACCTTGGAAGGCAAAGGGAGAGACTAAGGAAACCAGCCCTAGTGACATTGGTGAGCCTTGGTCAAGCCTTACCTGAAGCCATCCTACTGCTGGACTTTGGGGCTTGTCTAAGCCAGGTCAACTTGTTTTTTTCTGTTCCTTGTGACTGAAAGCATCCTGACACAGCTGTAAATTCATTTTATGTTAAGCAGTGCCGACAGGCTGGATAAATGAAAGGTCTCGCGTTTGTAACAATATCTGAGATGCTGTTATGATCAGTGCATTTAAAGGCATTACTTAATTCATCATCATGTCTTCCCCTTGTGGACTTTCTCAGTGAACAGATAGTAAAGGACAGTGGCCATCACGCTGTGTCCGTCACGTTTGGATGTTTAAAAAATGCCTCCTGCTGGTGGCGAGAACCAACCAGACCAAGAAAGACGATTTGAATCTGCACAGGAAGGGGAAAAAGTGACCCTCTTCTATTTTTCAGAATCGTGTCCTGATTTGATTTCTTCTCTCTTCGCCAGAGTTGGAGGCCCTGTGGGCTCAGCTGGGAGCAGGACTGCTGATCCCACTGCAGGACCTGGGTCCTCTTCCCAGCCCACGAGAGGGGCACCAGCCCGGCAAGTGTGTCCTGGGCGTTCCCAAGATACCGTCCTGCCTGGATGCCTGGTTGCTGTTATCCGTCCCGACACCGCCAGCCGCAGCCCTGCTGGCTGATGGTCACCCGGCCCTGGGTTTGGTCCTAGAAACAGGGAGCTCCCCCCACACCCTGCCGACAGCGGGGACCTAACCTCAAACGCTCTGAGCAGATGCGCCACCAGTCCCCAAAAAGCCAGTGGGAAAAAACTCTGTCCTCCAGCTTACTCCATCACGGCTTGATTTCAGATCCACAGAGCGATTGGCATCAAGCATAGTAACAGACAGAAGCTGCCCCCGACGTGCACCCGACCCACCTGACACACACGTGGGCACACGCGTGTATACTCGTGAGTGTGCAGACTCGGCCACCTGCGTCCACGTGGGCGTGCACACACAGGCTCTCGTGCACACACACAAGCACGCGCACTCGCACATCTCGCACGTGGGCGTGCGCACACATCACATGGGTGTGCATCTCAGGAACACACACAAGAACAGACTCGCACACATACACGTGCAGGTGTGCACAGCCGTGTGCGTGCACAGGTGGGCTGTATGCGTGGCTAGACGCCCAGCAGAGGTCTGCACGTGTGGAACTGGTGCTTCTCCGCTTACCCCTTGGGATGCCTTCGGCCACCCTCCCCCACCGCCGCCCCTTTCCCACTTCGGGCAGACGGCTAGCAGGTCCTCTCATGAAAACTCCAGTATTTCCTCTACCTCTCTAGGATGTTTTCAAGTTTTCCGAGAGACAGCGTTCTTGTATTGGAAAGAGGCTTGAATTAGGAACCGGAAAGCTGTCCTGGAAAGCTGTCACGGGTGGGGCTCCTCAGGCAGTGGCACTGAGCAGGGTGGGCTAGGTCCAGCTCCCAGGTTGGTGTGGCACTCGGCCGGGGAGGAGCTGGGCTGCGATGCAGTCACAACAGTGGCCCCAGGCGACTCCCTGGGGGTTCTGGAGCCGGGCTGGCCCTTCGGAGGTGCCCACGTTGCAGAGGGGGCGTGCAGATACTCTAACGTGGGTGCACAGCTTTGGGGAATCTTTTGCTCCTGTCTTAGGTAACAACATTAGCAAAGCTCAGTGTGAGGCTGGGACAGATAACAAGGGTCAAATCAAGGTCTCATCGCCCCAAACACAAAAGGGCTTTATAGAGTGGGTCCTCCCCGGGGCTCAGCCTTAGGACATGGGAGTCACTGCCGTGTTCAGCCTCAGTCACACCTTGACAGATGTTCTGAGAGATCACATCGGCTTTAGCCACCCCGCAGGGAACATGCTAAACAGCGTGAATGAATTTTGTAGTGGGCGACGGAGACGGTGAGATGCACAGGTGATTCTGAATGATAGCGTCAACATCACCGAGGGCCAAGAATTTAAATAGAGATCTGGCATAAGCCTTGCACGGAATTTAAAATAAACACTGGGACAGGGTGATCAATGAATACCCTCCGTAAATCAGTCCCCACATCTCAGATGTGGGCAAGGAAGGAATTTGAAAGAGGCCATTTTCGTCGGCTATCGCCAGTGGAGTAAACACAGCCCTGCAGAGCCCTGCAGGACTCAGCGGCTCACAGGAGGGAGCCTGTATTCTTCTGCTCCTGGACTCCCAGGTCAGCGGCAGTTCGGCTGCCCAGGGATGGGCTCAGCTGGGCGGCTGTGCTGTGGGGCAGGTGCAGGTCTGCATCACATGGGTTCCTCTGGAGCCCAGGCCACCGGGAGAGCCCAAGCTCTGAAGTAAGCCAGCGCTCTGCAAACACTTCATGTCCAAAGCCCAACGTCGAAGCAGCTCAACTCCATGCGAAGCAGACGGGGAGGGAGAGTGAATATTTGCTGAAAAATAACCCTAACTATCAACAGACCGAGGCAGTGTCTTCTGTTGTTGTGACTTTTATTTCTGAGTTTATGTCTTGTTTATGTTGAAATAAAGATGAGGTGCTGGCACTCATGTCTTGACACTGCAGAGATTGCCTCTCCTATACCTGCTCTTTTTCTGAGGTCTCCTAGCCTTTTCTACCAGGGCTGCCACTGATGTCTTTGTGCAAATTAGAGAAAGGCTCCCCCTCTGAGCAGTCATAGATTCATGAGTACAAACCTCGATGAGTGGGTGGCACCCTCCTGCAATTTGGAAAAAATGTACCCCTTCCTCGAGGTGGATGCAGCTCTATGCCGGGAAAGAGAACTTGGCAAACAGAATACAAGCTGGGTTTTAACTCAACCACCTGAGGGAGCTGTCCTTGTGCCGTGAGCAACCTGCTCAACTGTACATGTCAGCCTCTTCTCCACCACTCTTCTAGCTCTGCGCTAGCAGATAATATGAAATTACAAATGTAGGTCAACGGATGCTCTCTGAAAAGCAAGAAGGAAAAAACCCTCGCCGCTTTCAGTCTTCAGTAGTGTGTAAACACTTTATATTCTGGGGTGGAGGGATCACACAAGTCCACTCAAACATGTAGTTTTCTCTTACTAAGTTAGTAGAGATGAAAATGTAAATTTATTTGAGTTGGACAAGCATCACCCAGAATGATCACAAAAAAAGGAATGTGGGTGTAGGAATAGTGAACACGTGAGCCTTGAATATTTATTATATTGAGCAGATTACGAGAATGGTGCTAGTATCAACATACCCAAATTGTGCTACGTCAGAACCTCAGATGGTAGGGCGTGTGGCGCGGCTCATTGGCTTTGAACGCAGATAAGCAGCTGTACCAGAGACACAGCACAAGTTCCTTAACCTCATTCTTAGCCTTGCCTTCTCAGCCCTCCAGCTAAATGCCCACGTGGGCCCTCTTGCCTTTCAGAATTAAACCATAAGTAGTTATAACAACGGACATGCAACCTGTATCATCGCAGGGGCCGTGTGGGCGCAGTGCCTGCACTTCAATCTCCTTCCTCATTCTGGGTCGAGGCTCCTAGAGGGAGAAGTGGGAAAGGATGAGGATGCAGAACAAGAGGTGAAAGTTCAAGGGCAGGGAGACCGTCTCTCTTCTCAGGACCGGGCTGGCACCAGAGTCAGGAGGAACAGGTTACCATCACTGGTGTCATGCACAGGGTTCCTGTTAGGTCGCTGGCCTGTGCCACTCTGAAATGTTAACTGCATGTCTCACTGTCTCGTCGGCCTAACTCTCTGGGGTCCAGGCGGATGGGGCCTCACTGCCCTCTGAGGTCACTCTCTAACCCAAGACGTCCAGAGCTGCAGAGGCGGGAAAGGAATAGGGGCAGCTCACATCCCACCAGCCTTGGGCCTGAGGTCCAAGTGGGTCACTTTGCCCCAACACCATTGGTCAGTGCTACTCTGCTTGGGAATTCCCTGCCAGTCCAGTGGTTAGGACTTTGCACTCTCAGTGCTGAGGTGCTGAGGGCCTGGGTTCGATCCCTGGTTGGGGAATTAAGATCCCACAAGCCTCGCGGTGCAGCAAAAAAAAAAAAAAAAAAAAAAGTGTGTCTCCTCTGTCCCCCACCTTCC
>NW_020172629.1:2600831-2617086 GCF_003031525.2 Neophocaena asiaeorientalis asiaeorientalis | reverse complement strand
AAAGCCCCCGGGTGGAGAAAAAAAAAAAAAAAAAAAAAGAAGTGCGACTCCGCTGTCCCCGACCTGCCGACCAGGGAGGCTGGGAAATGCATGGGCGCACGCAGAATGTTTCAGGAGCACCGTGTCGCCCCACAGCCCTCCTACCCAGCACTCGTCCTGTGCACTGGTGCCAGGTGTCCATCCCTGGAGCTCACTCCTTGGGAGCAGCCGTGCCCCCGCCTGCCCGGTGACCCGCTTTAAAATGCAATTACTGCTAGACCGTAAATCTTGGGCCTGCCATGGCCAACGCGGTGGCTTCAGGACATCACCTATGCCCCCTGTGCCTCACTGGTGGCTTCCCAGTAATAGGACTCCGCTCTCGGGACTGCCGTGCCATCATCGTGGCTAGCGTTCGGGAAAGCTCCCGGCTGCTGCCGTGGGCGGTCAGGCTCGGGGCTCTGCAGGCCCGAAGTGGCCGGAGGATGGAAGCCGGGCAAGCCGGGACCAGCGAGGCCCCCGCACCTGCCCTCACGGCTGGTGGGCGGCCAGTCCTCTGAGACAGTGCAGGACGAGAGGCCTCCCTCTAACACTTTTCCCCAAGTGTTTCAATCCAACAAGCTTCTGTTCTTCTCCACCTAACACAGAACCTAGAGCACACGGTGCTGTTTGTCGCGGGCCAGCTCTGTGCCTCCTCCTCTCCCGTCTTCTGTGTTTTGCTCTTCTGCAGTCTCGCCAAGGGCAGCCGCGTTTCCGGTTTGAGAGGCTCAGTCCTGACTCAACTGCTCCACTGCACGCGAGCTAGACTCACTCACACGGGGTTAGCAAGACAGTGAAAACATCGGCCGCAGCAACAGCTCTGCGTTAACACGGGTACCAAGCACCCAGAGAGGCTCGGCTCCCCCTGGGCGCCCAGTGGGACCCCGGCACTGCAGGGCCTCCTGCAGGGACGTCAGCGCTGCCTCCATCGAGACTCCAGTGACGATGCCTCCAGCATCTCCTCTGTGCCAGGCGTGATTCTGCATCGCTCATGGTGCCAGCGCGTGGGGATCTCCCCAGAGCCTGCAGGGTGGCTTCTCTCTTTCCTCCTCTCCAGGTTTCAGATGAGGAAACCAAGACGGCGAGGGGAAAGGAAGACTTGCAACAGAATAACCGTGCTCTGTGCAGCCCCCCTGGGGGACGAAGCGCCTTTCTGTAAATTATTCTACGGGCGGGACAGTGTCTCTCTGGATCACATGGATGCTAAAGTCGAAGGCCGCGTCACGGATGCCACAGACCAGCAGAGGAGCTGAGGGCAGGTGACCAGAGCACAATGACCTGCCGCACGCTGGCCGCCAGGGGGCTCCACTGCAGGGGCTTTACTGGGAGATGGCTTAAGAGAATCCGCCTTACATGCGGAGTACTGGCTGTACTGGGCTGAAGAACATCGCCCCAAAGTCGTGTCCATTCATGAACCTGTGAATGTGACCTTATTTGGAAATAGCATCTTTGCGGATGGGAGTGAAGATGAGGTCATACCGAACTTGGGTGGGCCCTAAATTCAATATAACTGGTGTCCTTATAAAAGGGGGAATTTGGACACAGACATGCATGCAGGGAGAAGGCCATGTGAGCACAGAGACAGAGATTGGAGTGATGTGTCTACAAGCCAAAGAACACCAGGGGTTGATGGTCTGAAGCTGGAGGAGGTGACGGACAGATCCCCTCCTGTAGCCCCAGAAGGAAGCAACCCTGCTGACACCTTGATTCCTGACTTCCAGTCTCCAGAACTGAGACAAAAATCCCTACTGGTTTAAGCCCCCCCAGTCTGTAGTGCTTGCTTGGGGCAGCCTAGGAAGCTGGTGCCCTGGCCCTTAGTGGGAACTCAACAAACGCTAGATACTGTCATTATTTAAGACAGAAAGACACAACGGACCAAATATCTGGGAACCCTGACTGCTGGAAGAAGAAACCCAGAGGAAGGGCTAGGATGTCTTCTAAGGAAACCACCAGCCAAAGTACACACACTCAAGGAGTTGAGAGAGACAGGAGGAGGGGTCTCCCAGGAAGGGTCTCCTCGGGCCACCCTGGCTGCTAGCCACTGTGCTTTTTTCAGTCTCGCTCCCCTGGAATTCTGAAACTCATCATGTACCAGTTGTGGGTTTACAGTAACTGCAATGTTACGCAACTTGCTTCCTAACTTCAAGGTGACTTGAGAGAATTGTGGCAGAAATGGACATTCCTAAGTCCTGGAAACCAGAGATAGTTTCGGGGGCGAAGGCTGCCGCCAGGCTGCCCCTCCCCCAGTCGGCCTGCCAGTCGCCTCCCCTGGGGGACAGTGGGCCGGCTGGGATCCAGAAGGACAGAGGAGGGTCTTTGGAACGCAGGGGTGCAATGCATTGCCTTAGTGTGAGTCAGGTTTTATGCCCGAGGCAGAGGGAATTCAAACACACACTAGAGCAGAAAGACAGAAACTGCCCTTTAGATGGCTGCCACCAGCAATATCCGGCCGGCAGCTTCTACAGGGAAGTTTAACCTTCTGTAACCTTACAGTAAGCTCTCCAGCGCCAGCGCACACTCTCTCTTTCTCCCTCTCCCTCCCTCTCTCTCTCTCTCTCTCTCTCACACACACACACACACACACAGTCAGATATACAGATATACCTGCAATCATCTATAATTTTTACCATAATGGTTTTATCTGGGGTGGGGGCCCTACAGGCTGACGCCCTTCCTTCTTCTCTCCGCACCTAACGTCTTACACATGCATACCTACACAACTCACACATTCACATCTCACAGGAACTGAAACTGAGGCAGCCCCGAACCTGCAAGCTTCTTGCTCATCAGGGCAATACCGGATGTACAGTTGGAGCTCGGCAAATAATTAATAGTAATGAAAATTGACATCGTAAAAATTAAAGTGAGAGGGCTGATAGAAAGGAATTGGTTTGGTTGTCAAACCTCAGGCCTAAAGGGAAACGGATTGCTTTGGAGAATCTTTTAATTAATTTCAGAGTTTCCCTGTTTCTTTGCCAAATGAACTGAGATCCTTTCTTGGCCATCAGGATCTTTCGCAGACTGAGGGAGGGATGGGGAGAGTTGAGTGGTGTCGGGGATCGTCCCATCCCGGGAGCCTCCGGAATTCCCTGCCCTCCCAGCAAAGGAAGCCCGAGATGGGGGTGATGCGGCCCAAAGAGGGGTTCGCTTTGTAAGTTTACTTTTACTACCTATGAATAAACCAGGAGGTCTGCCTCATTCATAGCTAAAATCAAAATGGACCTCTACCGTCTGACCAAGTTCAGCCACTGAGTTGCAGCATTAACTTGTATTCTAACAAGATTAAAATATATTTGTCCCGGGGATTAGCATACTTAAGTCCCCTTTCCCCTTTTGAGCGGTAGCAGGGCACTTTGATCTGCCTTGCGTGGCAAGAGCACGGCTTGGGCCCAGCTATCCGACTGCCAAGTGTGAAATCGGCCTGATGTCATCCTCATTCTTCATCTTTTACATCTTCCACCAGTTTAATTATATTTCCGCCACAAAGCTCTGGCGCCTCATTGCATATTCGAGTTTGACTAGGAAGCATTTAAAAAAAAAAATAGGTGCGAATGAAATAGCCCTGTAGGGGGAAGGGAGGGGTCTGCAAATCTCACGGTGCAAAGGCAACGAGCCCCAGCCCTCCGGTTGCCCCAGGGACGTTCTCACCTGCATGGAAATGTGCGTCCGTCCTGGCCCGCTCTGTGCTGGGCCCAGCGCCCTCATTTGGTGCCAGGCACAAAGGCCATTGTCACGCCCGTGCGTTGCGTTTGGGGCTGTTTGGCTTGTGACTCCGGCGGGTTTGTATTACATCCATCCTCTGTCGCGTTGGTTTTGTCTCCTTGGGGCTCGGAGTCCACACAGCGCGCTCCTGTCGCTGTGTAAAAGCCGTCTTCCTCGCGGCGGCGAGTGAGCTGATGTGTCACCCACGAATCACCCACTTTGAGGCAGCGTGCAACCACCACAAAAAACTGTAGGGCGCACTCGGTGCCCAAAGGGGACGTGTCTGGCTGACCTTTGATCACCTCGAAGGAATCAGACAGTTTAACTCTCCAACCAGACGCGGTACTCTGGCCCTCCAGCCCTTCGCAAATTCCCCAGAACTGCTGGGAAAGCCAGGCTGCCGGCCGAATAGGCCTTGGTACCCCAGTGGGGCGCCTCCTGATACCTCAACCCCAGGACCACCAGAGCCTCCCCGGTGCCTTGGAACGGGAGGGCGGGGGAGGGGATCCGTGGCCGGGCCGACCGAGGTCCTGCGGGCACCCCTCCGAGGGCACTGGTGTTTGGGAGAGGAAACAAACCACCTGCAGGCGTGCCTGGGTTTTGACCTTCACCCCAGCCCACCCGGCTCTATTCACACCCTGCTAGAGTGTCTCAGAGAGCCAGCACTCTCCAAGGGTCGCCCGTCAGGGACGTTGGGTGTCACTTCCACATACAAGCCGGACAGAACAGAAATGCAGGTCGGCGTTCTGAGCCTTCGGGAGCAGATCAGCACTGGGAAATGCGCTGCTCTCAGACAGCCCCCTTCGTCTGAGATTTCCCCGGGTCTCCCCCTTTCTCCGTGGGGTATACACAGGTAAAAACAATAAGTAGACGGAGTTGATGTTCACGTTCTCGATGTGGGGAGGACAAAGCGGCAACTCTACGTTTTCTAAAAGGTCCAGATTTAGGACCATTTTTATTTTAAATCATCAGACTTGTTGAAACGGGAGGTTAACAGCACATTGCTTCTTCAGTTGAATGATATAATTATAAAATTATCTCCACATAATTACCTCAGGATTATGGTTCATTCTGGTTAGCATGTAATCAAAGCCTGTTATGCTTTTAGCTATAGGAACAGCAATTAATTTCAAAGCGGTACTTAGACCCTTTAATATTTAGACAAAACAGCTCATCATGTCACGAGGAGGCCGTCTGGCTTTCGCAGGAAGAGCCGTGGGTGGGGCGGGCGTGATGCACCGGGGACGCGGGCTGGACACACTGCAGGGGGCAGCCTCGCACCCAGCCCTCCATGTCCGGGTGGGTGCCCACCGCCCGGGCTGCGAGTCAGCCGTGTCTCATGGCCATGAGGCTCCCTGCTCAGTGCGGTAATTATCGATTGGAATGGAAAATGGAGTGGCAGGTAAAGTTACTGAGCTTCTACAGAAACCCAAGGCACAGCGCCTTGCTCAGTTTTTGGAAAAGCCTGGGGGAAAGATCCTGATATGAATATGGGTGCCTGTGTTTTCGAGCCCTGTGATTACAAAGCGCACGCGTAGCAGTGTTTCTAAAGAGAAGGGGGGTCATGATTCTAGAAAGTGCTAACTGCAGTCCTGCGTCTCTCCTGGTGGGACTGTTTTCTGTTCTCCTTCAGCTCCCACCACTGCTCCACTTTTTATAACCATGTGAATATCATCTCTCCTATTTCACGGTCTCCCCCCTGTCCCGTTTCCCCTAACAACTATATAGATGCAGCACGGGATGGTAGTAGCGAGGAATGTGTAGGCACTTTACCAAAAACAGGCCCTGGGCTGGCTGGGACCCACGTGAGCTGAGCACAACTTTCCCCCGCAGAGCGAGAGTTCCACCACCCAAGTAGCGAGCCCTGTTCTGTACCAGGGGCCTTCTGTCCATTTCCCCACAGAAACCCCTCACAGGAAACCTATTAGGTAGGTGTTCTTTCTGCTTGAAGCACGAATGATTGGGCTCTGGGGCTGGTAAGTAACACAGTCGAGCGCAGGGCCGCGTGGTCACAAAACTCTTCCCTTTCCCCGCCCTGCACTTCATTCGGTGCGAAGTGCTGTTATATAAACACCTGCATGAAAAAATGTGCAACTCGAGCCCTCTGCAAGCTGACGTGAGGGACCCTGAGCCCCGGGGCATCTGAGGGCAAGCTCAGTCTAATGCTTTCTTAGCAGGCTTCAGTCTTGTCCCAAACAAATAGATGTTTGGAAGCCAGCATGTCCATCATTCATTCTCGAGATTGAAATCTGTCCAATTTTCACCCAGATGTTTCGGCACTGCAGGGCATAATCTGAGACTTAAAACGACAGCCACTAAGTTACAATGGAAATGGTTTATCCGGGCACCTTACTCGCAGCAACAGAGTAACGGTATTAGCCTTGGCAGGAATAAATTCTGCCAAAGGCTGGGTGACTCTGCTGTGTCCCCTACTGCCTGAATCTGAAGAAACGCCAGCTTTCCGGATTCATATTTTGTTGGTGGGAGTGTGAGAGTCAAAATCCTCAGGAGAAAGTTGTGGCCTGAAGGGAAAACTCAGACGCGCATGCCATGGCCACGCAATGACGCCAGAGGGCAGGGGCCGGGGTCCTGGCGAAGTTGGAGGGAAGCGGCCAGTCTGCTGCCGGGAGGGGCCGCAGACACAGGAACCCGGCAGCAACTCCTCGCGGCACGCTAGGCAGCTGGAGCCTGTGATTACCCATCCAAAGAGGAGAGAAAAGCGGAGGAAGAAAGGGAAGTTAGCGGAGGGGGTAGAGGTTGGGGGAGGAGGAGGGCAAACCCCGGCGCAGAGCCTGACAGTCCTCTTCCAGACAAAGGACTTGGCGGGAGGAGAGAACCCCGAACGCGCCGGCTGAAAGGCGGTCGGAGGCCCCTTCCGCCGGCAGCGCGCTCGGGCCGCGCGGCCAAGTTTCACAGCTCGACAGATGGGGCTGAGCGGCGACCCGCCCCGATCCTTCCAGACGGTCCGCGCACGCAGTGACCCCCACCCTCCCTCGGCCCACGGAGGACCCTGGGCGGTGTCAGGGTCCCTCCCACCCGCGTTCCCACCCCTTTGGGGGGGTCTTCTCTGGGACGCCTTCCAGGCTGAGGGGGTGAAAAGGCGGCCAGGGAGGCAGATCTCGGCCACTCTTTGTTCCGGGCAAAGCGCGGGGCTCAGCCCTGGAAGGAGGGGTGGGGCAGGACAGCCAATGGGGCGAGTCCGGGGCTCCGGCCCCAGGATTCTCCCTTCACGGAACACCGGTCCTGGCGTCCCCCGGGGACACGGAGGGCCCTGGGCTTTGGGGACGCCCTACCTCCGCCCGCAGGTGTTGCCCAGGCCTGGCAAGGGCCTGGGGCTGGGCTCCGCGAAGGGCAGCAAGCCCGGGCCACACCTGTTCCCGAGACTCTGGTCGTTTCCCCCAGCCCCATCTTGGGGGGCTCCCCACAGCCCTCTGCGGGGATTGGGCCCAAGCCGGAGAGGTGGCCAGTCACCCTGGCGGCTAAGCAGGAGGCTAATAACACAGCAATAATAATAACGCGGTCATCGTCAGTCTCACCAGCCAGGCCCTGCGCGAGGCCAACCACGCTTGATCAAATCTCGTCATTAAGAGTCACTTTAATGAATGTTATCACATTTCAGGAGATTTCAAGACCGGCCTTTTATTTTCTGTGGGCGGGGATCATAAACAGAATGAAGTATACGAGATTATTAATAAAAACATGAAGGGTCTACGAGGGGCTCGCGCGGCCCGGCTCACGAAGTGCGCCCTGGAGCTCAGGGCTCCGGCACCGCGAAGGGGGCCCGCGGGGTCAGGGGACTCAGCGCTGTGCCCCGCCTGTCGAGGCCTTGGTCGCCAGCCGCTATTAACCTCCCAGAGCGCGGCGGCTCCTCCTGGCAAGCGACCGTTTTCGGAGGAGCCGGGACCTTCCCGGGGGCGCTTGGGGAGCTGCCCGGGCGGGCAGAGACCGGAGAGGTCGGATATTAAACAAGCGGGAGACAGAATGACTTTTAGCCGAGCCGGAGCGAGCAAACGCGACCTCCCGGCCGGCCCCGCACGGCCTGCGAGCGTACTTGCATACATAGTGCCTGGCGTTTGCTGTGCACGCTGTTCGCCCGGGCACACCTGTACCGAGCGGTCCCGAAGCCCCACGGATTTGCCCTTTTCACTCAAGGGAAAACAGAAAAGATGGACCTCCTTGGAGGTCAGACTGGGGGCTCCTCCCTTGTCTCCCCTAAAGAAAGCGCTTGGCCGTTTACTTTGGGCGACCTTCAGACCTGTGTTGACCCACAGATTCTGACGCCAGCACGAGGGTCGGGCGCGACTTCTTCGACCCCTTTCGGCGGCCGGAGGAGGAAGGCTCTCTAAGCGCCAAGGAACCCTGCTCCGCAGGCCTGGGGGTGGCCGCGACTGTCCTCCCCACCCCCGTCCCCGGGCTCCCAGGCCTCAGCCTGGTCTCTACCCGACTAAGGAGGACTGTGGACACAGCTCTGCCTGGGCCTGGCAGGGACACAGCCAGCCCTGGGGGCGGGGGCCGTTCAGCTCCAAGGAGCAAGGACTTCCTTTACAAAGGAACTTTCCTCGGAGGTACATTTAGGAAACCGGCCTCCTGCGGGGGCAACGACCTGGTGGGGGCCCAGCCCGGTGCGTCACCGGTGCTGCAGCCCGGGTCCAAATCCGAGACACGTAGAACCATCCGTGGTGGTCCAGGTGGAACCGAGTGGCAGCTGGGCTTCAGAAAGCGTGGCCTTCCCTTTCGGCCTGACTCTGGTCTCCACTAGCTCCTAGTGAAAGTGGCTGGCGAGCACTGAAGTGGATCTCCATGAGTTATGAGTTTAGACTGTAGCTGTTGAATTTTAAAAATGTAATAAACACAGGAGCAAAACCAGAATCTCAGCGTTTGGAAGGTCTGAGAGCTCATTTAGTCCAATCCCCTACCGAAAGGGGGAGAAAAGCAAAAGAAAAGTCATATGCCACTGTAGGCCTAGTGTCTGCTTGCATGCCTCTGAGGACGGGGAACTCATTATCTTGCAGAACCATACATAGCCCCTTAACAGTGCTATGATTTGCCAACAGATTAAAAAACAAAACCCAAAAATGCTTAATGTTGCTATGTTGTCTTTTTATTAAAAAGAGAGGGAGAGAGAGGCCAATCGGGTAATAGAAGTTGTGCTAGTGGGGTTTTATTTTGTCTTTAGGAACCCCCAGATCTGTGCAGGGGTGGGGTGGCGGCTAGGGAAGACGCTGGGGATGGCTGGCGTGATCCCGCCCCATTAATGCTCCAGGCAGCTGGAGCTCTGGAGCCTCCGCAGTGAGGAACTTGTCTTTGCAAAACCTGGGAGCAGCTCAGCTCCTGCCAGGAGGCCCAGCGTCCTTCCTCTTGGGAAGCCGGTGTGGAACTGAAAGGCCTAAAAGGTCGCCTTTGGAACAGATGATCCTCTCTAGTCTCTGAGCTTCTTTTTCTGGGAGAATAAAGCTTTTTTAAGCCAAGAAAGTTTGGAAATAGGGCAGTTGGGTGCTGTCCTGCGTGGCCAAGTGGGTTGTGGGTCCCGAGATCGAAAATCCCAACCGCTTCCAGCAGAGGCATCCGGTCAGCTCTGGCAAAGCCGGTCCTTTCCAGGCATCCGCCTTGGGATGTTGTCCATGTCCATTGCTTTGGGGGTAAAGACAACAACCAAACGTAAAAGGGGAGAGCCTCTTTGTCTCAGGTCAACTAATAGTTCCTCTCCCCAGCGGGTGAGCGCCTCTGTCCAGCTGAGGAGCAGCCAGGGGGATGGAGACCTGTTGAGTCCTGCAAGATTTTAAATATTTATTCAACGGAAAAGCACCGTACTTTGGAACACTTCCTTCTGGTAAAGAAATGTGTACTTAAATTACTTTGGTTGTTCTGTATTCACATGAGCTATCCAAAGTGTCTTCGTTATTTAAAAAAAAAAAAATTACGCTTCTGGCTACAAAGGTAGGTATGTGCACACCTGCTGGCAGAGTTGCGAAGCCCACGAGCACCTGAGCACGGGGGAGGATGCCCAGGGTAGTGTGGCTGGACTCAGAAACACACTTTAAAAAAACCTCGTCATTACACCTTGGACATCCAATATTTTACAATAAAGCGTTTTTTTTTATTTAATGTAACTTTCAAGAATTTAAACACACAAAAATGCAGGGGGAATGTTCACAATTTTGATAGCCACAGTTGTAAATAGAAACATTCATTTCTTATAAGATTATAAATATTTACTACTGGAACTGTAAAACGCACATGTTTTATAAACTAAAAACTAAAAAATAAAAAAATAAAAAACCAAAAACCTTTGCTTCCTGCTCACAAGGCATATCATTTCATTGAATTTCCTAAGCAGCACATGGTTATTCACAGAATTTTAAATTACAACTTTTGCTTTTATAGTTTTTGTTTTAAAAAGGTTTACATTAGTATGTACAAAGTGAAACTATTTTATCGCAGTGAAATAAAGAGGTTTAAGGCAAAGAGAGAAGTTCACTCTCAGTCCTCAGGGGCAGAGCCATGACTCCTGGCTCAGCCATGGTACACCCCCTGGGCTGTCCCAGTGCACATGGACATTTGGACACAATTCTTTTTCCATACACTAAACAGAAGACAGTGTGGAGTTATACATATAGATATAGATAATGTGCTTGTTTATATATATGTACTTAATGGGGATATATTGAATATATTCAATTTACACTGTACCACACCTTCAAAAAAATAAAATGTATATTTTAAAAAAACAAGAAAAGACAAAAAGTGATAAGAAATGATTATTTACACATTTTCTTCCTTCCTCTAGATCCTGGAGAATTCTGAGTTCCTTTAAAAGTCAAGGTAGCCACATGTTCCAGAATTGTGGACTCTTACACGTCTGCTTGTGTGTGTATATGAGCATATATATATATATATACGTACACACACACACACACACACACATATTTACCTTGAAAGAATGCTCTCTATAGCAGAAGCGGCCACTTTACAAAAAAAAGAAAAAAGAAAAGAAAAGAAAGAAAGAGAAGAAAAAAGGATGGGAGGAAATGTCAGTTCCCTCTCCAGGCCTCTGCCGGCCAGAGACGGAGGCAGCGGACCTCGGCCGCATTTCTGGGGCCCAGGCGGCCCCTGGGCAGCTGATGGAGCCGCAGGGGAGTCTCTGGGCCCAGGCCCGGAGGGGTGGGGCGGCCTCACCGCCCGCGGGCTTCCGGCCACATACCCGGCCCCTCGGCCCTGAGCCCCGGAGCGGGTGCCCGGAGGCGGGAGGCGGGCAGCTGGACTGGGGACAGAGACACAGACGCAGACGGAAGCACGCAGGGAGGCGCGGGCCAGGTCTCGGCGAGGAGGGGGACCGGAGGACCGGGAGGGAAGGCAGGAGGCGGGGACGGGGGAGCCGGCCGTGGGCCCCTCGGCCCAGGCAGCCCGGCACGTCCAGGCGCGATGCGGGAGAGGGCGGGGCGGGGGGGGGGGGCGAGCCTCCAGCCGCCGCCCCGCCATGGCCCTTTCGCCGCTGACTGCCGGATGGCGAGGCCGAGGCCGGGGATGCGGCCCCTCCTGCTGCCCTCACCAAGCCCACACGAACAAAGTGGCAGAACTCATAGACCAAGTAGGAGCTATTTATTCGGTTCACAGTCGTGTGAAATGCAGCAATAAAAATCTTTGGACTTCAGCAAGTTGTTTTAATTTTTTTCTTCTTTTGAAATTAAAAAAAAGAAAAAAAGTGTCCGATGTCCCATAATGGAACTTAGGGGATTAAAAAAGATGAAACCCTACGCAGCCCCCTTCGCAAAAAAAAAAAAAAATCGTAAAATTAGCATAATCTCATAAACATAAGAAAACTCAAAAAATATTTTATAGTCAGATATTTTGGATTTTACACCTCCTGTAAATTATATATACAGAGAATATTGCAGAACCATAGCTAATACACGGTATTTTCACTATTAATGCTGGTATAATCTTTATACACTGGCCCTTTATTTATGATTTGAAATTATTGCATTGTTTAGCTCGGACTGAGACTGGGCTTGGAGCCCGCCCCCTACTCACTGTCCGACTTGCCCTCCTTGGCGGTGGTGGAGTGGTTGTACAGGCCCTGCGCCATGAGGTGCACGGCCAGCGTGTTCTTGTTGCCCGTGGCCTTCTTGATCTTGGCGCGCTTGTTCTGGAACCAAATCTTGATCTGTGACTCGTTGAGGCTGAGCTCCTGGGCCAGGCTCTGGCGCCGCTGCTCTGTCAGGTACCTGTTGGTCTGGAACTCGGCCTTGAGCCTCTGCAGCTGCTCCGCCGTGAAGGCCGTGCGGGGCCGCTTGTCCTCTTTGTTGGGGTTCTTCTTCTTTGGTTTGCGAGACCTGGGACCTAGATAGGCATGGCGGACACAGAGAACTCGGGTGAGGAGGGCTCCAGGCCTGCCTCCTTACTCAGGGGTGGGTCACCCACGGCACGGAAGGATGCAGAAGCCGGGAGGGAGGCGGCTGCCCAGGTCCAGCTGGCTGACCTGGAGGAAAGCTGGCCTGGACTTGAGATGGGACGGGGCGGAGCTCCCACCCACCTCTAGGACCCTCCCCTGGGGAGTGAAGACGTGGCCCAGGGATTCTGCAGGAGGGACTGTGAGTGCCGGTGAAGGGCAGGCTTAGCGGAAAGGGCTCCGGATGAAAGGAGAACTCCTGCAGGAAAGCGAAAAACCACAACTTTGTGGTCAGGTTTCTTCTAGTCCTTTCTGAGGTTCTGTCCAGGAATAAGGACAGGACGGGGGTAGGTGCTGGAAGAGAGGTGAGGGGGAAAGATCGGGGCGGGGCAGCCGGAGTAGCAGGAAGAGCCCTGGGGGGTGTAAAGGGACTCCCACAGGGAACACCCCCAGGTCCTAAGGGCCGGGGGTGCAGGGGCAGGTGGGCCCCGAGAACAGGAGGGGCCCAGAGGTCTGCCTCCCCACGGGAAGGCGCCCACATGTCCTTGCCTGAGTGGGGCTGGAGCACTGAGCTTCCTACCCCTTCACCACACCAGGTCTCCCCAGTCCCCTGTCCAGGAGAGGGGGCACGGCGCACGGTTGGGAGCAGAGGAGGCCGCTGGGGGCCCGGGTGACCTTGGACAGAGGTTCACACTTCTGACCCCTCACACCTCCTCCGCTGGGACGCCCTACAGCACTTGAGGTTGGCTTGGGACAGAGGTGGTGAGGCTCTCAGGACCTTGCCATGAGAAAAGGCCTGAGAAAGGAGAGCAGAGGGAAGGGGGCCAAGTGCGTTCTTTTCGTTGGTTTCAGAAGGTGGGCCCCGCGAGTATGTCTGTGAGGTAAGAGGCCTTTGCAGGAGGGAGTCACGGCTGCACGCCTGGGGTTCTTAATCTGTGAAGTGTGTGAATTGACTCTGGGGGGCTCCTGGCCCCAGCTTCTTCCGAGGCACCCTCGGTGGGAGGCTGGAGAAGGCTTGACCTCGGTGCCCCCCGTCCCCCGCCCCTCTGCAGGGTCAAGGGGCTGCCGGGCCACGCAGCGCAGCGCTGGCGGAAGGATCCAGCTGCGAGCCCCCGCCGGAGGCACCCGGACCCGGACCAGGACCAGGAAGGTGGGTTCGGTCCTCAGCTCGCGCGGAGCGAGGGGTCTGGGACGGTCCACAGGCCCAGGAGGCGCCGAGCCCTCCGTGCCCCGCCCACCGAGCCCTGTCCTCCCTTTCCCGGAGGCACGATCGGAAAGAGGGGGCCGTGCACGCTGGCGAGGGGGCGCCAAGGGCTGATTCGGCTCACACTCCGGGCCTTTTAGCTTCCAGAGCACGCCCCCGCTCACACCCACCCACGCGCACTGCCCCACGCGCGCGCACACTCACGGTCCCGTCGCACCCACGCCGAGGGCACCGGCTCCTCGCCCAGACGCCTGGCTCTTACCCGGGGGGTGCGGATCCGGGGCGGCGGCCAGCGTCCCCGGCGCGCCAAGGAGGAAGGTGGTGTCTCGGCGAGGCCTCGACAGGCCCCGGGCGGCCCCGCTCCTGCTCGGCCCCCCACCGAAGCCTCGCGTAGCGGAGCCGGTTCTCCGTCTCCACTCCCACCCTCCCCACCCCGCCAAACTCCTCTGGTCCTGGGGCGCTCGCACACAACGAATCAGCCCACAAAAGATACACACCATTTCACGCAAAGAAAATCTTTCTAGAATCAGAATTTTTAGTTCCTTTTCTTTCTTGATTTTCTTTCAAACCGCAAACACTTAAGGAGTCTCGGAGACAGGACCAAACCTCCGCAAGAAAACTCTGCGTTGCTGCTTTCTTAAACGCCTGATAAGATTAAACAAATCTTATCTTACGGGTTTTTTTTTTTTTTTAAGTCCAGGAAGACGAGCCGCCGAGCCAGGCCGGGCTGCCGGGCTCCCGCGGGCCACTGGGGCCTGGCGCGGCCGCGACTTCGGCGCCGCACAAAGCCGGGCCGAGGCTCCTCGCCGGCCGCATTGTGAGCCTATATGTTAATTAAATATTAACAAAGGAGAGAGGCGAGAACAATGGAGCAAATTTAAGATCTAGCTGGAGAAATCTGGATTTCATCAGAGATATACACACCATCTCTGCGGGAAGGCGGCCAAGGGGTGACTTAGTTGTGCTGTGAACTGGGTAAACGACCCCCGCAAAACAGTTGAGGGCTGGGGGGGGGGCAAGAGGGTCCGGTCTGCGCTGCCGGCTCAGGGACAAATGGAGTCTGCGCCTAATGGCGGTTCGCAGCCGCAGACCCGCATTTAATGCGGCTGATGATTTCTACAGGGGCATGGACTTAGCTTTTAAAAATCCCGGATCTATGAAAAATACGCCCAGAAACTCTGCACACCCCCACGGGCTCCCGCCACATTCCCTCTGAAATCTGCTCCTTTCCTACGCAGAGCTGCCCCAGGAAAGCTCTGGGAAAGGTCCTTTCCATTTGGGGACTGCAGGCCTCCCTCCTCCAAGCTGTGTGCGAGCCGGCTCGGCAATCAAACCAGGCACGGGGCAAAGGGCGCCTCTGTTTCCATCCCTTCCCTCCGCGGATCCCCCCAGGTCCCCTCATCAGCCCCAGCTGAGGAAAAGCAGACAGCCTTGCTTTCTTCCCTGGCCGCATCTGGGATAACTGGGTCGTAGAATGAGTCTAGGTCTGCGGTGGGCTGGGCGTGGGTCCCGGGTCTGGACTGAGTTGGAAGAACGCGAAGAAGGGGTAGAGAGTGTGAGCTTCCGGGGCCTGTCTGCCAGCCACCCCGTTCCCACCAAATAAACTCCAGCCAAGGGAGGGATGGGCTAGGGGCTGCAAAGAGAGGCCCAAAAGGCAAGAGAGAAAGGAGGTCCTGTGCTTTTGCCGTTCTACGAAGTCTACCCCCTTGTGAATCAGTCCTGTCCCCTCTTCTCCTGGCCGCTGCCGGGATCAGCGTCAGCCGCAAACAATGTCGCTGTGTGCACGTCTTTGTGTTGGGGGACAGGGATCCTGGTGTCTTCTTCCTCCGGGTAAATTCCCGCGCCAGCGCTGCCCCGCAACCCCACGGGCGTCCCCACGGCGGGCCAGGACATGGGTCCCCAGGACTCACCTGAAGAAGGTCGGTCCGAGTAGCGCGTGCAGTAGACCCAAGCCGGCCAGAGCATGGGCTGCGCACCCAGGTTGGCGCTGGCCTGCGAACTGTCCGAGTCCGAGCTCACAGACAGGTCGCCGCCGCCCAAGCCGCGGGCCTTGAGCGCCCCGTCCAGGGGGCCCCCGGGGTCTCCGCCTTTCTTGGCGCCGCTGTGCAGCAAGAGCGCCTTGGAGCCGCCTTCGCCGTCACCCGAAGAGTCGCCGCCGCCACCGCCGGGCAGCGGTCCGCCCGCACCCGGCGCACCCGGCGCGTTCTGCCGGGGCTCCCGGCCCGACCCCAGGAGCTGCTCGGCGCCGCCCGCGCCGCCGCTTCCCTCCGCGCCGCCTTCGCCGCCGCCTCCGCCGCCTCTGCCTCTTCCGGAGCCGGCACAGCACGTCCCCGCGTCCTTTCTCCGGCCGAACTCGGGCCGCAGGATGTTGTCGATGAAGAAGTTGGTAATGCGGTGTGGATGCTGGTGGTTGCCCGGCGCCTGCAGGACCGCGGGCATTATCAGAGCCCGCCGGCGGCCAGTGTCCGCGTCGCCCAGGCTGCTGCCGCCGCCGCCCGAGCCGCCGCTGGGGCTGGATTCCGGCTGCCGCTGCCCCTCCACCGCCGCCGCCGCCGCCGCTTCGCTGGGCTTGGGGTCATTCTCCTCCATGCTGTTGGCAACAAATCCCAAATCGCTTCTCCGGGGAGTCCCTCCAATCAGCCCTCTGCCCGCCCGCTCTGCACGCGGAGACTCTCGCGGCCAGCCCGTGCCCCTACCCCGCAGAGTCTTCCGAGGGCGTGCGCGGCGGCCACAGCCAGGGCTGGGCTCCTACAAGTCGCCGGCCGCGCTCAGAGCGGAGCCACGTTCCAATCCACGAGTGGAGTTAGAAAATACCAAGAGTCGCCCCGCGCCCAGATGCCGGGAGATTCAAAAGAGTCCGGTCCTCGTCTTCGCAGCGCACCCAGGCGCTAGACAGTCACAATGGTCCAGCGTGGACCCGGGGCGCCTCCGGGCTCCGCGCGCCC
>NW_020172629.1:2597394-2600688 GCF_003031525.2 Neophocaena asiaeorientalis asiaeorientalis | reverse complement strand
GTCCTGGCGCTCCGGAGACCGGAGCCCGAACCGGCGAGACCGCGACCGCGCACCCTGAGCTCGCTCGTGTTTTCCCTGCTGCTTCTCGGTTCAGGGGTCTGAGAAACCCGCGCGATAGCCCCGCCGGGTCACCCCGGCGTGCAGACGTGGACAAGCGCTGGAAGATTGCTATTTTTTAACATTTCCATATTGTTTACCGTGGGGAAAAATCCCACAATTCCTTGCACAAAACGCATAAATAACATTAAGTGAGCTGCCGAGATACAAAGGGACTTTTGTAGTCCGCCTTCCTTGCTGGTCGGAGAGGGGAATTGTCACTTACGTTTGACTTTGGTAACCCGGCAGATTCCTGTCTTAAACGCAGAACTGACGCGCAGGACCCTCTTCCTACAGACACTCATCGTAAGTGTGCGTGTACGTGCGCGTGTGCGCGCTTGTGCAGGGAGCCGCGTGCATACAGTAGGATTCCACCCCGGGACAACGATCCTCCTCAAACGTGCATGCAGATCCGGAAGAGCTCGGGAATACGCTTCGGGACTCCGTGTGGGGGAAGAGAAATAAAGGAGCATGAGGCTTATAAATGAGCCTTCTTTTCTGGAAAGGGAAGGGGAGCTGACGGCCAGCCAAGACTTCAAAACCACGTGGAGAGAAAATACTCTAGAGCAGCTGCCTCCCCCCAATTTCCCACCCATCATCTGCCCCAGCCCAAGCCTCTCCCCCACGGAGGGACTACCAGAAAGACATTCACCTCATTTTCTTGTCTTAAAACCCTTTAAACTAGTTTTTCTGGAGAGCAGGGCCCATCTGAAAGGGAAATTAGAAACCACGTGGTGGGGTGGCCCCCCAGTTTCTTCCCCGCCCCCGCTTTCCTCTATCCCTTTCTAAATTTCCTTTCCAGTTGCCGTCAGAATGTCCAACTTGAACTTCTGTTTCCCCTTCGCTCCCCCCTCCTCCTTCTGGCTCCTTCTGTTCACTCTTCTGTCCTTGCCCCCAGCCGCAGACACCCCACCAAACACCCGTTGTTACCCCAGGCATGCCTGTCCATCGTTTAAAAGGCACTTTCATGGAAATTTTCAAAGTTCGAGAAACATCCAAAAGGGCAACTTTGAGGGTGCTGGGGCACCGGCACAATAAAAGTACACTGGAGGGGGATGAGAGGAAGGATGGGGAGAGGCAGAAGAGGGAGAGCCCAGGTGGCTTCGGGGTACCCAGCAACTGAGGCCCCCCACGGGGCCGGCCCTGGGCCTGGGGCAGCCAGCAGGAGGCTGTCAGGCCCGGAGGGATGGAGTAAGGTCTGGACAAGCAGCCCTCCTGGCGGTGTGACCACCAGGCCACGATGAGGCTTGAAGGCTTGACCCCGACCTGGCTCTCCTTTTCTCTGGTTCCCACCCAGGTCCTATCCTCTCTCCACCCCAGCTCTGTCCACCCACTGCGGGCTCCAGAGTCAGGCCTGGGCTGAACTAGAAGCAACAGTTACAGGGTGCTGCTGGGGGGAATTTCACCTGCGGACGAGGGGCATGCACTGGGCAGGAGGAGGTTCTGGGCTGGGTCACCTGCTGCTAAATGCAGGTAGGTGGCTGGGTGTGGGTAGGCTCTGGAGGCAGAGGGGGAGGCTCATTGGTCCTCGGTGAGACTCAGGCAGGATGGGGAAGCACTTCCCACTGGGGTGACTCACATCTCTCTTCCCTCCCCCACCAGTGGAAGGGTCTTCACCAAATTATCTGGCTAGATACACACCTGCCAGTGGCCCTCCCTGGGTCTCAAAAAATGAAGCCCATAGTCTGTGTGTGCCTGGAAAAATGAAGCTGGTGAGTTTTGTGGGAGCACCCTATTCACACGTTTAGGGTTTGGGGGGAAATTTTCCTGCGACTCTGGGAGCCCTAATCATCAGAGCATGTCCCATTATTTTGGGTCTCTGGGTCACCAAGTGGGTAGAGGGGGGGCCCAGGACTGCTTGGTTCCCGCAAAGCCACCGCAGGTTAATTTCTCCACCTGTCCCATGAAAACCAGTTAGGCTATCTCCTGAGAAATATTTCTGATGTCTTGGGCATCTTCGCCTCTGATCGCCTTAGCATTAGCTGAGCCCAAGTGCTGGACTTCTGCTGTGTTTTCTCCTGCGATCCAGACCCAAGTTACTGGTTGCAGCATGAGCTCTGCAAAGCAGCATGTCATCTCCAGGCCAACCTCCCTTTTGGGGGGATAGCATTCTGCAGACACTGGTCTCCAGGCTGCAGATCAGGCTGGTCGAGGAAGCAGGCCAATTCCTGAGTTACGGGCCGTGGTGGGAACGTGCAGGAGGAGGGGAAAGAGGAAGGAATGAGGAGAGAAATCATCAGAGAGCATCAGGCCACTCAGAGCCAACCCAAACATGAACATAATTCCGGAAGCGAGCGCCCCTTGAGAGTGGGCACCACCCAAGGGTACAGCGTGGAGGGTGAGAAAATCGGGGGGGAAGTTGCAGAAAGTTGATTTGCCCCGGGGCTGAGGGAATCCTAAATCTTACATACGGATCTGGGACCCCGCCTGGCTGTGCTTTCTGGGGGCGCCGGGGAAGGCGGGGGACGCATTTCCAAGTGTTCGCTCCAGAACCCGAGGTGCCGGCCCTGCGCCCAGCGAGCCACGCAGCTCTGCTCTCCCACCTGGATGGCGGCCGTCCCGCAGGGTGGGCTTCTCCGTGTGAACAGGCGACCAGCACTGGACATTTGTTTCTCCCCAACATAGTGAGGCCGAGGCCCGGGACCCCCATCCTTTCTCCTCTCGACAGGTCCAGGAGAGTGGAGGCAACCTCCCCCCTCCCCGCTTCTGGAGAACCATCCTCTAAGCTTCCCCGGTGCTCTGCACAAAGGGGGATCTCGGAATGTATCAAGGGGAAAGACGGCTGCTGGGCACGGTGTTTTCATAGCCCCGATGCTAGACTGACAAAATCTCCGGTGGCAGAGAGCTCCTGGGGACGCTGGGTGCTTGGCTGCAGATCCAAGCCTCCCGTTTTTTCTTAAAAACGAGGCCGGAGGAGGGGAACTTTTCCAGCCACTCTGCTGTCCCCTTACTTGCCACACTTCTCTGGGAGGGCGGGGGGACGCGAAGAAAACAAACGAGCGCGATATGAGCGGCGTTGGCTCGCAGCGGTCCTTGTCACTCGGTTGGTAGAGAAGCCCAACAATTCCGGAGGGCGAAATCTCAACCCCAGCAGAATCAGGCCGGGGAGCCGGGGCCTTGGGGCCGAGCGGGGAGAAAGGGCCTGGCCCGGCGGAGAGCCACCCTTGGCTCCTGGGGCTGCCGCCGCGACCCCGGCCT
>NW_020172629.1:2560276-2597247 GCF_003031525.2 Neophocaena asiaeorientalis asiaeorientalis | reverse complement strand
CGGCGGGCGCGGGGGAAATGCGGGTGTGCTCACCTCGCAGCCACGCACCGGGCGAACTCGGGGGCCTGGGGTCAGGGACCTCGTCCGAGTAGCCCCAGGAGAGGGTTAAAGCGCAGCAGCACAGGACCTGGAAAGGGCCTGAAGCGTCGTGGGAAGTGGGGCGCAGACGCCCTGGCGCTCCGGACCCCGCGCCTCTCCCTGCCCCGGGCGGCAAGGGGCGCCCCGCTCCCGGAAGTCCCCACGTGGCACCCAGGAGAGCCTGCTGGGTGGGTTGGCGCCAGGCGGAGGCTTAGCTGAGGAAGGGGGAGGGCAGCGAGCGGCATTGCCCGTCCGGACCCTGCCGCCAGAGCCGGAGAAGAGGCGGCCTGTGCTCGGCAAAAGCCCCGTGGGAGCTAAGGGGTGTGAAGTGGTTGCCCTCCTGTCCAGGCCACAGGGAGAGGGACCTACTTTTGACACATCCTCAGAGCCAGACTGGGAGGGCTGGGGAGATGGGCGGAGGGTGGGCAGTTCTCCAGAGCTGAAACCTTCCCTAACATGGTTTCTCAGGGAAAAGGATGCTTCTAAAGGGAAATCGTAGGATCGCCCCACTTGTGCTAGGAAACACACACCCAAACTCATTCCTTTGCTCTAGCCCAGCGGCCCACCATCCGTTGGCTTTCTCCAGAGCCAGGCGACTCTTGCCTTAAATGACCTGACCTGAGATTCCCTGGGAATCACCTTGTGCCCTAGGAGCCCCTTTCTTGCTCTCTCACCCTGTTTCCCTGCTGTTCTCCATCCCAGTAAAATTTGGACGCCTCGGGAAGTTGGGCCCGCTTCCATTCCAAGTGGTCCACACTGTCCTCACCAAGCCCACTGAGCAGCCTGTGCAGGGTCACGACTGGGAGTCATACAGACTGTTCCGTGACCTCAGGCCTCCACGGTAAAGAAAATGTCCCCTCGGAATTGCGGCAACCAAGAAGAAAGTGACACATTCCAAATAATCCAGAGGCAACTAAGTAGAATTAGTTGGAATTTGAAGAGCAGCACCTATAGCTTGAGCCGGCTGAGCACACGAAAACAAGGAGAAAAGATATATAAGAGGATAATGAGTTGTGAAGACAACTCGCCACCCTCCCCAATCTTACAATTACTTACAAATAGTGGAAGGAATTCTAGTGTCTATCCACTGTCTTCCTTTTGATCTTTGCAAGGAAAACAAGATCTTCAAAAGGAACTCCTGGAACACCTGCCTCCCTCACAGAGCAGGGGGTTTCTTTTCTTCGCTTTCTTTCCCTGAAAGCCACAGGAAATCACAGCGAAGCGAGCATGGCATAAACTCACGTAGGCTGACTTCACACTATTTTTGGAAACATGATTTGAGTGGCTAGACAGTTCCAGAATTTTAGACAAGTTCAGGTTTAACTTAAACCACCTGGATCCAGCCCAGCTGACCTACCAACTGCTACTGAGACAAATAACTCATTAGTCTGGGTTTTATACCAGGAAGAAAATATCTAAACCTTCACCCCCAAATATCAACAATAGAGCTTCACTGGGGGAACTCATGCAGAGTTATATACTGGTTACGTTGGGGGAGATAGATTTTATTTTAAACCTATGTTCAGATAAGTCATGAAATGGATTTCTTTTTTCCTTATCAAATAGAAATATATTAAAATTTATAGTTTGATATAAAAAAGTGAAACTACATTGTGAATGAAATTAACACATTTCCTGTATTTGATGAAATTACCGATCAATTCCACTGAGAGTTCCACAGGCCCCGAATTTGGCGGCCTGGGGGCACAGGCTTTCACCTTGGTGGAAAGTTTGTATAGTATGGGGGGTATGTCCCCTGATACGTTCCTGTGCTAAGGGCAGAAGAACACTCTTGGGGGATTGGTGGCCTTTTAGGAGCACAGAATCTTGGTCACTGCATCGTGGGTGTCTGCTCTTGGTGGCTGGTGATCACTGAGGCCCAACTACCCTCCCCGGGCAGCTCCAACTGGTCCGGTCAGGGCCCAGGGCCAGGGAATGGCCCTCAGCAGTTCTCCCAGTACTCATATCCACTTCTGTGTCATCATCCCAGCAGACCTCACCCACTTAAGGAAAAGCCCACCAAAGCGATATTTTCAAGTTAGGACACAGTAGAGAAATGCTCTTTCTGTTCCCCAGAAAATGCTTCCTTCTCCTCAATATCTCTAAAAAAATCTTCCATTTCTCTGCAGGCAGCTCTTCACGTTGCATCTTATGTTACGGAGTTTCAGGGTTTTGTGTGTCTCATATAACTTAATCCCCTAAGACACAGCAGCCTCTGTGACGACGGCAAAGTTCAGGAACTCTATACCAGCTGGAGGATAAACACAGGCTAGGAGAGAGAAACGGGATATGCATCAGGATTTCCCACATATGTAGCTAATGCCCTTAAATTCCTAGGGATTTACACCTGCCCAGCTACCCGGAGCCAGAAATGAGAGCTGTCCTAATTAACTACCCAGTTTAGCCCTCCGTTCGCAAGGCCAGGGCTAACTTTGGCGGCGGCGGGGCAGCCTCTGGGTTTCAGATGTTGGGGGCCTGGGGGTGAGGGTCTGAGGCTGCCGGCGGGGACTGAAGGTTTGGTGCCAAAACGCTCCGACGGTAAAGCACGGATTCCCCAAACAAATGACACATTTTGGGCGACGCTTTTCTGTCTTATTTGCAGATACAAGTTCAGCTGCTGCTCGTGCAAAGCGGCCAGGAAAAGCTCAGCCTTGAAAATAGAATGTGAAACCAAGTCTCGACCGCTAGGAAACCTCGATCCGGGGACATTCTCCGAAGTCGGAGGCCAGAATGGATGTCGGATCGAGAGGCAACCGAGAGGCGAGCGTCTGCCAGGGTCCGAGACTGGGCCGAACGCAGGCTTGCAGCCTTTCCGCCCGCGCGGGAATCGCCTTTCCTCAGTGAAACAGCTCCTGGAAAGCACGAAATCGAGCCAAAAGAAAGCGGCACGCCCGTCTGTGCCGGGGCACGAGGAGGGCTCCCTCTCCGGGAACCCAGGCGCCTCTCACATCCAGGCTGGCCGGCGGGGTGGGGGCAGGGTGGACCTTGCTGGGGTTCGGGGTGGCGGGGCAGGAGCATCCCCGGCACCCACTGCGGGCCCATCTGCTCCGCTGAGAGGGGAAGGGGAGGGGCTCCGCCATGCCCACATCACCCAGGATCGCCTAGTGGTGTCTCGGCGAGCACCCAGCTTCTCCGCCCAGGGGGCAGTGGTCTCCGTCGCAAGCGGGGATGCGGCGCCCCAAGCCGGATGTTTCCCTTCGTGCGCGCACGCGGGGCGGGAGGAGGTTGTGCCGGTGTGACCCGGTCTCTTGCTTCCAGAACTGGCCTTCTGCTGGGGGCGCGGCTCGGCTACCCCTCTCCAGGCTCCCTTCCCCGTCTCGCTGCGCCGTCGGGTTGGGTGAGGGGATACCTTGCTGGAGTTTGGAGTGGGAGACATCCTGGAGGCCCCGAAGCCGGTTTCCTCAGAGAGTCTCCCTCCCGCCCACCCCGCCCGGCTCATCTGAGTAAGCAGCGAATCCCCGGGCGGGCTTGTCTTTAGGGGTGATTCCTAGAGACCGGCCAGGTACCCCGCCGCGCCCGGAGAGGGAGGGAGGGGGCGCGGAGGCTGCGGCGCCGGCCCCGCCCTGGAGCTTAGGAGGGTCTACACTCGCGCCGGCCGGCTCGGAGCAGGCCGCTGGGGATACGCCCGAGAGGGGACCCCGGCCCAGTGGAGACTCTGGGCTCTACAGCGAGGTCCCGGGAGTCGGAGCCCGGATCCATGAGACGGACTTCTTGGCTAGGAACTTTCCACCGACGTGAGAGCCTCTGCCCCCAGGCCCCCAAATTCCGAGCCTTGTGAGACGCAGCGCCCGCGAGGAGGCGAAGGGCGCGGCTGGAGCGGAGCCCCCTACGCGGCGGCCAGCTCCCTGGGAGCTCCGGGCCCCGGCCCGGCGCGGATTTGTGAATGGACCGCAGAGCTCTTTGCAGCTCACAGATCAGAGGGCTGCTATCGCCCCACCGACGTGGTCCAATGAGCCGCCGCAATAGCGCTTAGCTACAAAGCCGGCACGGCCCGGACTCGGCGGTTCCGCGCGGCGCGGGGAGGGGACGCGGGAGGGGCGAGTCCAGGCCGCGACTTCAAAGCCGCTCGTCCGGACTCAGTGAAAGGGTGGCGCTCCGGGGGGGCACGGTCCGAAACTTCATCCCACCCCCTCCCCCGAAACGCCCCCAGGCCGTCCTAACCACCGCGACCCGAGCTTCCGGTTGCCTCCGGCCCGCCCCGCGCGCGTCCTTCGAGTCCCCCGGGGCCCCGGGGCGCCGCCTCGTCCCCGCACCGGTCCCCGCGGCCTCGCGGGTCTGGCCACACCTGCTTCCCTAAGCAGCCGCGTGGTTCAAAAGGTACCCCCGCTGCCCCCTCCCACCTTTTAAAACCAAAGTCTTTCGTTGCCTCCCTCGAGTTCCCGTTGTTGGGGGGAGATTGACGCGCGTGGGTGCCCCGCGGAGGAGCCCGGCTTCCCCGCTCGTGGGTGGAGGAGCAGCGAGGGCCCCTCCAGAGCGGAATGCGTGGGCAAAGCCGCCCGTCCCCGCTCCCATTTCCCGCTGGCCGAGCGCCCACTGCTCCAGCAGCGCGCGCCTTAAGGACGCGAGCTCTGCGGGTGCAGTCACCGCCTCGAGGCCTTCTCCCACCCACTTTGCAAATGCGCGCGCTCTTTCTTCTGGAGAGCCGTGGAGAAGGGGGAGGGGAGGCCGAGGCACGCTGGCGGCAGGGAAGTTTGCTTAAAGGGAGGGGGAGAGAGGTCAGAGGTTAGGAGGGATTAAGGCTCGGTGGCCTCGCTCATCCTCAGTGGCCCAGGGAGAGAATCACTGAAGCAGGGGGTCCGGACATCTTTCACAAAAACGATTTTGGGGGGAGGGCGTTGGTCCAGTGAAGACAGGGAAAGGTCCGAAATGGAAGAGAGCAGAGGAGGACAGGATCTGAGGGATGCACAGCTAAGCAGGAAGAGGACCTAGGAGAAAAGAGGGGCAGCGCTTCGTCTGCATGACTCTGCGCCCTGGTGGCAAGGGCGTCCCGGGGAGAGTCTCCCTACCGCGGGGGCAGAGGCTCCGCCCTCTCCTGCAACCTGTCCACGGACTCCTCAGGTTCCACCCAGGGAATGGGCGCGCCTCTGTCAGGCAAGGCTCTTAAAAGGGCCTGCTTCTGCCTGGCTCGTCTCCGCTATCCTCTTGGGAAGACCTCCAGAAGGCCCCCCTCTGCTTCCCCACCCCCATATGCCCCGGAGGACATTCCCCCTGGGATGGACTGCCCCCCAGCCACAAGAGGGAACTTCCCAAAGCTATGGCAGCCAAGGGTAAAAGGAAAACACGACTCTGCTATTTCCTTCCCCGCTTAACCCTCCTCCACCCCCGACTACCAGCCCTCTTCCCACCAGCCCGGAAGGGATGGCACCTTACCTATGTAGCATCACTGCCCTGATGACGATGGAGATTTCTCTCCAGCTCTGAGCATGGGACTCATGCACCTGACTGCCTGCTGGCTGCCTCTACCCGGAGTTCTAATGGGCTTTTCAAATTTGACAGTCCAAATGGGATGGGTTGAGTCCTGCCCCTCGCCCCCAGTCCGCTCCTTCCCCGTTTTCCCCATCCACCCAGTTGGGAGACAGTCCTGGTTGCTCCCTCTCACAGGCCACCCCTGGTCTTCAGCTGCGGCCATTTCTGCGCACACCTGGAGGCCTGGTCTTTCAACCTCTACTGGCTCCCGGCAGCCTGTTCTCTCTCCACACTTGGTCTACACCAGTGGTTTCCAAGAATGCTGAGAATTAGACACAACCCTAAAACACACTTTGGGGCCACTCCCCTCGCCTGAGGTTATAAGGCTGGCCTCCCTTGGCCAGCTTAAACACCCCAACTCTGCTGCTAAGCCCTTCCCACTTCAGGGGGGTCCCCGGCCCCTGTCTTTGCTCTCCCCTCTGTGGAACATTCTTCCCCCACACCCCTGCATACAGATGATCCCAGAGAGAGACAGCGTCTCTAAAACAGCTCCTGCCCCAGTTGTATTCTCCACAGCACTCATGGCTATTGAAGTTATAAGTAGCCAGGTGTGTACTGCCGGGCTGTCCCACAAAGTGGACTGGAGGAGGCAGGGCCTTGTCTGCAGGAGCAGGGGCCCCAGCCGTGTCGTGTCCCACCTGCACTCTCAAGGTGTCTCAGCATCCCTACACCCCTCGTGGTCATTGAGGGCCCCGAGGAGCTTTGTTTACTTGGAATATGCCTATTGATGGTTCATCCACAATAACAATAAAAACCCACTTCATGTTTACTTAAATCTTATATTTTAATGAACACTTACTATATTTCCCAAAACATTACAAAATCAGAAGAGCGGTGTTTCACATTCTTGCACACTTCTTTATAATGTCTGGCTTAAGAGGAGATAGCTGGACTCTCATTTCTGCGGTGCAATCCATTATTTTGTTTCAAGTAGATGGAGAAAATGCAGACGTGTAGCTGGGAAAGGAGGAATGTTTTATTAGCCTCGTCACACCATGGTGGCTGTGCTTCCTGGATACCACACAAAATTCAACAGGTGGAAGTGTCGGAACTCAGTTGCAATATGGAATCTGAAACCGTGTCAACGAATACTTCATGCTCTATCACGTTAAAATCCGTTGATCTGTCTTACACTTTGAATGGGTCTTTTACCCATGAAAGATTTAGCAATATCATTCATTGGTTGTTTGGAAAATAATCCTTCTCTGAGTTATGCAGTTCTCCCAAATGTTGACAGGTTTCCTTAAACAATATCACAAAGTTACTTCTGTTAATATCACTGCTGAGCTCATCGGAAAGGCCTTTAAATACTGGGAAGTTGTCTGACTTATGCTATTGGATACACGTTTTCCAAAATTTTACTTTTCACTTGAAAACTCAGATTTTATCATTGGCAAAAACTACTGTTTCCCTTGACATGACAGGCTCACTTCATTTATTTTTGAGAAAATGTCTGAACAACTATGGTGTGTCTGCCAGGTGTGTTTTGTGTACAGCGGAATTCCAGGGCTGAGGGCTGGTGGCTCACAGCTCACCCACAGGGGATCCCCTTAGACATCTTCTGCCCTTCTGAGTGCAGCGCTGTGAACACGAGCCCCCGTTCCTTCCTCCAGAATGGACATGTACTCAAGGGCTGAGCTTGAATAAAGCTAATACTTTTGCGGTACGCGGGCCTCTCACTGTTGTGGCCTCTCCCGTTGCGGAGCACAGGCTCCGGACGCGCAGGCTCAGCGGCCATGGCTCACGGGCCCAGCCGCTCCGCGGCATGTGGGATCCTCCCGGACCGGGGCACGAACCCGTGTCCCCCGCATCGGCAGGCGGACTCTCAACCACTGCGCCACCAGGGAAGCCCAAGCTAATACTTTTTTTTTTTAACTGCTTTTTCAAGGACGTTCTTCAGTGAAACTGGCATATTTTTTTGAATTTTATTTTTTTATACAGCAGGTTCTTATTAGTTGTCTATTTTATACATATTAGTGTATACATGTCAATCCCAATCTCCCAATTCATCCCACCACCACCCACTACCACCCCTCTCCCCCCTTGGTGTCCATACGTCTGTTCTCTACATCTGTGTCTCTATTTCTGCCTTGCAAACCGGTTCATCTGTACCATTTTCTAGATTCCACGTATACGCGTTAATATACAATATTTGTTTTTCTCCTTCTGACTTACTTTACTCTGTATGACAGCGTCTAGGTCCATCCACGTCTCTACAAATGACCCAATTTCATTCCTTTTAACATTCACTGCAGCACTATTTACAATAGCCAGGTCATGGAAGCAACCTAAATGCCCGTCGACAGACGAATGGATTAAGAAGATGGGGTACATATATACAGTGGAATATTACTCAGCCAGAAACTGGCATTTTTTTAAAGCAAAACTCTGAGTGCATGGCTGTGAGTACGACGCCTGCTGGTACGGTTGGAACCATGGTCTCCATGCTACTGAGGCCTCAGCTTTCTACTTGCCGGTGTTTTTGCCCCTTGTGCCAAGGTCTGGGCAGTGACAAAGGTAAGTAATAACAGCATAACTGTAAAAATGGTTGTGTGTGAACCCTCTGAAAGGGTTTTGGGATCTGCAGACCACATTTTGAGAGCTGCGGGAGTATTTCATGAATGAATGCATTTCCCTGGAGTCTTCAGAGGTGGATACACAGTCCTTACCCAGAGCTCTTGCACCAGCTGCGTTTCCGAATTTCTTTGACTTTAGAAGGTGACAGAGTGTATGTAGTGTGTATGACCTGGCCCAGTGGTTGCCGATAGCACCCTGTAATCAAACACGTTACTATTTCGGCAGTGACAGCGTAGGAAGAGGG
Source organism: Neophocaena asiaeorientalis asiaeorientalis (assembly GCF_003031525.2). Lineage (NCBI taxonomy): Eukaryota > Metazoa > Chordata > Mammalia > Artiodactyla > Phocoenidae > Neophocaena > Neophocaena asiaeorientalis. The sequence continues at coordinate 2,588,882 of NW_020172629.1, read as the reverse complement.
ACAGCAGCCGTAAGAAGGCTCACATCCATTCTGATCACGTTTTGCCACCAAATGAGTTTCAGAAGTGACTTTCAGTGTGAAAGCATTCGGGTTTTGGAGTTGAAGACCTTTTATCGTTATCGCCACTCGTGGAGGGGCAGCCGAGGACGGAAGGTTAGCAGCCGGCCCAGCCCGAGGCCCACTGGGGGTGGAGGTGTGGAACTCGGACACGGGCAGTGGAGGTCCAGGGCCTGCTGTACCTCTGCCCTGTGATCCAAGTCCCACTAGGACGTCGGCTGCTTGAAAATTGTAAATTCTTAGATTGAAAAGGAAATTTTGCCTTTTGGAAAATTCGAGTTCTGGATGGCCAATAATGCTTAGGAAATGGTTATTCTTTTCAAAATGAGAAGAAATATAAATTTTCTTTAGTAATGCTGCTAGGGAAAACATTAAGTGAAACAATGTCTGATCTAAAATTTGATTTTATATGTCAATAACATGAGGTTAATTTTTTTAATTGTGAAAAAAATAACAAAATTTACTGTCTTAACCATTTTTCAAGGAACAGTTCAGTGGCATTAAGTACATTCATTGCTATGCAATCATCACCATCTCCAGAACTTTCTCCTCTTCCCAAACTGAAACTCTGTCCCCATTAAACAACTCCTCATCCCCTCCCCAGTCCCTGCCCCCCCCGCATTCTACTTCCTGTCTCTACGAATTTGTCTATTCCAGGTACCTCATGTAAGTGGAATCACACAGTCTTGTCCTTCTGTGACTGGCTCCTTTCACTGAGCATAAGGTCCTCAAGATTCATCCATGCTGTAGCAGGTGTCCAAATGTCTTTTTTTTTTTTTGTCCTTCCTTTTTGAAGCTGAATAGTACTTCACCGTACACCACATTTTCTCGACCCATTCATCACTTTTTGGCTGTTATGAATAACGCTGCTCTGAACCTAGGTGTGTAAATAGCTCTTTGAGCTCCTGTTTACATCTCTTTTGGATATATACTCAGAAGTGGGATTGCTGGATCGTATAGTAATTCTGTTTTAAATTTTTTCGAGGAAACGTCATACCGTTTGGACAGCAGTGCGCGCGAGGGGTCCAACCTTTCCACACCCTCAGCAGCACCTGTTATTGTCTGTCTTGTTGGTAGTGTGAAGTGGTACCAGCTTCCAGACTTCGGAAAACAGTATCCCTTTCACCTGGAATACTCCCACTTCCCACCTGCCCGAGGAGCTCCTCACCCTCCGAGCTCAGGACCCCCAGTCCAGTGTCTGCGCTGCTTCTCCCCCTCTCACAGAGCTCCTTGCTCCTTTATGTGTTCTTCTGAAGTGCCTTATCCTGATGCATCCTCCCGGCCACCTGCTGGGCGGGAGGGGGAATCTGTAAACCAAGCCTGGAGATTCCGGTATGTGGCCCCCAGGGCAGGGCTGTTGTACCTCCAGGCCTCCTTCCAGTTTGATTTGTTGGGGGAGGGGATAGGGGGAGGAGTGGATGGGGACACAGGGACGGTGACTCCCAGAGTCGTGTGTAGCACTGAGCGCTCAGAATTTGGCTAGTGTTACTGAAGAATTGACTTTTCAACTTTAATTAGGAGCAATGCAAATTTAAAAACTGATTTTCCACTCAGCTCCTGGGAACTCCCACATGTGTTTAGAACAACTTGAGTATGTGAGCCCACTTGCAACTGCAGACTGTATAAACGTCAGATGCACATCAGGTATTTCCAATGACAATTTAGATGTGTTATAAGTGTAAATTGCTACACATTTTAGATATGCCATAGGTATGAAGTGTGCGTGGAATTTGGGAAGACTTAGCACAAAAAGACCTGAATGTAAAATATCTCGTTGATTTTTATGTTGATCACTTGTTGAAATAATATTTTGGCTATAGGCTAACTAAATATATTAACTTTACCTGTTTTTTTTTTGTTTTCTTCCCACGGCCGCCACTATACATTACACGTGGCCACCTTCTTTGTCTCCTGGACAGGGCTGGTCCAGAGAAATGAGTCTACAGCCATTAGAGGAGGGAAAAGGTGAAATCCCAGGCCACAGCAGAGGAAGGGAGAGCCAGGGGTTTGCTTTCTGCTCGAGGTGGGTGGAGGGGTTGTGGCTTCGGAAGTGAGTGTATCAGTTTCTGGGGCTGCTCAACAAATCCCACCCCCCGGGGGGCTTAAAACAACAGAAATTTATTCTCTCGCGGTTCTGGGGAACTTGCCAGAAGATCATGCCTCCTCGGAACCTGTAGGGGGATCCTTGCTGCCTCTTCTGGCTCTGGGGTCGCCTGCAGCCCTGGGGTCCCCTGGCCTGCAGACACATCACTCCCATCTCTGCCTGTTGGCATGGGCTGTCTCCCCTGCGGCTGTGTCTGCCCGCTTCCTGCAGGGACGAAGCCATGTGGGATTAGGGCCCACGTTTCTCCAGCGTGGCCTCATCTTACCTTGGTGGCATCTGCAAAGAAGACCGTATTTCCAGATAAGGTCACACTCGTAGCTCCCTGGGGTTATGACTTCAACGTAGCCTTTTGGGAACAGAATTGGACCCGGGGCAGGGAGGTGGGCGGCGTCTGGTTCCTGCAGCCCTGCAAGCCCTTCTGAGGACCCGCCTTCGTGGTACATTCCCAACCCTCTGTCCCTCAGGCCCTCATCTGTGAACAGGGCCACAGTGGCTTGCTGGGAAAATCAGATGAGGTTAGGCCTGCAGGACAACGCCTGGCACACATTACGTGCCATTTGAAGGTTACTGCTTTGTATTGACATCTCCCCTAAAGGCAAAGAAAAGTCATGGAGCATTTCCTGGAGTAGGGAGGTAAGTTACACCGAGGTGAACCCAGTTTTAGGACCACACTGTCCCCCCACAGCCACTAGCTTCATGTGGCTACGTGCATTCCTGTTAAAGTTTACACAATGAGAAATTCGTTTCCTGGTGCTCACTAGCTACGTATCAAGTGAAGATGCGGCCGGGGTCCTCAGTGGAACCGGGGAGCCTGGAGGAGGCAGGACCAGCACCGACCCCGCCCGAAGCCTGATGGTGGAGGGAAGTGGGGGGGAAACAGACGGTGGGGCCTGAGTGTGTGTGAACAGGAGTGAGGCCAGCACGCGTCTGTGCAGAGGGAAGACGGTGGCGGTTCTGTGGGCTCAGTGTCTGTGTCCCCCTGGAATTCATGTGTTGAATCCTAACCCCCAATGTGAAGGTGTTAAGAGTGGGGGGCTTTGGGAGGTGATCAGGTCAGGAGGGTGGCGCCCCCATGAATGGACTGAGGGCCCTTATAGGAGGGTCCCCTTGCCCCTTCCCCCATGTGAGGACACAGTGGGAAGACGGCCCTCTGTGAACCAGGAGGCGGGTCCTCACCAGACACCAAATCTGCCTGTGTCGTGATCTGGGGCTTCCAGCCTCCGCACTGTGGGGAATCAATGTCCGTTGTTAGGCCCGCCCGGTCTCTGGCTACAGAAGCCCAAACGCACTCAGACAGGATGAAGGGGTGGGGTGAGGCTGACAGCACGGGATGGACAGCTGAGCGCGGCCGGCCCCCCGGGCTGCATGGGCCCCCTGGGACAGGAGAGGTGCTGCAGCTGCCGTGCCCGGGACCCGGGGCGGGGACAAGAAGACGACAGGCCACAGCGCAGGGGGAGGCCGTGGAGATGGGCGGACGGGAGGCCAGGAGACCAGAAGGGCGGTGGACGGGGAGATCAAGGTGACCGCGGAAGGCTGGGAGACAGGAGCAGGGCTGGGGGCTGCCCTGGTGGTCAGACCCTGTCCTCCCCCTCTCTCCGGGGCCTCCTGGCCCTGCGCCCCAGCCCGCCGGGACCTCCCACTCCCCTGCCATGCAGCTCTCGCCCACACTCATGTTCGCTCACCTTTCAGAGACACCCCCACCCCCCGCCGGTGTCTGCGCTGGGCCCGTAGACACCTGTGTGGTTGCTGGAGCCAGGGACCATCTCCGGGAGAGGTCCCCAGGACAGAGACCACGACGGCTTGTCCCCAGCACACGGCAGCCGCGACGGGTCACATCCGTGGGGCGATTGCTCTGTCCTTGGCACCGTTCTAGAATCTTCCCGTGGAGTGATCTGTTGAAACTCCCGACAGCGCGCTGGGCTTCTGTACCAGTGGGGGCTCTCCAGGGAACCAGCAGGAGAATCCACTAGGAGACTGGTTTTGGAGAACTGGCTCACGAGATTGGGGGGTTGCTAGGTCCAGAAGCCTTAGGGCAGCCGGCAGGCTGGACGATCCGGTGGGAGCGGAGGCCGCAGTCTTGAGGGTTCCTCCTTCTCTGGGAAACCTCCGTGTTTGCTCTCAAGGCCTTCAGCTGCCTGGGGGAGGCCCACCTACCTTAGGGAAGGTCATCTCCTTCACTTAAAGCCACCTGATCCTAGATGGTAATCACCTCTACAAAACATCCCCACCGCGGCCCGCCCCAGGGCTAGTGTTTCCAGACTGGGTCCTGGAGCCTCGTCAAGTGACCCAGAACACTGATCGTTCAAGTGACCCAGCGTGTGGTCAGGTCTACAGGAAGGGAATTGAAATGCAGGCTCCTGGGCCCCAGCCCAGTCCTGCGGGGCCGGACTTCCTGGACGAGAGACCTGGAAACCTTCATTTTAACTAATGTCCCTGATGCCAGAGGCCCACCAGGGTCTGAATCCCCTGGGGCGGGGCGAGGCTTTGGAAGGGTGGAGTGGGGTCTCTTCCCTCAAAGGCACCTGCTGTCGTCAGCCGCGGGCCCCTCTCGGGCGTGACACGGGGGCTGCTTAGGTGTGGCCCTGGGGTGGGATGAGGATGAACGTGACCATGGACAAGCCGGCGATTCCTCCCAGGTTACTTGGTGGGTGTGTGATGAGGAAAACAGAAAAGCACCCACTGAGTCCTGCAGGGTCCCAGACAGGACGACAGTCTACCTACTGGGGTGCTGGTCCTGCCAGCCCGAGACAAAACGCAGTGTCGGGGTTGATACTGAGGGTCCCCAGCCTTTGCCTCTCCAGTGCCCTCCCAGTGCCCCCGCCCCCACCCTCCGTGCTCCCGGTCCTGCGGGCACCCCTCATCCAGGTCTAAGAAGTGACTCCAAGCTAAGATCAGACAGCCTGATGCGTCTGCCTGCCCATCTCCTGCCCTGTGAACTGACAGCCCCGGAGCGGGGGCAGGGGTGAGCTCAGGGCCGCTCATCTCCCGCCCTGTGAACTGACCGCCCCGGAGCGGGGGCAGCGGTGAGCTCAGGGCCCGCAGCCTTCCTCTCTCCAGCTTCTCTGCACGCACTGCGTGTGTTTTCACCAGCTCTCCTTTGTTTCCGCCTGTGAGATTCAGATGGAAGCTTTGGTGCTGTGTCCTGTGCCATCGTGTCAGTTAGGGCCAGGGCCCACCGGCCAGGAACAGAAGTCCACGTAGCGGTGCCCCAGGACTTACAGAGTTCCTCTCTCTCACGTGGAAGGAAGTCGTGCAGGGCTGCTGAGCTGGGCCTGCTCTCCTGGGAGCTGGGCAGCTTCTCGGAGACAGAGCAAAGCAGGGTGAGGTCAGGAGCCCGTGGGCCTGGCATGTTTGCCGGTAGACCCTTTCCATTTTGGACTCACTCCCTGGGAGGTGTGTACATTTCCTCTTGCTGCTATAGCAACTGCTGTAAAAAAAAGAAAAAAAATTATTACAAACCGAGAGGCTTAAGACAACGAAAAATTATTCTCCTGCAGCTCTGGAGGTGAGAAGTCTGGGCTAAAATCACGATGTTGCCTGGGCTGGGTCCTCATGGAGGCTCTGGGGGGTGGAATCCACGTCCTGGGCTTTTCCAGCCTCTAGAGGCACAACCTTCCTTGGCTCATGGCCCCCCCTCAATCTTTAAGACCCATCCCTCCAGCCTCTGCGTGCGGCTCACGCTCCTGTTTCTGGTTTTGACGCTCTCACTTCTCTCTTACAAAGACCTGTGTGAGCACATGGGACCCACCCAGATCATCCAGGGTAGTGGCTCCACCTCGAGGTCTCGGTCACATGTGCAAAGTCCCTGTGGCCGTGTGAGGTAAGCGCCCTGGTCCATTCCAGCTGCCGTAATAAAACACCACACACAGGGCAGCTGCAACAACTCACTTACTTGTGGAGGCTGGGATTCTGAGATCAAGGTGCCAGCAAATCTGGGGTCTTGTGGGAACCCGTTTCCTGGCTTGTAGACGGCAGTTTCTCCCTGTGTCCACACATGGGGAAGGAGCGGGGAGCTCTCTGGGGTCTCTTATTAGGGCACTGACCCCGTCATGAGGACTCCACCTCATGACCGCATCACCTTGGGAGTTAGATTCCAACACATGAATCTGGGGGCGGGGGGACAAATGCTCAGTCTGTGGCAGTAACACGTTCCCAGCCTCCCGGGGACTGGGGCGTGGACGTCCCTGGGGGCCATTCTGTCCAGCACAGCGAGTCTGTGGGGAGGCAGCGCGGATGCTCTGAGAACCGCACGTCTTACCACGCGTGCAGTGACAGGTTTGTACTCTGGAGCCAGCAACTCACCCTGTATCTCTGGATGTCAGGCTGGATTCTCCCTGGACGGGGGGTTCCCACGACGCAAGCTCACCTGGGCGGGTGGCTGTGCACTGAGCATTGTCCTGGTCTCATCGAGACCTCCTGAGTCAGAAGCACCACGTTCCAGTCCGGGCTGTGACTCTGGAAGCTGCTTTTCAACCAGCCTGTTGGGTTGTCTCACGCATACTAAGATCTGGTTGTCTCTCTTCTAGACAAAATGAGGTGTGGACAAGGTCCCGGGAAGCAGCAGACCCAGGCCGCCCCCTGCCCTCCACATTCGCCCCCCACCAGGCGTCATCGGGCACCCTGTCTCCCTGGTCCCACGCCCTCTGTGTGTTTGTCTCCCTAGCTAGACCAAGGGTTCCAGGAGAGGAAGGTCTAGGCCCACGCTGCCGGCCGCTGCAGCGCCTGTGGGCACTCGATGGAGCCCAAGCCCCTGGCCACCCCCTGCAATGTTGGCCAGCTGGGGTGCCCACGATGCCCCTCCACTGACCTGAAGGGATTTAGGAAACCAAAACTGACTGTGGTTTGTATTCAGAGCCCCCTGAAGTTTGGAGTGCAAAGTAGAAGTCATTTTTTTCAAGCTGCACTCATGGATCTTACGTGTTCTGCATCTGTGCTCTTGGAATCCTGTCCCTGGGGACAGGAGGCGAGGTGACTGGCCTGGGCGGGGCACAAGAAGGGCACCAGCTCCCACCGCCCTCAAGCGGCTGAGCAGCTCTGGGCGAATCCCCACCCCTCTGCGTGCTTCCAAGATAAAGGTCTGGGGAGGGTCCCTTCTCACACTGTGATTCCACCTGGAACAGCTCCCTTCCATAGGTGGCTGGGCCGACGGGATAATTTCTAGGCTAATTGAGCATTGCCCCCAATTCCACCCTCTCCGAGTTTTCTCGGAGAGGCTCTTGATTATTCACGTAGGAGAACATGGTTTTAAATAGCACCTCAATTTGCCTCTTCACCCATCAAGCGGGTCTCTGTGGAGAGCGGGTGCCCAGGGGAGCCAGTCTACCTGCAAGAAGAGTCTGGAGGAGGGGACCGTCTTCCCCACCAGGGAGGAGACCTGCTTCCATCTCATTTCCATGTGGTGGCGCTTCTCATGCCATGACAATTAAAAAGATGGAGAAACCATTTGCATTTTTCCTGGGTGTTAATGACCTTTTAAACCAGTGTTCAATTGTCTAGTTTAAAACAGCAGGGCTCACATTGCATGAATAATTCAGCTGCCGCTGAGTTCTCTCACGCACAGGGCAAAACCCTCATTTTTGACCTAGTTCCTAAAGTTGAATCCATTCATGTAATCTCTATGCACGCTTGGGTTTCGTTTTTCAAGGTATATCTTATTTTACTTGCATCCTAAGTAAACATAGTGCCAAGGTTTGGGGGCTTAAATTGATGAAACAGAGACCTAATTTGTTTTACATCACCCGAAGCCTTAAATTTAATTAATTTTCTGTCTTAGGCACAGAGGTACCTACTGGTTGGCTGTGATCTGGCTCAAGTGAGCATTGTAGGGGCGTAGACAGAAGGAGGTGTGGAAGGCCTGGCGTTCAGGGTGGGCTCAGGGCGGTCAAAGGCACTGGGGCCACGGGCTGCTGTCAGGGCTGGGGGACCGGGCAGAGCGAAACGAGGGTGAGGCCACAGCTCCCCCCGGGGGCACCGCCTCCCCGCCAGGAGCCTTCAGTGGAAGACAGAGGATTGTCTTAATGAGCGTAGGGCCGGGGTGCTTCTATTCCAAGCAGCAGAACCCTCCGTTGCAGGATCATGAAAATGCAGGGTCCCGGGCCTCACCCTGAATCTATTAAAGCCAAATTTCTAGGCTGGGCCTTGGGGTTCTATATTGCCAACGTGCTCCCCAGCTGTCCTTTTTTTTTTTTTTTTTTTTTTTTTGCGGTACGCGGGCCTCTCACTGCTGTGGCCTCTCCCATTGCGGAGCACAGGCTCCGGACGCGCAGGCTCCGCGGCCATGGCTCACGGGCCCAGCTGCTCCGCGGCATGTGGGATCTTCCCAGACCGGAGCACGAACCCGTGACCCCTGCATCGGCAGGCGGACTCTCTACCACTGCGCCACCAGGGAAGCCCATCCCCAGCTGTCCTTAATCGCCGTTAGCGTCCTGTAGCTGCCATAACGAAGGACCACAGAGCTGGTAGCTTAGAACAAGAGATATGTGTTGTCTCTCAGTTCTGGAGGCCAGGGGTCTGACGTCAAGGCGCTTCCTCTGACACCTGTGTGGGAGGACCCTTCCTCACCTCTTCCGGCTTCCTGTGGGTGCAGAGAGTCCTCAGGGTTCCTTGGCTTGTGGACACATCCCTGCAATCTCTGCCTCTGTGGTCACAGGGCCTTCTCCCTGTGTGTCTGTGTCTTCATGGCGTTTTTCCTCTGGACACCTTGTAGGTTGGATTAGGTTCACCCTGCTGCAGTGTGACCTCATCTTTACTAACTCCATCTGCAAGGACTCTGTTTCCCAGCGGGTCCCATTCACAGGTCCTCGGCACTAGGGCTTCAACGTGGCTTTTGGGGACGCGGGTGGGTCAGCCGTAGCAGCACTGAAACGTGAGCATCTCCAGCGCCAGGTGAGCGCCATCATCATCCGTTTGCTGTTTGTAAGGGACCCGCAAGTGTGGAGTCATCCGTCCACACGCAGCAACTACTCAGCTGGTCCGGCACCCTCTGAGCCCCAGGTTTTCCCAGCTGAAAGGCAGTGTGATATGGGGGTGTTCTCGGGCCAGCGTGGACGATGGGCAGGGAGACCGTGATATGCGCCATGTGATTCACATGGGCTTCGGGGGCACATTTGGGGGCATGTGTGACCCAGCACGGACGTGGGGAGTGGGTAAGTGAGGGAAGAAGGTATTTTCAACAAAGATGCTTCTCCCTTGGAAAACTCCGTGTATAAACGTGTTCATCCTCTATTGAAGTAACAGCTCAGCATAAAAGGAGCGATTGTGCTGGGATCTCTTAGCCACTACACCCTTGGAAGTACCCCGTCATTTCCCAGAGGGACCTAATCATTCTCACAGGACAAGCCCCCAACACCCCAGGAGAGCACAGCCGGACCTTAAATGATCAATCATGGCATTTCTAGTCTTTCCAGATTGAACAGTTTGATCAGAGAGGAAAGCTTTCATCTGCAAGCACCAGGAACCCTAAGCTCTGGGGGCTGAAATCAGCCCTTTGCTGCCGAGAGGTCTGCTTCAGCCCTTGGCGATGTCAGGGCCGTGTCCCGTGGTTCCCTTGGCCTTTCCGTCACTTTCCGCCCGTGATCTCAAGCGGATGCAGGGTCTGAGGCCAAGGCAGGGAAAGGAGGGGCTGGATGAAGCCTCCTGTCACATCCACCCCTCCCGACAGGAAGCCCCAAGCTCTCCCGGACGCCCGGGGGTTTCTGCTCACATCTCAAGGACCAAACCATGTCACACGGGCACACTTAGCTGCAAGGGAAGCTGGGAAGGTGAACATTTGGGGTTTCTAGGCTTTTATAATAAAAGCGAGCAAGGGAGAAAGGGGTTGGAAACGCGTGTTGGGTCACCCAGCCTACCATGTCTGCCACGGATAGACCTTCCTCAACATTCTTCCTCAACAGTGAAACTGGGATAGAACCCAGGAGCTGGGGCTCTGAGTCCAGAGACCTGGCATCCACACACTGCACACCCGGGACACCAGGCATGGCTGTCCAGGAGGCAGGTAGCCATCCCCTCCCCGCTGTGTCCTGGCCACACGCCCACCTGAGGTTTAGGAACCCACCTCGCGAAGCGGGTGCAGTGGCAGCCGGTCCATCCCTGAACTAGACCTCACCCAGGCCGAGGGTCAGGAGGGATGCGGGGCTTCTCCAGTGGGTGGGATGCAGGCATGGCTGGGTCTGCCCCCACCTGAGCCTCCCAGCCCCTGAGTCCAGGCTGATGGGTGGCCATAGTTCCCTAGGGAAGGGGTGGCAGCCTCCCACCACGCAGTGACTGGAAGCCTGCCTGAGGGCTGACTGTGTCTCGTGCTATAGGCGTCAGCAGTGAACGGGCAGCCGGTGTGCAGTCAGGCCATGCAGAGGCCGGTGAGCCGGGGCCCGCCACCCCAGTTCTGCTCACCAGGTGCAATCGATCGAAACAAAGGGGGGTCCTGGCAGGGAAGGAAGCTCACAGAGGCAGCCCGGTGCCATCTCTGTGCCAGGGCCTGGCCTTCCCACGGTCCTGGCTGGTGACCCCGCACATCCCCACGTGGTGGGTGATGTCAGTGCCCCCCATTCTGTCAGGTGCCTTCTGGCTGTTTTGTGGGCCCCCCGTGCCCCCCACACTCTTTCCTTTCTAACACCCAGCACCGGGACACTTCTCTGGAGCCACTGGCCTGCGGGCACCAAGGGCTGCGACACGTGGGAGCTGACTTTCCTCCCCCACCGGCAGGGACCCTCCCAGAACAGTCCGGTCTCCTTTACTCTGCTTGGGACGCTCCAGGGCATCTGCCCCGGGGGTCTGGCTGAGGCTCCCGGCGCTCACTGTGCCCTGCCTCCTCCCTCCCTTCTCTGCTTCCCCCTCCCTCTGGCCAGTCGTCGGTGCGGTCACTTCCTGACCACATCACCTGCACACAACTCCTCGCCTTGGAATCTGCTTCTGGGGAATCCAACCTATCCCATTTCACAGATGAGGAAACTGAGGCTCAGGCTGGTGGAGTAAACGGCGTCCGGCTCAAAGGGAAAGGGCTTCAACGTCCATCGGTAAAACAGAGATGCTGATGGCCCAGGTTACTTGCAGCCCTTAAATTATTAGAAGTTACTCTGTGAATCTTCACATCTACGAGTCTATGAGCTCTCCCCATTCTCTACCCAGGGTCTCTGTGTGGAGCCTCCTCAAACCAGACAATGGAATCCTCGTAACAGATTCTGCTTATAAATAGGCAAAATCAAGTGTGGTGAGACAATGCAGGCAAGAGCACCCAGTAGGGACAATCTTGGTCTCCTTTTCGCCAGCAGCTCAAGCCCTCTGTGCCCACAGTGATGTAACAGTCATAGTGGCTGTTCCAGTGACATTGAGCATTTAGCTGTGCTAGACAACAGTATCATCTTACATAAAATGTTTAAGCCTCATGACCACTCTACTAGCGTTCCGGATTTACAGACAAGGAAGTTGTAAATTACTTGGCTACAGTTACACAACCAGGGAGTAGAAGTCAGATTAGGTCCTTCTGGCTCCAGAGCTGTGGATCCCCATTCCTGTCTCTGTCACGCTTGAAGCCTGAACGTGGAACAAATTCCCCTGCACCAAAGAGGAATACAGCTGCTTTAGTGTTCAGCCTCCATTTTCCACATCTGACACAGCCCTGTGTCCGGCCTGATTCTACAGGCACGTGGCAGGGAGGATGGACTGGGGAAGGCCGGGCTGAGAGCTGCTATAACAAAACGCCACAGACCGGGTGGCTCAGACACAACAGAAGTTTATTTCTCACAGTCCTGGAGGCTGGAGGTCTGAGATCGGGGTGCCACATGGTGGGGTTCTGGTGAGGACCCTCTTCGGGGCTTCCTTGGCCATCTTTTTGCTGTGTCCTCACATGGTGGGAGGGGTGAGGGATCCTCTGGGGTCCCTTCTATGGAAACACAGGTTCCATTCACGTGGGCTCAACCCTCATGACCTAGTCACCCCCCCCCAATGCCAAGGCCCCACCACCTAATGCCACCGCCCTGGGGGTTAGGTCTCCGAACGAGAATACTGAGGGGGGGACACATCATCTCAGACCATAGTGGATGGGATCGGGGACTGGGGAGTGGGGTGGGAGAGAGTGTGAAGAATGTCGTGATTTCAAGGGGGTGGGTTGGCAGGGTCGTGGGCAGGAACGGGACGAGGGCCTTGCACAGCGTGGTGGCCCCGGGCTGAGGAGCCAGCTGAGGACCACGGAGGAAGGACCGCTGGCAGAGACCTGAGCCCAACCTGAGCCCTTTGGTTTCCTCGCTGTGAGACGCCTTCAGAGTGGGTCAGAGATGTACTTGCAGGGAGGCTCTGTGTGGCCGCCGATGCCCCTGTTGTTAGTGAGGACGGGGGGCAGCTGGCTGTCCCTGTGGTCGGGGTATGGAGGGTGCAGAGAACTCTCTGTGCAGCTACCGGCCCCTGAGGAGGCGGGCCGGGCCTGCCCCCTCTTCTGCGAAGCCACCAGCCTCGCGCATCTCTGCTGTAACTAGAGGCGCCCTCCATCCCGAAGGTTTAATTTCTAAACCCTTCCTTGGCCCATTTTCCCGCAGCGAATCTTCCCAAACCCTTCCCAGCTCTTCTGGCTTCTCAGCGCCCACTTCTGCCCCGGGAGCCCCGGAGGCCAGCGTTGATGGTCCACGAGCTCTAACAGCCGGAATTGAGGCCACTTCTCAGATGAGTGGCAAATCCGTCACAAAGTCCTCAGCTCTGAGCCTGGTGAGTTTAAGGGTAAGCCTTGGATATTTATTAAACTGGAGGCCATACAGGAAAAAGGCACCTTTTTAAAAATGTAGTAACCTACCTTTCAGAACATCCCCTGTCCTGGCTTGCGGAGCTCCTGGAGACCCAGCCGAGGCGGCCAGGGCAGTCAGTCCATCTCGGCCCTCGGCCTCCCTGGCGCCTGGGGCGAGCGCCCTGGTCGCTGAGTAGTTTGCCTGCCTCGCTCTTGAGAATTTTGGCGCGTGTGCGTGCGTGGGTGCGTGGTGTGTGGCACACGTGCACACACGGGCACAGAGTAAGGCCACCGCGTTAAGCCCTCCACGGGGAGGGGATCGGCTCCAGCGCTGATAGGACTGGGAGACACATCTCCCCGGGACACACGGAACAACTCACCGCCCCCTCGACCGCTCTCGGAGCTGAGGCCCGCCTCCCACCGGGATGCGGATGTGTCTGTGGGCAGCGTCGAGCAGGGACTTCATTTCCAGGGGCCGGAGCCTGCCTGGGCCTTGGATGCCGGTGGAGGGGCAGCCGCATCAGGTGGCCCGGGGCCTTGGGGACGGCCCTCCTCACACCCCCCTTCCGAGATGATCCCATTGGTGACTCGGTGCTTTGGAAGATAAGTTCTCTCCTCAGTGACCCCCTAGGGCGACTGAGCTGACTCTTCCAGTACAGAGAGGGGGAAAAATCCAAACCACGGCAAATCAGAGGACTGGCCCAGTACCTCAGGGCTCACTGGCAGAGAAACAAAGCCTCAAGCCATTAGTTATTAGGGTTTTTTTAATATATTATTTTATTTCTTTATTTTTGGCTGCGTTGGGTCTTTGTTGCTGCGCGTGGGCTTTCTCTAGTTGCGGCGAGCGGGGGCTACTCTTGGTTGCAGTGTGAGGGCTTCTCGTTGCGGTAGCTTCTCTTGTTGCGGAGCACGGGCTCTAGGCGCGCGGGGTCAGTAGTTGTGGCTCGTGGGCTCTAGAGCACAAGCTTAGTAGTTATGGCGCACGGGCTTAGTTGCTCCACGGCATGTGGGATCTTCCCGGACCAGGGCTCGAACCCGTGTCCCCTGCATTGTCAGGAGGGTTCCTAACCACTGCACAACCAGGGAAGTCCTAGTTATTAGTTTTTAACATAGGCCATGTTCACGCTAAAATTCAGAGCAGCTTGCAAATCCTAGTGAGTACCAGGAGTTTACTGCATACCTTCCAGGGCAGGGCGGGGGAGCCAGCATGCAAGCCTTAAACAGCCCCTCGGGGTCCTGGTGACTCTGCCTGGTGCCCAAGGTCAGATGGGACACTGTCAGCCCCCAGACCCACTGCCCAGAGGAGGAAGGAGCTAAGCACAGAGAATTCACAGAAACCCGGTCCCCACAGGCCGTGAGGCCGGCAGCAGTGCCGACCATCCCAGGGAGGACGTGCAAGTCCACGGGGCTTTCCAAGCTGCCGGGGCCTGGTCAGGCCTCCCGGGTGGGCCAGGAAACAGAGGCCCTGTCGAGACCCCTTCTTCCAGCTGTCACCTCCTCCAGGGTCAGCCTCACTGCATGCCCTTCCCAAGGTGGCTGCTTGTGGAACAAAAGCCCACCCGTGGCACCTCTCACAGGCCACACAGCCCCAGGACCCCCCTCGGGGTACCCGGGCTTGGTCAGGCTGTCTCAGCAATGCCCCTCCCTCTCACCCCATTCCCTAGGCTGGACCCTAACAAGTGTCCTGCACTGCCAACTCCATCTCGGCATCAAAGCCAGGGGCCAGGACTCAGGCCGTAAAGAAGAGGTCAGATTGCAAAGAGCAAATATTGGGGGAGATGGCGGGGTGAGGCGCGGGGCAGTGAGTGCAAAGACAGACGGGAAATGCCCGGGGTGGGAGCTGGGCAGGCAGGCTCGCGGGGGCAGCGGGGGGCGCGGTGGGGTCAGTACCCGGGGGCCCTGGGCAGACTGAGGGGCTGATTTCTCAGCCGAACAATGAAAAGCAGGGAGAGGGTGGGTTGGGGGTTGAGTTTCCAGAAGCAGTGGGAGCAGTTTTAATTCTTGGTCCCCGGGCAGCACTCAGCTGGGTGCCCGTCCACCTCCCGAGAGGACTTTCTGACTTTGAGACACCGTTTTTCGCCCGGCTGACGGATGGTCACCAGCTAAGGAGAGCCAGTCTGCACTCGCTGGTGGGAAGGCATTAATGTTAGTTTGTTAGATGCCAGGACAGGATAGTAGTTATGTGGCTGAGAGACCTTCGTCTATTAGAAATGCATACGGACGTATTTGGGTAAGATGCCTTGGTGTCTGGAATTTGTGCCAAATATATTCCACAATATGGCAGGGGAGGTGGACGGAACACAACTAGGAAGGAGTGGATGGTCGTTTAAGCTGGGGGGGTGAGCACATTTTGGTTCACTGTTGTATTCTCTGGACTTTGCTGTATGTTTGAGGTTTTCCTTAACGAGAGTTTAAAAAAGAAACAAAGAACCTCATGCATGTCTGGCGACAATGTGGGGACCGGGTTCTCTCATACAGTCTAAGGCACGTGACTCAAGGTTTGGGGCAAGTGATCTGGCAATTTTAACAACATGAGTAAAAACACATGCACCCGTGGAGGCAGAATCTCACTGCAGGTCGCTTATCCTATGGAAGCAGGTGTCCCACCTGAGGACACGCACACAAGGAGGTGGACAGGGCTGCAGACATATGGCCCATTCGAGGGCAGACGGGGCGGATGCGGTTGAACTGGCGGGAGTTGTGGTCTGAGGTTTGGCAGATGGTGAGCTGCTGTGGGCTGAATTGTCCCCCCAGTCCAGACATTGGTCCCCACAAGCCAGCACCTCAGAATGTGACTGTATTTGGAAGGAGGGCCTTTAAAGACATAATTAAGTTACGATGAGGTCTTCAGGGTGGACCCAAATCCACTACGAAGGGTGTCTTTATACCAAGAGATCAGGACATAGACACACACAGAGGGACAACCATGTGAGGACACAGGGAGAAGATGGCATCTACACGCCAAGGAGAGAGGCCTCAGAAGGAACCGGCCCTGCTGACACCTTGATCTGGGACTTTTAGCCTCCAGGACTGGGAGAAAACACACATCTGTTGTTTAAGCCACCCAGGACTTTGTTATGGCAGCCCTAGCAAACTGATACACTACCGCCATTTTTATAAAAATAAATAACAGCAAAAGTCCCCCCTACACGTGGAGAGCGTGTGGCAGTCTACAAACCGGGCTCCTAATGCCAGTTCCTGGGAGGGCGGGGCTTAAGGGAGAGTGTCAGCTTGTCTTTGCGTTTTGTGCATTTCCTCATACCGACCATGCATTACCTTTGCTGTTGAAAAAGCAAATAACAATAGTATTGTCTGAGAATCAAAAAAAAAAAAAATTGAGAGAGAGAGAGAGCCATAGAGAAAAAAGATTCTGGACCATGTATCAGGGCCACCAGGTTCAAGTGAAATTGTAAATTTCCAGAAATTCTGCATAAAACTGCCTTTAGGGCTTCGCTGGTGGCACAGTGGTTGAGAGTCTGCCTGCTAGTGCAGGGGACAAGCGTTCGAGCCCTGGTCCGGGAGGATCCCACATGCCGCGGACCAGCTAGGCCCGTGAGCCACAACTACTGAGCCTGCGCGTCTGGAGCCTGTGCTCCGCAGCAAGAGAGGCCGCGATAGTGAGAGGCCCGCGCACCCGCTTGCCACAACTGGAGAAAGTCCACGCACAGAAACGAAGACCCAACACAGCAAAAATAAATTAATTAATTAATAAAACTCCTACCCCCAACATCTTAAAAAAAAAAAAACTGCCTTTAAAAAAAACCAGTTTAGTTGGGTATGGAAAGTAGAAATTTGGAGAAAAAGGTCAAATGTTCCACTTCTTCTGTTGATGCTTCTTTCAGACAGAGTGAATCTATGTCCATCACGCTAAGATGTTGACACTGTTATTTATAAGGTGGTCATAAAATTACCATCTTTTGTCTTTCAGTAAAGAAGGACACTTCCTGGCAGATCGTCAGAGAACCTCAAGGTCTCAGACTTGAGAGGAATGCAGTTCTAGCCTCAAACCTCTTGGCCTTGACGCAGCGTGGAAGTCTCGTTTCCTCTCCCGCTGGAATGAATCCGGCCACATGTGCCCGGCCTGTCCACAGGCAGTCCCCAGGCAGAGGGGGGCCGGCCCACATGCACCATCCTTTTGTGACGCCTACCCTTCCTTCCCTCTTTATTCACACACTGTCATAGGACACTCTGACTTTTCATTACAAAATAATCATTTTAGGACAATTAAAGACCCAGACGTAATGTAGAACCCACACACGATAGACACTGAAATCAATACTGTATCGTTCAAACTGTTTCCATGTCTTCAGAAGCGTGAACATTTCAGGTGAGGGGGAAGATGCTATATTTTTATTTACTTCTAAGCGTTCATATCTAGTTTTGGACTCAGCCTCACCTGTGATTGGGTGGTTATCCTCCAGAACTCATTACGCAGTTAAGTCGTTCCCGGGTTTTTTATTTCCAAGTCAGGCATAGATTAACCTGTGGTTGCTGTGAAAAGGAATCGCCAGGAGAACGCTGGTCCTTGTTATCCACCATCACCATGGGAGCCGAGCTCCGGGGTGGACTTGTGTGTCTTGTTCACTGGCGTGTTCACCGGGCCTGGGACACAGGAGGACCCCAGGGACGCTTGTCGTGTGAACGACAGAAGGAAGAATGAACGACAAACGCGTTCGCAACACCGAGTTCTTTACAGAGTGCGTAGTGCCTGCTGCTCACATGTCCAGCCTGCGAGGGGAGACTGCGCCCCAGCACCTAGCTCAGTGCTGGCGTAAGGCAGGCACTCAGCTAGCATCTGCTGAATGAACAAACACCCTAAGTCAAAGCCACGGTCCCCGATCTCAGCCGACGGTAACCCTGGGGGCATCGCCGGCATCCTGAAGAAGATACAGAGGTTCCAGGGGTCCAGGCCACACCTGGGGCTTCTTTCTCACAGCCTTGCCTGGAGGTGAGGCTGCTTTGGGAGGGGGGTCAGCTCCGGAGCACCCACCCACCCCTCACGCTCCGGGACTGCTCCTGGGGACTGCCCTCCGCCCAAAGCCCTGTCTCACCTTCTCTGACTTGACTCTAACGCCCTCCCCTGGGGGCTTCCCGCGCCTCCGGATCAGCGGCACGGGGTGTGCACCCCGTCAGGGCCTTCCATCCCCCGGCAGGCATCTACTCCCTGAGCACTGTCCCCTGAGCTTCTCCAGCATGGGGCCGGTGTTGAGCCAGCCTGGCACGTTCCAGCCCGGGGTGGAGCCTCCTCTTCTGAACCATGCCTCTCTGCAGCCCGGGGAGGGGGGTACCTTCCAGGTGTGACCCAGTGACGTGGGGACACAGCTCTGCACGCAGCTCCCCGAGGAGACACCCACCCTGCCACGTGCCCTGGTCTCCCGGGGCCACAAGATGGGTGATTCTAAGTGTCCAAGGAGGGGAGGGATTGGGGTTTCCAGGCTGTGAGCGCCCGAGAGGCACCAGTGCTTCCAGTGGCCTCTGCTCGATGCCCCACCCCGTCCCAGAAAGTGTTCGTACCCATGCCGTTCACAACACTCACAGCTCTTCAAACCTTGTCCAGCCCAGCGTGTCTGGTTCTCACCCCTCCTGTGACACAGGCAGGCACTGTCACCCTACCCGGCAGGTGAGGAGGGTCCCGAGGGACAAGCGGCTTGCTCAGGTCCCGTCTAGGCCCCCAGTCCCTGCAAGCGCAGAGCCTTGCCCGGCTGCGGATGGAGAGAGATGTGACCTAGGAGGAAGGTCGCAGGGATGCCATGCTGCTGGCTTTGAAGATGGAGGAAAGGCCACGAGCCGTGGAGCGTGGGGCCCTAAAGCTGGAAAAGGCAGGACACGGCTTCTCCCGGGAGCCCCAGCAGGAACCGGCCCGGCCCGCACCGGACCAGCCCAGGGAGACTCGTGTTGAGCTTGACCTGCCGAACTGTGAGATGAAAAATGTGCCACGACGTTTGCGGTAATTTGTTTCAGCAGAAACAGGAGCTAGTATAATGTGGGACAGCACAGAAAGCCCGGAACTCTTTCCCCTGCGCCTTCCCCCAGGTCACCAAGGTCTGGAGAAGGAGGGGTTGCACTACTGTTCATGGTAATTACAAAGAGAGGAAGTGGACCAGGTGAGAAATTCCATCTCTCCCCAGGCAAGGCAAACCCGAGTATTCACCAGCCCTCTTCCGGAACTCGGGGCACAGGCGGGTGGGTTACCCATTCGAGTCCCTCCAGGCCCTGGTTCCAGGCATGAGTTCAAGGGGAGATGCTATCGGAGCAATTTCCTCTGCACGTGCACTTCTGGTGACTCCTCGGGCAGGTGATGCGGCGAGGGAGGGTCAGTGCTCGGGGACTTCCGGCCATTCTCTCTGGGCCCCTGGAACTGGAACCGCCATCCGGAGTTCACAGGGCTGTAAGGAGGCCCCAGTGTGGCCCCAGGGAATTCTGCAGGGCGGGTGGAGTAGAGTTTGCATGTCAGAGCCCTGCCCATCTCCAAGGGCGCCCTTGTGCAGTCAGGGCTGATCGGATGCAGGTGAGGGGGATCTGAAAGTGCAGCGAAATCAAACGTGCCTCATCCAGGCCGAGATTTAGAGAGATCTGGGGTCCTGGAGACCAGCAGAGCAGAGCAAATCTCAGTGGCTGGTTTCTCCGAAAGACCAGCTCCCAAGAGCACCAGGCTTATGGGATTCGACTGGGAAACAGGAAATCCTCATTAGAGGGGTCCGGTCGCAAGACAAGGACTCACCCACACGCACGTGCGCACACACTTACACACACAGACGCACTGTGACACACGTTCCCACACACCCCCAAACCATCTAGAACCACTGAGCGGCCAGGATCTTCCCTCGGGAGCTGTGACCCAAAGGCTGTGAGTGGCAGAGTCAGCCTGGGTTTCTTTCTTGATCTTTTCAAATCAAGCACCTGCACTGTTAGGACTCTGATTTCCCACCGGCTCCTGGGGCCCTGGGTGGGGTGTGAGCACACCCACGTCCGGCAGAGTCCGGGGTGAGGCTGGCGGGGAGGAAGGACAGGACGCAGTAACCCACGCAAACCCTGGTGCACAACTGCAGGGACTTTGTACGTGCGCCTGTTCAGACACAGGCAAGGGCAAGACGTGGTCGCCCCCAGCAGGGCACACGCCCCTCGGCCTTCGAGGTCACGATGACCCGATGCACCCAGACCACTTGGGACTGAGCTGTCCTCAAATGCAGCCGGAAGCAGCCTGCCAGGGGTTTGAGGGTAGGGAAACGGGGAAGTCCTTCCCCCATCCCAAATAGCTGCCTGTCCTGGCGCCACAGTGCCTGGAGTTTCACCACGAGAGGCTCATTCCTTGGGACGGGCTTTCCTTTACTCCAGGAGGTTTAGCTGACCAAGAGCATCTCCACTAAGGGTTTAACAGCTTTGGGATCCTGAGTAGAGCTGGGCCTAGGGTGGGAGAAGGTGGGTGGGCTGAGAGGAGAGGTGGGGAGCTGAAAGCCAACCAGCCCAGCTCCAGACCAACCCACCTCCACCCTCATGGTGCCGACCCCAAGCCATCCACCGCAAGCCGGGCGGGATCTCTGCTCCTCAGCAGTACACAGACATTGTGGTAACACTTTCCTATATAGGTATTTACAGTTAGAAACGTTGTAAAAATGAAGAATTCTTTCTGTAGCAAAGAACCCTTAAAATGATAGATTCTGGACCCAGACCACTTGGATTTTAATCCACCTCTGCCACTTAGTAGCTGTGTGACCTTGAGTGAGTGTCTTCACCTCTCTGTGCCTCACTTTCCTTGTCTTTCAAATGGGGATAGTCCGTGCCGCTTAGGTTTATTTTGAGGATTAAATTAAATGAGTTAATATTTGTAAATCATTTAGCACAGTGCCTGGCACATGGTAAATACTACGTACAAATTTGTTAAATAAGATAAAATAAAGCCAATATCGTAACATACTCAATTCGAGGCGTTCCCCTCTGATGTCTGTTTTCTAGTCGTGCAGCGAGAGGCGGCAGGAATCCCAGCCTGGATCTCAGTGCCTGCTGAGGACGTGAGGGCACTGAACAAAGCTTGGGAATGGAGAGACGACAGAGAGGGACACGTCAGTGGGTATGTGCCCTTACACAAAAATGCACAAATGACCCCTAGCAGGACGCAGGCTCTCGGGGTGCTAAGGGACACACACGCACACGCACACACACACACACCTCCGACCTAGCTCTCCCTGACTTCAATTCTGGGTTTGCCCTGATGGGCGGCACCCAGCCCAGCTCGCAGCCCCACTGTCCCTAGCTCCCAGGTGGGCGGGGAAAGAGCCACCCTTCTGGTCCTGGCCCTTCCCTGGGTGAGCTCTGGACCTGTTTTCTCAACTGCCCAGTGAAGGAAATAACAGCTGCTTTCTCGGGAATGTTCTGGGGAAGCCCCAGAGGAGCATGGGGACCTGGCCGGTGACGCTGGCGCAGCGTCTCGGCGTTGCTGCTGGGCGCCCCCGGGGACGAACGGTGCAGGGGTGACGCCCCGCCCCGTCTGTCACACCAGCCATCCTGCAGGGCCTGGAGACCTCGCTGAGACATCAGGTCCCCCCACTGACCCCTCCCTCTGCCCCTCCCTCCCTGCCACCCCTGCCGTGGGTCCTGCGCCGGGATCTTGGGAACTGTATGAAGTTATGTGCTTGAGGAGCTGACAGCAGCCTCCGGGCTCAACTTTTGATCCGCCTGTATGCTGACATCTTCAAAACAGAACGGGCTTCTGGCTCTCCTGTTCCCTTAGTTGGTGGTGGCAGCTCTCCTGCAGGGCTTGGGCAGTGGCGTAAATGCCAGGGTGAAAGCTCGTGAGGAGCCAGGACGGGCGCGGTCTGTCACATCGGGGCGCTCCCCTAGCAGGGAGGCTCGGGGGACCTCCGAAGGTGGAGACAGGGACCCCTCGCCTCTCAGCTGCTCCTTCCCTGAGTCTCCCCTTCCTCCAGGCCCCCACCCGCCCCTTTCTGGGTGCCAGTGACTCAGCCTCAGGACTGCGGTGCCTGTTGGGCGTAAGTGATGGTCAGGGGTTCCTTAGAGACCCAAGTGGCTGGAGAGGGCCATGCCCTTCATTCAGGGGTTTCCCCTGCGTCCTTGATAGTACAAAGGAGGGCAAGGACAGCTGTCCGCAGTCTGCTGGTCTTCTGAATGAGGAGGAAATACTCACGGGGACAGAAGTCGAGATCCAGGTGAGGATCTCGGGGCTGCTTCCTCCTGAGGCCTCTCTCCTTGCTGTGTAGACACCATCTTCTCCCCGTGTCCTCACGCGGCCGTCCCTCTGTGTGTGTCTGTGTCCTGACCTCCTCTTCTTATAAGGACACCGGTCACATTGGATCAGGGCCAACCCTAACGACCTCAGTTTATCTTAACCACCCCCTTAAAGGCCCATCTCCAAATACAGTCACATCCTAAGGTCCTGGGAGCTAGGGTTCAACACAGGAATTGGGCGGGCGGGGCAGGCACAACTCAACCTCTACACATCCTTCTATAAAGCTGATTGGGTCACGTCCATGGCACCAGGCAGGAGGGATACAGAGATGACCAATGCATGGTCTTTCTCTTTGAGAATTACGTACAGCCATAGCACAAACAGGAAGCCCCGGGAAGGTAAAAACAATGCTGTCCTTGGCTGTACCCAGAGAGAAGGCAGTGGTGTATTGGATTCTGTGGCTGGGGAGCAGGAAGTCTTCTCGAAAGAAGGGGCACTGGTTCTGGGCGTTGAAGGGAGCAAGTTTGCGCAGGTAGGAGCAGGGATGCTGTGATCCCAGGGAACTGCTTGTGTGAAGGCGCAAAGGTTTGAATATCTTCTGGTATCCAGGGAGCTGAGGGCCAGGAGAGCCAGGGAGGGCGGGGTGTTTGTCCAGGGCGGGTCTTAGAGGGCTCGGGGTGCCAGACCAGAACTGTATTCTTTAGGCCATGGGGGCCCAAGCAGAGAAGCTCATGATTTAGCCTCTTGCCATGTTGGGACCTTGGTAGCAGATCTGGGTTAGAGAACGTGACCAGCGGTCAACTGTCCCTCGAGGACACTGGCCGGGCCGGGGCTGCAGGTTGCCGTCCCTGCCTGATGGATGGGCCCAGCGGAGGCTGCCAGTGCTTGAGCCCAGTGCCCGGCCCCGGGGTGGAAGTGGTACAGGACCCAGGCTGGGATAACCATACCATCATTATCAGTTTTTCAAACGTTTTGTTTTTGAGGAAGAAAAGAAGGGAGAATCAAGCGAGGTTGTTTGGGCTCGATTCTGCCTGCAACGGGGAAGAGCCGAAGGCGTCTAGGCAGGAGGTTACATCATGAAGTTTGCGGGGGAATCACTTTGCCAGGGCTGTAGGCTAGATACGGGAGTTGGGGGGAGGGTAACGGAGGCAGAAAAAGCCACAGATTTGATTATTTCTCTTAAATTCAGCTGCATCCCATCTCTTCAAAGAATTTTCCTCTTTGGTTTCAATACTGTGTTAAAACCCAAGTTGAATAACCTTCCCCACCCAAAGCTATCATTTTCAGCCAGGAGGGGCTGGGGTCCTGGGGCGAGGCTGCGGAGCTGGGCTGGCCCCGCCTCTGCACCCCGTCTTGGGGTGCGTTAATCTGGTTCCCAGAATGGGGCCGACTTTTTCAGAGACGTCCCGTCCTTCCCCCTGTAGCTACGGGGAGAGCGAGGCCTGGTTTAGACTTCTGTCGTCAGGCAAAGAATTTCTGAATGCGGGAGGCTACTCCAGGCTGGATTAAAAAGCCACGTTCATGCCAGCTGGGTTTCTGACAGAAGTGCTACAGGCTGGCACCTGGCAGCGTTACCAGGCTGGCAAAGTCGGGAAACTTTGATTTCTTGCAGCTTTGCTCAGCGGAAGCCTTCGGCATTTCACTGACTCTCCCATGTGACTTGCATTTTTGAAAGGGGCCGGTGTGGAAGTCCTGTTAGATCCCGGCTCCTGGGATGAGGAACTAATGGCGCGATTTGAAGCTCCAGGGGCAGCTGAAGTGAGCATCGCCCACTCCTCCGAAAAGTCTCAGCTCAAGTCCAACCAAATCATGCTTCTTTTCCATGAATCAGTGAATTGTGTTTATGTTGATTCTTGCGCACGTGGCAGACTGGAGGGAGGTGGGAGGTGGAACCGGGTTCGAATTTTGAGTCCGCGAGGTGTGGACTGTGTGACCGTGAACAAACAAATCACTCCGCTGCGAGACTCACCTGGAAAATGCGACGAGCTCAGCCTCCCTGGCGTTTGTGACGTGAACTTGTGGGGACATCAGGTGCAGCGGCAACTTTGATGGATGAGTCGACCGGTGAATGGACCTCGCTTATGAGATGAATCTAAACAGGAAACGCATTGGGACTTGCCTGGCGGTCCAGTGGTTAGGACTCTGCGCTTCCACTGCAGGGGGGTGCAGGTTCGATCCCTGGTCGGGGAACTAAGATCCCGCACGCCGCGCAGCGTGGTCAAAAAAACCAAAAACCAAAACCAACCGAACAAACAAAACCAGGAAATGCATCAGTTAACAGGAAGTCCTCGAGGTGGGGGGAACACAGCCCTCACTCCCTTCAGCGCTGCTTCACCTGCAAACCAAACCTTGCTTTCAAGATGATGACCTCATGCTTTACACTCTGGGGCCGAGTCTGCTAACTGTCCCCCAGCATCCAGTCTCCCCTTCTTCCTTTTAGCAATAGAACCTCGCCAAGGAGTGTCAGCTGGACAACTGACCAGAGAGAGACGGAAGCCAGGTGGCCGGGGAGGGGATCTGGCCCATTGGACAAGCAGACGCTGTCACCTCCGGGACATGTCCTCACAAAGGCAGCCTCTTGTCCTGGACTTTCCTCTCCCCCTCCCCCTACCCGGAGGCAGAACAAGTGCCACGCGGGTGCGGGTGACACCCCAGGACACAGCATGCAGAACAACTGGGCAGACAAGGGGCCTGGACCCTTCGAGACCTGTGGGGTGCAGCTGCGCTTCCCGTGGACCCCCTGCCCCATGTGGGCTGCAGAGGGGGAGGGAGGTGGGCCCGCACCCGCTGCCCAGCCCTGGACCAGCACGCATCCTCGGGAAGTCCCAGCGCTCCTGCACTCATCTGCTCCCTGAATGCACGGTGACCTGATGCTTCCTACCTTCCAGGCACTTTGCAGATATGAACGCTTCCCCCCTCACAGCAGCCGTTTGAGGTCAGTGCTATCGTGACCTCTACACATGAGGCAGCTGAGGCACATGTGGGTGACACAACTCTCGAAGGACGCAGCAGGCACGTGGCAGAATCAGACTGGAGCCCGGGCCGCGTGGCTCCCAGCCACTAGGCTAGTCTTCACGAAGCTTCTAGGAGATCCAGGTACTGTGTGAGGCTCAGAATTCAAAGATGAGGTCCTGCAGCTCTGGCCCCCCAGGCTGTCCCAGCAAGCCGGTGAGGCCAGTGTGAGAGCCAGCAGTGAATGTGGCCCGGGGGGAGGCTAGGGACCCTCCGAGGGAGAAGAAGGGGCTTGCCAGCCTTTGGAGGTGCTGGGTGCCCCTTCAGAATTCCCACCTTAGGGTATGTGTCGGCCGTCGCTCTGTCCCACCTGAGACTTTTCTGGTGGCCCCCTGGGCTCCACTGCATGAAAGGGAAATTACCAGATGTCAGCTGGAAGTTAAAGTTGAGACTTCTTCAGCCTAAGTGTCCATCGACAGAAGAATGGATAAAGAAGATGTGGTACATGTCTACAATGGAATATTACTCGGCCATGAAAAAGAACGAAATAAGGCCATTTGCAGCAACGTGGATGGACCTAGACGTGATTATATGAAGTGAAGTAAGTCAGACAAAGAGAAATACTGTATGATATCACTTATATGTGGAATCAAAAAAATGACACAAGTGAATGTACTCACAAAACAGAACTAGACTCACAGACGCAGAAAACAAACTTATGGTTACCAAAGGGGAAGCGGGGGAGGGATAAACTAGGAGGTTGGGACTGACATATACACACTACTATATATAAAATAGATAATCAACAAGGGCCTGCTGTACAGCACAGGGAGCTCTACTCAATACTCTGTAATAACCTACATGGGAAAAGAACCCGAAAAAAGGATAGATATATGTGTATGTATAACTAAATCACTTTGCTGGCTGAACACTGGAAACTAACACAACATTGTAGATCAACTATACTCCAATATAAAATAAAAAATAAATTAAAAAATAGAATAAATATACAAAGGTCTAAAAAAATTGAGCCTTCTTCCTGGTGTACAGAGAACTGAATAGAGAGTTGTGGGGAGAAAGACCTCTGCAACGTGGAGAAAGCATGTGTTTATCTCTTCTTGGAAAACCCTAGAGCCTTCAGACCCACCTGCAAGGAACTAAAGGGCTCAAGGATGCTGGGGTCTGCGGGGTAGGGGGGCAAGGGAGGAACAGGTGGCATTCGGCAGCAGTGGTAGAAACGTTTGGGTTTAAAATCCTTGGGGTCCTGGGAAGCACGGTTACCATCTGATGACGCTGCAGCCCGGGAGAGTGGCTGGGACTCAGGACAGAGCAGCGCAGAGGCAGGGCCACAGTGAGCCGAGCCCTACAGGTAGATCTGGAGCCCTAAGATGCTGTCCTGGCCGGGCCCAGCAGCCACATGGGATGCTCACTCTGGAAGGTCTCCGCTGGAGTTCTCACACTTTGCAATTCTATCTCCTCAGGCTTGTGTGAGTATGAGGGCTGATCCCCTGCTGCTCTCTCCTCACCTCCCAGCACCTTTGTTTTGTTTTGTTTTTTGTCTATTTATATTTAATTTTTATTTTATATTGGAGTCTAGTTGATTAACAGTGTCGTGTTAGTTTCAGGTGTACAGCAAAGTGACGCAGTTATACGTATACATGTACCTATTCTTTTTCAAATTCTTTTCCCATGTAGGTTATTACAGAGTATTGAGTAGAGCTCCCTGTGCTGTACAGCAGGTCCTTGTTGGTTATCTATTGTATATATAGTACTGTGTATATGTCAGTCCCAACCTCCTAGTTTATCCCTCTTCCCCACCTTCCCCACTCTGGTAGCCATAAGTTTGTTTTCTAAGTCTGTTTCTGTTTTGTAAATAAGTTCACTTGTATCTTTTTTTAAGATTCTGCATATAAGCGGTATCATATGCTATTTGTCTTTGACTTAACTTCAGTTAGGATGATCCTGTCTGGGTCCATCCATGGTGCCGCAGATGGCATTATTTCATTCTTGTTTTATGGCTGAGTGATATTCCACTGTGTATATGTACCGCAACTTCTTTATCCGTGTTTCAGTTAGGATGATCCTGTCTGGGTCCATCCATGGTGCCGCAGATGGCATTATTTCATTCTTTTTTTATGGCTGAGTAATATTCCACTGTGTATATGTACCGCAACTTCTTTATCCGTTCCTCTGTCGATGGACATTTCCCAGCACCTTTGTTTGTTTTTTTTTTTTAACATCTTTATTGGGGTATAATTGCTTTACAACGGTGTGTTAGTTTCTGCTTTATAACAAAGTGAATCAGCTATACATATACATATGCTCCCATGTGTCTTCCCTCTTGCGTCTCCCTCCCTCCCACTCTCCCCATCCCACCCCTCCAGGCCCAGCACCTTTGGATGGCTTTCCAGTCCCCTAACTTCCCTAACGCTCAGTGTACTCAGTTCCCAGGGCTGCTGCAACAAAGCACCACAAACTGGGCTGCTGAAAACAACAGACATTTATGCTTTCAGCTCTGGAGGCCAGAAGCTCACGCTCAAGGTGTCAGCAGGGTTGGTTCCTTCTGAGGCTTAGAAGGAGACTCTGTGCCAGGCCCCTCTCCTGGCTTCTGGTGTGGGCCAGCCATCCTTGGCTTCCCTGGCTTGTAGATGCGCCAATGCAATCTCTCCCTTCATCGTCACGTGGCCTTCTCCCTGTGCGTCTGTGTCCAAATTTCCCTCTTTTTAAAAGGACACCAGGGACTTCCCTGGTGGTCCAGTGGGAAAGAATCCGTCTTGCAATGCAGGGGACGCCGGTTCGATCCCTGGTCAGGGAACTAAGATCCCACGTGCAGCGGGGCAACTAAGCCCGCGCGACACAACTAGAGAGCCCACGTGCCACAACGACTGAGCTCACACACCTCAACGAGGGAGCCCACGCGCCACAACTAGAGAGAAGGCTGTGCACCGCAATGAAGCGTCTGTGCACTGCAACGAAAGATCCCGCGTGCCACAGCTAAGACCCAACACAGCCTAAATAAATAAATAAATAAATAAATATTACAAGGACACCAATCATGTTGGACTGAGTCCGCCCCCTCCAGGATGACCTCGTCTGAATAATCTTATCTGCAATGACCCTACTTCTAAACAAGGTCACATTCTCAGGTACTGGTGGTTAGGACTGCAGCATGTCCTTTGCAGGCACAATTCAACCCCTAATATCGGCCTGTTATCGGCCTCATAGGGTTCTGGAGACGATAAAACAATTAGTGGCCATGAAGTCCTCTGCCACAGGGCCTGGTCCGTCTTAAGTGCTAAATAAACACTACCTTTTAGTACAGACTGTCGTGAAGGTTTTATGAGCTTCTGTGCTGAGTGAATAGGGAGGGCAGGACTAGAGAATTTATGAGCTTCTGCGTTGCAGGACTAGGGAGGGCAGGACTAGAGAAATGGTCAGTGTCAGGCCGTGGAGACCAAGATTTCCTGCTTAAATGTGGACCGAGTTCTCGTCAAGGTGTCCAGGGTTAAAAAAAAACAAAAGCAAACTCTCGTTTCCAAGGCGGCCCAATAACTCCTTGAGGATGTACCCGCCCCGGAAGCAGAGAGTCCTCAGCAGGGCT
>NW_020172629.1:2537684-2560148 GCF_003031525.2 Neophocaena asiaeorientalis asiaeorientalis | reverse complement strand
GTCGCCCGGGATTCGTGCTGTTTGCTGGTTTCAGTGGTGGAAATGCTCCCACCGAGGCCAATTCAAACCTCAAGACTGACGGCCACCTATAGGGGAAAGGCATCTGGAAAAGAATGGACACATGTATATGTATAACTGAGTCACTTTGCTGTACGCCTGAAACTGACACGATGCTGTAGACCAGCTATCCTCCAATATAAATATATGAATTAATTAAATTGAAAGAAGACTGAAGACTGAACGAGGAGCTACAAAGACATGCACAGGAGAAGCGCCCCCTCTGGGCTACCACCCCCACCCCGCGCCCCGGGTGTTTCTGGGGTCCTAACCTCCCGAGCAGAGGGGCACCACCGCGTTTGCCCTCAAGCCCCTCCCTCCTGGGCGAGTGCCCGCGGGCTGGGTGTTGGCGTAAAGAACCACCCGGGTGATTCCGATCAGGCTGCCTTGGCCCCGCCTACTCCTCCTCAGCTGATACCCGTGCTTGTGTTTAAGGAGCTACTATGGAGTCAGAGGCACCAGGCACGCAGGGCTGTCGGGACAGGGAAAGACAACAGCCACAGTCGAGGAAGAAAGGCCCGCGCCTCCGGAGGTGTGTCCACGGGCTAGAAAAAGCCCGGGTCCTGCTCAGTTGACAACTCCAGGCAGGTACGGTAGGTGCTGACATGCGGTTACAGCAGTAAAGTGAGAAGAGCTGAGAAGGGGCCGGGAAGGCGCCGCTGGGGCGGGACTCGGGGAACCACAGCGGATGGAGAGGAATAAAGAAACAGTTGTTCTCCATCCTCTCACCACTGACTCCCGTTAAAAATATCTCCCAGGCACTCTCCATTGTTGAAATAGTTGATCTCACAAGAGACTGCGTTACTTAAGTAGAAACGACTTCTCCCAGCTTCCACGAGACCTCTGGGCAGCCCGAGATAACCCGCCTCACCACACTGAGCCGACATCGTTTTCACTACAATCAAGGTGGTTGGCAGAGGAGCTCTGAGTGCACACGGTGGTGCTGGCCCACCGGCCAGTCCTGACGGAGGCCTCACCTGGCCCTGTGCCCTTGTCTCCAGGAGACAGAAGCAGCTGGTCCCAGTCACTGTTTGCAAACGCTTGGGGTCCTGGGAAGCAAACCTCGAGGACTCACCACGGCGCGGCACTTGGAGCCAGAAGCTGCATTCTGGTTCCAGCACTTCATTTTCACAACACGATCTTGGCCAAACTGCTAAATGTGTCCAAGCCTCAGTAGCCACATCTGGAAAATAGGTCCCGTCAGTCGACCAGCCGATCCCACAGGGCTGCTGTGATGAGACCAGGCAATGTCCTGTGAAAACAACTGAACCTAATAGGAAGGACCGTCTTGGCCCAAGGCCCCACCCGGCCTCCTGAGCCCCGCAGCTCTGCCCAGCGCTGCCATCGCTCTCCTTCCTCCTCCCCAGGTCTGCCCCTGGACCTGGCCTGCAGCCTCCCGCACCCCCTCATGCCACCCCTTCCCACCCTCCTCTGGGTTACTTCAGCAGCCACAGTCCACCAGGCTGGCTTCCACCTGCATCCACGCAGACATTCTTGGCAGAATTCTCGTCCCCAAACAAAATGCGGACGATAACATTTCCCTAATTGGAAACCTCTCTGGTGTCCTCTTCCTCACAGAGAAGATGCCAGCCCACGGCCACCCATCTGCCACCAAGCCCTGCCCGTCCTCTGACCTCCCAGCAGCCTCGCGAACCTGTGATTGCTATTCCTCCTGACCAGGTGCCCCTCCTTCCGTATCCACTTCTCTAAGCTCCAGCTCACCCCTAAAGATCCGGCTGGAAGGGCAGCAGCTCCTCACGCAGGCTTCCCGCCCGCCCCCCTCGGGCACCACATACTCTGCCGGTGCTCGTCACACAGCCTTGTCACCTGTTTGTCTTTACATCCGCGTGATCCGTGAGCTCCTCCAGGGAGGAGCTGCTCTGCGCGTGGCCGCCAGCACTTAGCCGGTGCCCAGTCAACATGCAGCACCCCGAGTGAGAGCCCGAAGCGGAAACTTGATACAAGAATGATCAGATGGGGTAACAGGTAAAGTTAACACTTGCTGAGTGTGTCTGCCATTTTGGGAACTTGAGTGAGATCCAATATCTTGTCTAATCGTTATAGAGACCCGTTATGTTTAGCCTTATTGCACAGATAAGGAAATGGAAGCTCTGAAAGATTAAACAAGTTGCTTATGTCACAGCTAGTAAGTGGCAGGTTTCAGACTCAGTTTGTCTGACTCCAGACCCCATGCATATTCATGTCTCCTAGGCTGGTTCACCTTGCCCTTGGCTCTCGTAGGAGCTGCTGGTCCCTTTTATGGAGCAGATCCCCTGGCTCAAAGAAAGCTGAAGAATGAGTATACAGAACCCTCCATCACAGCCAACACCCCTGTCCCCACTGGAAAGACTGACGTTTTCTTAAACGGTAGGACTAGGGGTTGGGATGGAGTGAGGTGCCGGAAGGGCTAGGTAAGGGGTCTCTTCCTCCCCTGGTTCTGCGTTTGGTAATGTTGCCTCACGGAAGACCTCATTTGGGGAGGGGGCTACGTGATGATAACGCCTGCTGGCCTTGTGGCAGCTGGACAACCTGCAGCTGTGGATGAAGCCCAGGAAGCCGTCGGTACCCGACCTCAGTGCTCGTCTCCGTATATTAAAAGCATAACCGTGTAAAGATGGATATTAAAAGCACACCCGGGCGGGACTCCCTTCCAGGAGAGTTTTCACCTATCGTGCTGGCCCCGGGGCAGCAGGGACCCCGAGCGGCTGCCCCCGGCCCTCTGCCTGGTCCAACGGTCACAAACACCCCCTTGCTGCCTGATTACCGCCGGCTCCGGGGCAGGCCATTGTGAACCGTTCTTAAGCAGGGATCATTTTTCTCGTCAAGCTAAAATCAAATAGTGTAAATTCGGAACAGCAGTCAGAGGAACAAAGGGCTCAGAGGGGCGGCTGCGCAGTGTGTGCAGAGAAAGGAGAGCCCGGGTGAGCGGCCGTGTCCTCGGCGGGGCTGCAGGACCGTCCTCTCTGTCCACGGCTGGCTTTCGGGGGCGGGGCGAGCAGCGAACCCTCACACCCCTGATTGACTAAAGCAAAACAGTCTCGGTAGAAAAGAGCATTTGCCGGGGCAACGCCTGCCCCTGGAACCCACCGAGCCTCCCCACACCTGCCATCCCAGCCCGGCCGCTGTGCCCGGAAGACAACTGGGAAAGAGCCACAGCGTGGGGGCCACACCGGGTGGGCATCCAGCCTGCGGGCATACAGCGGAGCGGCTGATGCAGAGCCCGGCCGGTCTGCATGCCGTGAGTCTCGGTGGCCAGAGTTAGCATCTTGGCCGCCAGCCGGGCTCCATCATCACCAGGGCAGGGAGAGCCAGGCGGCCGCCCTCTTGAATTGCCAGGACTTCTGTGGCTGAAAGAACCACCGCGGATGCCTTCGGGGCCGCAATCTCAGGTCACCCCGAGAGCATCCGAAGACGAAATGAGGCCTTTCCAAAAGCCTGGAAAACGTATTTCAAACCCAGTCTGTAGAAAATCGTGTTTCCCCCGTCGTCCCAGATACACTGCAGACTGGCTGTCCTGTGCTGTCACTGGTGGTTTGAGGGCGACTCCTGACTTTCTGAGTAAAGCAATGAACTCGATATCGAAGGAAAATGTGCTCTTGTGCTGTTAGGGCGATGGGCACAGAATGGAGATTCTGCGGAAAGCACCACTCATTTAAAATCGGATTTTAATTTTTTTCCAGCTTTCAAAGTCCAGCCCAATTCCTGAAGCAAAAACAACAAACGGAAAAACCCAGCACTGCATTTTTCATTCTTTCTACAGAAAACAAATGCATTTTATCTTATACCCTTTCTTCTAAGTAGAGGTGGATGGTTCTTTTTTTTTTAACATTTGTTTATTTTTTGAATATTTTTGTATTTTTACACTTCTTTCCAACATATAGGATGAAAATTCCAAAAACCTTGCAGAATTCCACAGGGCCCTGATTTCCTATTTCCACAGCCTGCAATGCACCAGCATTCTGCTCTGACCTCCTTTCCACCCTTGAGAATCCTGGCATCCCGCCCCCTTCCTCTCTCTGGAGGACCCCTGCCCTCTGTCACGGTGTCCTCATCTTAATCACCCAGACCCACACCAAGGACTTCACGGAGAAAGCATCCCTTCCCCAGGGATGGGTTCCCAGTGGCGCCAATTCAGCCACTGTCCAGGGAGGCGTTTGGGGATGGGGCCCCGTGGCTTTCCAGACTCCAACATGCTCACAAATGTTTTGGTCCTATAGCCATTTGCCACCAGGCCTAATACGAGGATGGAGGTGCAGACTGACATTTGGGTTTCTGGAGGACTTGCAAATTCCCCACCACCACCCCTCAGTCCGTAAGCACCTGACCCCAGTCGAGCTGCTTTCTTGGGCCTCACTGGCTAGTTTTCTCTACAATACTGGCTGCAGCTTTAGAACCTGTGGCGGTGAAGGAGGATGCATTATTAATCCTGCATCTCAGGCCACGCATGTTGAAAGTCACTCTCCAACATATTAAAATCTCCGGCAGCCGTGGGCCCTCGTGGATGAGCTCCGGATGGGATTGTGAACGCTCAGCCCAGCCGACACGATCCTCTCACACAGGGGGTGTCACAGTCGTTTGTTGATAAACTTGGAAAAATAGATGCTTTATGCTTTTCATTCTGCCATGTTTTCCGAGAGACTGTACTGTGAGTTTTTATAGTGAATGATTTTCCCGCTCAGACATACGCAATTTGTGAAGAGACTCTCTGCTCTCGAGAAATAACGTCGAATCCGTTTTGAGTTGGAAGTCACTGCCGTGGAGGGGGGACCCCTGCACCCACTACCTCGGTGCTCAGTCACAGTGTGGACTCCTGACCCAGGTGAGGCTGACTGGTACCTGT
Organism: Neophocaena asiaeorientalis asiaeorientalis; assembly: GCF_003031525.2. Lineage (NCBI taxonomy): Eukaryota > Metazoa > Chordata > Mammalia > Artiodactyla > Phocoenidae > Neophocaena > Neophocaena asiaeorientalis. Next base: position 2,555,251 of record NW_020172629.1, on the reverse strand, counting down.
CCGTCCATCCTCCTGTGTATCTCTGTCCATATCACACAGCCAGTTAATGCGGAGCGAGCGTCGTGTGCTCCACGACCGGATTCCTAAGCGTTAGCCAAGGTGTTTCTACAGAGATTTCCCTTCTCATTTCACAGTAGAAACACACTGGAAGGAACTTCACAGGGAGAAATGAGAGTCTGGGTCTCCCTTGCTTGGCTCAGAGAGCACGCTGGCGTGGTGAGGGGTGATGACTTCAGTGTGACAGTCCCAGGACACGCGCGTTCCCTTCCTTCTCCCTTCACGGCCCCTCTACCTCATGCCCCAGCGCTGAGGAAGGAAGAAGTTAAGCACATCCCGGAGTTTCCCCAGCACTGGTGGTGGGACCGTGTGGAAAGGACCCCCCCAGCCTGCCCGTCAGCAGGCACTGTGGTGACAGAGGTAGTGAAGGTGACAACCGTGCCAATGGAAAGGGGGTGGGAACACAGTGGACAGGGCCCCTCTCCAGGGCCGGGCTCCTGGATTGTCATCTTGACTAAGTCATCGAAGGGTTGTTTCAGTAGAACGGTCACTCTCACAGCCCGTAAGGAGGGGACCCCAGGACTTTCCTCTATTTAAATAAGGGGGACCAGGGCGTGGAAAGCTTGCCCATCGCGGGCTCTGGGGTCAGGCGGGGTGCTGAGCATTGCCACTCACTCTGTCCCTGCATTCCCCGCCCTGCTCCGCCTGCCCTCAGCCCCGGGACGGACTATCTGGACACACCCAATGGGCTCCCTTGCCTTTGGCTCCAGGTGGGTTTGGGCAGTAGGAGGACCAACTGGAAATCAGAGGCGGGAGGAGAGCAAGGTGGACACTTCCCTGCTTCTTGCCTGTAGGGTCACCGTGGGCCCTGCCTGTTCCGCCGCCCTCTCCCTCTAGGTTCAAGCAACTGCCCCCGCCTCCAGCCCCCCGGGCCACAGGGTGGTGACCTGCCATGACCAGCCCGGAAGTCTACACTTTCACCTGGGTTCCCTGCACCGAACCCACATCTCAACACCCTTCTTCCATATTTCCCCCTTAGGAACGAGGCTGGTGCTTCTGCCACGTGATCATCAGCTTGCAGTCGTTCAAAGGCAACTCAGCAGCTTTGGGGTGAAGCCCATTCTTTCCCGGGCCCTCTCCACACGGTCCTCACCAGTCACCTGTCCACACTGGCCTCAGCCAGGATGGACCTCCTCCGGGTGCACCCACAGGCTCCCCTCAGCCTCCCCGAGGCTGCTTCTTTGCCAGCACTGCCCGTCTCAGCCTGGATCACCCTAGGCAGCCCCTGTAATGACCCGGGGCTTGGCTCTCACATCCCTTCCGGCCGGAATCCTTCACGATCTCACACCAGGCAGAAGTGTCAAGTTCACATTCCTGGAAAGGCAATCCCCTTCCTTCTCCCTCAGCACATACAGCTTAAGGTCACCCTGCTGGGGGGGACACCTTGCACTGGCTGGCTGGCTGGCTTCTGGAGACCCTCCTATGTGGGGGCTGGCCCCTTCTACTCAGGAGAAGGGTGGCACCACGAGCCTCCTGCGCTGGGGGCCGAACCTGGACTGAAGGTTGACACGGCATAAACGTGGAGGGTTGGCAGGCTTTGGCATTGAGGAACCGGATTTAAATTCCGGCTCCGTGCCTTCGTGGCTGGGGACCTAGACCAGCGATCTGGCCTGGCCATCCTGCAAGCCTCCGGAAGGACCCTGCCTCTCCGCAGCTTTCTCCACCTCCTGGAACCCGCCTCCCCCCTCCCCCCAGCACAGTTTAAAGCTCTGCACCAGACCTTATCCTTCCCTCATTGTTTCCTGCAGGTTGGCTTTGTTTCCCTACCAGACTATCAAATTTGTGGGCTGGACGCATTAACACAAACACAAAGGGTTGGTGAAATCAGCAGGAGTGAAAGAGATGCTGATAGGAATAGTTCCAGGTATCACTGGGCCACTAAGAACCTCAGTTTCTTCTTTTAGAAACTCTGGGGCTGGAGGAGTGTCTGACTTTTTATTCCCAGGGCAACAGAGGAGGCACCCCCTGGTGCTGGACCTTATGCTTCCCTTTGATGTGAATTTCTCCCTCACCAGGGCTCGTGGTCCTTTTTTTTCTCTTGTTCTGGCTTACAGTTCAGATAGGCTCCACCTAGCACTCCTTCATCCAATGGCCACGTGGCCCCAGGAACCACAGACCAAAGGCTTCTCCATGACCACAACTGTGTCCTCAATAAGAATGCATTGCTTTTAGCCACAGGAGGACTGAAGGAAAGAGAGCAGCTGAATCACAGTTTAAGTGACCACCTTTATCACAACCCCACGGAACTCACACTCTGATGAAGGTACATCCACAGCCCCATCTGCAAATTAAAAATGCCAAATATTTTGACCTAAAAGGTACCTTAAAGTATATGCTAATTTAAAACACCCTTTGACAAACCAGAAAACTGAAAAGGCTTTGACAGCCTGAAACGCAAGTGGTCTGACTCCCAGTCCACACTGGGATGAAAGGCTGAGTGTTCTCATCTAAGCGACCAGAACCTTCTGCCCCAGCTCGTTCACTCTTTCGCGAGGATGCCTCCAAGATGGCTCCCTTCAGTGATGGCACACGGCTGCCTCTGGACACTGCTTCACGCTCTTCAAAGTTCCTTCCATTTTCCCACTGAACCGTCTCAACAACCCCACGGAGCTGGCTTTTGCAGTCTCGTTCTTCGGATGACAGAACAGCCTGCCTGAGAGACTGCATGCGGAGACGAAGCGCCCCAAGCCTTCCCTACCTGGATGTGGGCAGAGTCGCCCAGTCCCGGCTCCTCCCGGCACAGCACCCGAGTTCTGCAGGACGCCCTGTGCTGGCGGTGCGGATTCGCCTTGACCCACGCACTCTGTGCAGAGGGTCCCCCAAACCTCCAGTGCCCAGTCTCAGGGAGCGGAGGATGAGGCAGCGGTGGCCGTAGAGAGTCAAGCCAAGCATCAAAGCTTTGGCAGTGGCTCATGGTAGCCCCTCATCCCTGACAGCAGAGCCAACAGTCCAGTAGGTGTTGACCTAACACTGCCTGACCCACCGCCACACCTGCTTCCGGCCCTAGAAAGTGGGGAATAATGAAAATGTCACCCTCCCACGCTTGTCATGAGGATCAAGTGAGCTGATATACGGAGCGCGTGTAGAACAGCGTCTGGCCCCAGTACCTGCTGCCTGGGTGTTACGATGGCATCATCTCATTGCTTCAGATAAGCAGTCACTCAGTATTACACCGTGTACGTACAAAGCCTCGTTGCTCCTACAATTAAACCAGAGCTCAAGGTCAGGGAAAGGGTGAGCACCTGCTTCCTCCCCAGGCTGGAAAAAGCAGCAGACTCTGGGAGGTGAGGGTGCCCCATCATCCACGGCCTGAGGCATCAGCCTGTGGTCTGGGGCCGAGTCACAGGTTAACTCCAGCCACTGACCTCGTGGGTCATTTACCAGGGGTGCAGAAGTGCTGCCTGCAGCGATGTCACAGGTCTGGTCTCCCTGCTTCTCATCCACAACACCACCCTGCCCAGGCAGGATAGGAACTCCAGCGCAGAGAGGCTGGAATCCTGAATTTTCTGTTTTGCGGTGTCACTTGTCCACGTTTTAATCCACATCTCCTCCTTCCATACTGCAACAAGACTTTTCTTTTCCCTGTATACGGAGCTTAGATTGGAAAAAGAGATGTTTGAATTGATGCTACCGTTAAGTCACGTCTTCCTGGGACACAACTTCCGGGCAAAGGGGCTTAAATCAGAAGAGTGCCCCCTCTATCCCAGTCCAGGGAGAGGTGGCAGAGGTGCACGCACTTGCATTAATTAGGCATCTACTGCATGCATGCCTGTGACAGGCCCTATCAACCTGCGGATACAGGAACAAGGTACAGCAACAGGACAGACCAAGAAATACAATGTCATGGCACCGTGGGGTGCGTGCCGTGACGGGCCTCGGTCCTGGGCGCCTTGGGAAGCCAGTGGAGGGATGCTTTCCAGCCTGGGTGAAGAAGAGGTTGGGAACGGAGCCAGGAGGAGGCATTCCTGGGGAGGAGGCTAGCTTCGGTTTACAATGCAGATTCTGAGAGTCTTTGAGCTGAAAGAAACCTTTGTGCTCAGGACTTTTTGACAGTTAAAGAAAAAAAACTAACAGGGATTCCAGAAGAAGTGAGAGGAGCGACTCACAGACGGCTGTCTCCCTCCTGGTCCCCAGGAGCCTGGCCCTATCAGGGAGGCTCCCATTCCCAGGGCTTTGAGGGAAGCTGGTCACCCAGGTCTCCCTGCCAGGAACTAGCTAGCAGGGGCAGGTTTAGGTGGCAGAGACCCCAAAGGTAAGCCAGAGGGTCTCCGCCTTGATGCTGGTTAGAATCACCCAAGGAGCTTTAACTCACTCCCCACGTGCAGACAGGTGCTATTGGAATCCAGAGGCACTAAGCTTGGTGCACAGAACCCTATATCCCGTGTCTTGTTTGTTTGTTCACTTCTAATCATTTTGATTGAAGTATAGCTGAATCACCGTGTTGTGTTAATTTCTGCTGTACAGCAGTGATTCGGTTTGATACACACACACACACACACACACACACACACACACACACACACACACACATTCTTTTCTTGAATATTCTTTTCCATTATGGTTCATCATAGGACACTGAATAGAGTTCTCTGTGCTCTACAGTAGGACTTCGGTGTTTATCTCCTGTGTCTTGTTGGATGTGCAGCCTGCTGGGTACTAGGGATAGAGGATGGTTTTTCCCATTTCATAGAGGAAGCAGATCTGTGAGGGCCAGGTGGCTGGTCAGATGTCACAGATGTGGCAAGAGAGGCATGGAGTCGAGTTTGCAAGCCCAGTGCCTGCTTCTCCACTGGCCGGAGGTCCTGGCCTTGCGCTGACCCACTCACAGCCAGGCACCCAGTGGAACTGCTGTGAAGGGCACATTTTTCAAGTTCCCTGGAACCGCTCGCTTGTGAGAGGGCCGCAGAGCCCTGAGGCTCCTCGGGGTGAGCTGTTTTGTCACGAACCCTTATTGGGAACGGCAAGACTGAGCTGTCACGCTTAGTCCTGGTTCCACCTGGACTCTAGCTCATGCGGGACAAGAGGCTGGGGCGAGGTCCGCAGGGGCCAAGGCCCTGAGAGCATCCGGAATCTGTCAGGGAGGAAAGGAAGCCAAGGAAGAGCCCCATCTGGCTGCCGAGCCCTTGCTCCTCAGGGGCAGGGAGGGGCACGCCCGGAGCCCTGACTCCGCGTTGCTCTTCTACTACTGCTGTCCCCCGGCAACCTCTGGGACCCACGGTCATCTCTCAGGGCCACCCAAGGCCATCGTCAGGCCTGAGAGGAGCAGAGGCACAGACGCACACTGAGGGAAAATGATTCGTGGAGACTCACAGGGAGAAGACATTTGTGTGACGACGGAGGTTAGGGCTTGGGATGCTGCAGCCGCAAGCCAAGGAATGCTGGTGGCTGACAGATACCACCAGGGGCTGGAAAAGGCAAGGAAGGGGATGCCCACACCCTGACCTCAGACTTCCAGCCTCCAGAACTGGGAGAGAAAAGATTTCTGTGGTCTTAAGGCCCCCAATCTGTGGTGTTTTATTACGGCAGCCCCAGGAAACTGACAGAGATGGGTAAAATGACAACTGCACGTCAAGCCGTGCCAGGAGGAGGGCTCAGGAGGCTGGGGAAGACTGTCTACCACCTCCAGCCACCGCAGAGCTTGTGAGGGGGCTGCACAGGAAGATGGACTGAGGTAGAGGGACCCTTAGAGGTGAGCTAGTCTACACCCCATTCGACACACAGGGCACAGCCCAGAGAGGGCATCAGGGTAGAAGGGGGCTGAGGCTAGAGCCCACACCTGGGGGTTCTTTCCTGGGAAGCAGGGGGGTTGTGAGCCCTCAGAAGATGTGCCTTGGCATCTTGGCCTCTGCAACCCCGACTGGTGTCTGGGACACAGAAGAGGCTCAGAATAATTTGGTGGCTGTTTGCTGTCCCTAGGTTGGCCAGCACCCACACGACATCCTCTTCCCACGCCTAGCCTGGGAACACTGAAGCCTGAGAGACTTGAGAACAGTGCCAGGGTGCAATCAACTTCTCAGCCAGACAGAGGGAGGACCTTGGCCTCTGGAGGTGAGGCAGGAGCAGCTCAGGACAAAGTATGTTTCTATTATCACGCAGCCTTACAACTCATCTGCCCAGCCCGGCCCTGCCCGGAGCACTCCACGGAGGGAGGAGGGACGGCGCCGGGAGCCCTTCCAGCCTCCTCTGCAGCCCGCCTCCGGCTCTCCCTGATTTGTTTCACTTGGAGGAATTGTTTTGTTTTAATTTACCTTCATTTGGTCATTTCTTACATAAGCCCCCTGGCCCAGGTCATTTGCTAGGTTGTCCGGCCCCCACGTGAGGATCTAAGGTCCCTGGGAACATTCCGGACGCCACTGGACAAGGGGGATTTAAACACAATGTTTGCACCAAGAAAGAGTGGGTTGACTTTGCACGGAAAATAAAATGTTTCCGCCAGAAGCAACTTGAGAAGTGGCCACCCACTCAGGGTTTTTTACAGATGAGGCCACTGAGGCCTAAAGAGCTGAGAGGACTTGCTCAAGGTCACACTCAAGGTCACAAGGTCGTTAGTGACAGCCGGGGGCACGGTGAGCGGGTCCCTCCCTCGCCCTCTTCTTCCCCTTTCTTTCTCCAGCTACTTCACAGCCCACTCCCGCCTCCCCCCCACCCCCCAAACAAGTTCCCTGGCCCATCCTCCCACCCATCCCCCCTCTGTAGCCCGGGCCTCTCCAGGGAATGAAAAGACGCATCCCTCCCAAGAGCGCCGGACACTCCCAGCGCCGCGCCTCCGACCGCGGCTTCCAGGGCGCCCACCGCTCCTTCCCAGACTCGGCGCTACAGACCCCGCTTTTGTACGCGAACCTGAACCGGCCAACTTTCTGCGGCAGGTGGGGCCGGGTCTTCTTAGCTCACCCCTCCTCCTCCCTCCATCCCGCCCCCGCCCATCACGGAGACTCAATTCCAAGGGGAGGAGGGAGGAAGAAGGCCAGTCCCTGACTCCTTGCTGAGGACGACACTGTCCTCCGAAGCCGACCCTGAGCCTCCGGCCCGCCGCCCGCAGGGCCCTCCGCCTGCGGTTCCGCCCTCCGCCTGCGGTTCCCGCCCTCCGCCTGCGGTTCCCGCCGGCTCAGCAGCGCTCGAGCCTGGAGGCGCGTGCCCGGGGCGCTGGCGTGGTGGGCCGCGGGCTCCCGGGGCGCGCCCCTTCCCCCGACCCCAGTCCCGGTCCGGTCCCGTACACTCCCCTCGGACCGCCTTCACCATTTGACCACGAAGCGGGACCAGAGCAACTCCCAGCAGCCGAGAGTTCGGGCCCCTCTGGTCCGGTGGGCGGTCCCTGGGGCGCGCTCTGGGCTGGAGGAGGGTGTCGGCGCCCAGCCCCGCGCCGGCCCCGGACCCGCAGCAGACCCGCCAGCAGCGGCGGCCACGGGCAAGGGCTGCCGGGGAGAAGTGCCCCCAGACACTCACCGCAGGTGCCAGGGCGCGCCGGAGTTCAGATGGGTCTTTCTGGAACCAGAACGGCATTTTTCCTCTGAGAGCCGGTGTCAGGAGTCAGCCCGCCGCCGGCCTCGCCCCGCCCGGCCCTTGCACACACGCCAACACACAGGCACACACTTGCACACGCGCCCTGCGCATCGCACAGGCTCCCGGAGGCCCGGCCCGGGACCGCAGGGACTAGCTCTGGGGGGCGCGGAGGGGGGGTCTGCAGATCTCCCCGGTCGCTCCGGGGAGTGAACCATTTCCAATCTCGCGTAGGGACGAAGGTGCGGGCCGAGGTTGAAGACCCTGGAGCCCAAGAGGGCAGCCCGGAGGCCACCCCGGAGCCGCGGCGGGGGTGGGGGGGCGTCAGGAAAAGTCGGTGCCCTCGGAGACGAGGGGTGGTGGGACTGACTGAGGCTGGCCTTTGCCCGCGGGGCGCAGGGCGGGGATGGGGCCGGGTGGGGGGGGCTGGGACCCGCGCACTCCCCCTCCCCCGCCAGCCTTGCCCGTGGTAGCACAGTACTGTACGCCCGGCTTCGCCCAGATCCCCTCGGAGGGGGCGGAAGATGGAAGTTGGCTTTTGTCTGACCCGGTCAGACAGCCGTTTTGTGGGATAAAGGCTTAACGCTCGGTGAACACGCAGAAAAAGCTCAGCGCTGGCCCTCTGACAGTCCCATTGTCTGGGGCCTGAGCCCAGCGGTTTGGTCTGAAAGCGCCAAGTTCATGACATTTCAAAGAGGAATGATACTGGAAGTGGGGAGGAAGGGTGCGCCGGAGAAACAAAACCCTAGGAGATAACAAAATTTGGCTCCTTGACCTCGGGACTCCTCGGCAGCCCTCTTCACACCCGTTCAGACCAAGTCCCTTTCTCAGGACACATCTGGTTGGGGAGCCATGCAGATAGAGTCAGGATCACCAGGGGCTGCCGTTTGCAAGGTGAAGGTGTGCAAAGATGCCCAGATAAGCACTGTGGAAGCTTCTAGGACTATTAGCAAAGCCCCACAGCCAGGAGCGCAAGCTCCCATTGTCTGCACTGCCCCGCAGGATGAGACTTTGCCAAAAGGACTTTAGGTGACAAAATGAGTTTATTTTAAAGAGCTAGAGTGTTATTGTTTTCTTTCATTTTTATTACTGTTATTACCATATCCTTTTTAAAAAAACATTATTTTCTGAGCCAGGGAGCAAAGAAGCTTCCATTTTTAGTGTTTAATTTGTTTAATGTGCCTCTCTGCAAAAGCAAATAATTCGGGAGAGAAAGCGGAGCAGTCAGGAAATTGAATGTGTTTTGTCTCCAGCCAAGTTTCCCTTGAGTGATTTCGTTTGCTTTCTGTCTCGCCGAGCAGGCTCTGCTCTCGGACCTCCAGCAGGCTTTGCCAGGCCGGCAGGCGAGGGCCTCTGCACCCCTCAGCCCTTTGGCCAGGTAAGCCGTCCTCTGGAAGAACAAAACAGGCCTTGCAGAATCGTGCTAACGCGAGGAGAAAATAGGATTAGGCAAAAGTACCAGCAAGGTAAGTCGGATTAACAGCAAGGTTCAATACATGTTGGCATTCTTGTGCAATTTTTAATTCTACAAAGGTATATGTTTCCCTTCCCTGGTTTTATTAAAAGAGGCCGTTTGTTTGTGCCCAAGAGTGGTAAGGCTCTGTGCGGAATTGGAAACGTATAACCTTGCAAAATGACATTTCGCCCTGTAAGAGCGTGACACGCACGGGCAGATACCGGCAGAGCGCAGACGCGCGTTCTTTGTTAACGCCTCTTGCCCCCTGGCGTCGCTTTGATGGAAGGACACTCCCACGCACTGCTGCGGAGTATCTGCCAACCGGCTCCTTCCCCACAGGCAACCAGGGAGATGCCTGCTAGCCGAGTCACTTTTTAAATACCCAGAGTCGGTGTTTAAACACTTACGAACAGGGACTGGAGATCACTAAACCTTGGGAGCAGAGAGTTTGATGGCAAAAACTTTTTTATACTGTTGAAAAAAATATATATCTGTATTGCATTTCGCCACGTGCAAATTTAGTCTTCATTGGTTAATCAGGTTCCTCTGTGTGTCATAAATTAGTACAGTTTCTTTGGGGCAAGGCAAGGGAACATTTATAATAGTTTCAGTTTATAAATCGTTTAGCAATAAACTTTGGGGGCAGAGGGCTGCAGTTCCCTGGGTAGCCGAGGCTGGTTCATGGACTGTTGGGGAGTCATCGCATCTGACTGTCTGTGGCATTTCTGAAGGTCCTTTCCAGGATGAACTGCAGACAGAAAGCCAGAGTGGAAAGAATCAACCCAAAAGGCTTTTGAGGTTCTGACTTATAGGGAAACACGTGTTTGCAAAAGCTTAAGGCCAAAGAAAAAGACAGTTCTGCTTGATCAGAGCTTTCCCCTTTGGGGGAGGTCTCGGAGAGAGGACAGCCATGGGGTTTCTGCTTCCATTTCAGACGCTGCATGTTGTAAGTGATATAGGGCATGGATTTGGAATGTGAATCTCCATAGGTAGAGGTGGAGTCCCCAAGGAGACTGGGCAGGGTGAGAACTCTGGGAAAGCTGTGGCGGATGTCTCTTCCAGCACTCCTGTCGGCTCTGTGGAACTGGACAGAGAAGTTTTCTCCATCTGCGCCCTGGCTCTGCTTGCCTCGCTACCTGTGAGCTTCCCACAGAGAAGCTGAAGAATTCCTGATGCTGCGTTTCTGTAGTGTTCTCTGGGTGATGCGTTTAGTAAACTCAAGAAGTCTGTAATTCCATTTTGATTACTCTAGTGAAAGGAGAGTCCAGGTTTTGTTTGTTTTTAAAAATGTCTTTCTCTTTTCCGGATTTAATGCAGATACGTGCGTTTATATAAGAGGAATGGACTTTTGCAAGAGGCCAGATCTCACCGGTTCCTTGTTTTAATGGCTGGATCTGCGGATTCATGCACGAATGCCTCTTTTGCAACTAATCAATAACCTAGCTCATTGTGGAGGCCGCAGAGCTCCAGGGCCTGTAGTTTTCTCTTTGGTGGGTTAAGCTCATGACCTTTTGGGTCTAAACTCTGTTCTGGTTACCCAGTACATACACTTTAAAGTTACTTATTTCCATTTGATGCCTGACAGTTCTAAAGGCGTGGAGAGTCTGACCCTTTTTGCCCCCCCTCCTCCTCTCATTATCTTTAGGCTCTAAAATCTTTCAGGAGTTTTCCTTTGCTTGAGCGCATATCTATAACTGAGGTTCCCATTTTCCCAGATGTCAGTACCAGTACCTGAGTCCAGATGCTCTGTGGCAGGAGAAAGTGTGGTTCAGCGCACCTGCCTGCTCCCCTCCTGCACCCGTCCTTCTCCTCTGCCTCACTTTGCGGGAACCTTGAGCTTAATGTGACATGGAGGGGTTCCCAGACTGGGGCACGTTGAACAAATGTCCCCCGTAGACAAGAACGATGGACGAGCTGGCCGTGGGGAAGAAGAGTTCTAAAGCAGCTGTGAGTTGACCAAATGTGTAGAAAACATCAAGAGGTGCACTCATTCGCACACCTTTCTTTGTGCCTGGGTTGTGTATCCCTCTGCTGGTTTCCCTGGGCTTGTTCGTAACTAGCAGATGTATTTATCAGAGGGATGCTGTCCTTATTCCTACTAATAGCGTTGTTTGCTTACCTAGAAATTAAAAGTAAAGGCGAAGCATCCTCCCAGCTGAAAGGGGATAGCCGGAACTCCCTGGACAGAAACGAAACTGGCAGCAACTCTCCGTGAGCGGTGGTCGTTGTAGTAGATCCAGAGCTCGGTGGAGAAGCCCAGACCCCGGCCTTTTCCTTGAGGCCATTTAGTCTGCACTCCCTGCCTCCCATCACCAACCCACAGATACCGCCAGCAATAACCACCACCAGCTCAGAGGCGGGCAGGTCCTCGGCCACTGTATGCGTGCCTTTGTTGGCCTTGGGACTGGCAGCCTCCAGCTTGCACAGTGGTGGTCTGCACCCGTGGACCCAAGCTCCAATGATCTGGGGCCTGGGCTGCCGGCTGCACCACGGTGGGGAAACGCCGGCTGCTTCTGGGCACTGGGGGCTTGTTGATTGCTGAGGGGCTGTGGGTTCTCGGTGGCGAGGCCCCTCCAGGGCCCAGGCCGTGGGTCAGGCCTGAGCCTGAGCTCCTAGGGGTTTTGTTTTTGTTGGGAGAGGGGGTTTGGAGACAGGAAGTGCTTGCAGAGCGTAGGGGAAATATTTGGAGAAAGCTGACAGGAATTCAGCCCCAGATCCGAGGCGGTCAGTCATCTAGGCCAGACTTTAGGGAAACCCAGCCGGGGAGGTGGGAAGTAGAGAGACACCCTGTTAGGTCTTCAGGGTTGACACTTTGGGGGCCCCCACCCCCCATTAGGAACCTCCTTCCTCTGCAAGCTTGGAGGATGGGCACTGCGCACTCAAGAGGCTCGGGCAGTCCAGTGAGCCCTGCTTCCCACTGCTGGCCTGTTTGGGGGGAATGTGATCAAATCCATGCGCGATCACCAACCCCTTTATCAGGTAGGGAACCCCAATTCAAAAGGAGAAATGGGAAGCTTTGGAAACCCACCACTCTAGTGATGAGGGACGGAGAAGGGCAAATTTCTTTCCACTGGACTGCTGTAAAGTAGGTTTGGAGAGAACAAAGCAAAAATGTTTGTAAGTATATGTATATATTTCATGTTTGTCTTCTGTAAATATAGCTTTATATAGCTTTACATAAACCCCTGAATTGAGCAGTCCAAAAGCTGTCTGTTGGCCAAGTTCACACACATCAGCTCTCTCCCTGGGCATCTCCATGCATTTTATTTATTCTTCGGTTTTTTCAAACTTATTCTTGAACCACGTGAAGGCAGTTTCATTTGGCTTGTAAAGACTGTTTAACCCATCGAGTATGCATTGTAGAAGTTTCACCGTCAAATGCCAGCCTGAGTTCCAAATTGGGAAGTTAAATATTTGTTTTTAATTTTCTGGCTCAAAAATGTTAACTAACAGAAATGATTCTTTCTGCTCTAATGTGCTTGCATACATGGGGTTGTTATTAGAACCTTCCCCTAAAACAACATTTGCTTCCTGTCCTGACGCATTGTGTTTGGAAACTCCATTCTTAGAAGAAATTTTAATATGTACAAATAAAAAGCAAGTGCTTGACCTTAGGGGGCTTTGGTACAAGAGGCAGGGCAGTGAGGACACAGCATTCATATTATTATTTGAGCAGCTTGGTTATAGACCAGGTTAAGTAAAAGAATGTATTTTGTGGGAAATTGTAAAAGGGCTTGCTTTACAGAAAACATTGGCACCAAGGTCCCCTTAATGCTTGTCCTTTTCAATATTATAATTGAAGACTGAAAAAATAAATTTGGAATTTTATAAAGAATTTCAAGGTTTAATTTGCCAAATATTTTAGCTTTGTTGCATTTTTTCATCTACCTATTTATACATGTCACTTTCTTATATTAAGCACATTGCTCTTTTCTTTACTGAGTGCAACTAAACGACAGAGAATACGAACAGGTTTGGAGATAGCCTCACACATGACCCGCACATCGTTGGGAACGGAACCAGGGAAGACTGTCTTCTCTGGGGAGGTGTATTTCCAGGCAAATCAAATTGCAAACAGTTTAAAATACCCTCTGCTCAAATGAACACTTGCGTCTGATGAAAGAGGTACCGTCTGACCATAAACCAAGACGGGATCCCTCATAAAGAATCAGTATTCCCACATCCTCACATGTGACTTTTTAAAAAGGGCCCTTTGGGGGAATAGACGCCTCTAGCGCTTAGGGAGTTGAGGTACACATAACCTCCACAACAACTGCCTAGTAACTGTCTTAACTGGGGTGCCATTTACTTGCTCTCTGCTTTATCTTCCAATGTCTAAAGGAAACAAAGATGCCGCCTACCTACCTCTGCTAGGGGAAGCTCGCTTCCGTTTCTTGTGGAATGCACGCCAAGGCCCCTCTCTTCCCCTAGACCTGGTGTTAACTCCCATGAGTGATGACCGCTGCACCTTCTAGAGTGACCCGAACCGCTTACATCTCTTTTCAGCCGAGCAGGGTTCATCTGAAGTCTGCCCTTTACGGCATCCACAGGTCTCCTGCATGAGACACACACGTGCAGAAGGTGGCCATGTATAACCAGAGCTAGGTAGGTTTTAGTGGGTCGAGTACGACCGTTCTTGATCCCTTGGCAGCTTGAGTCCAGGAAACTCCCTCCGCCTCCACTTCCTTCCTGTGGGAACCCAGGGAAGGAAAGGAAAAGGAGGCACAGCTTTCTGGTTTTCGAGGTGGGCAGGGATGGAGGGGCTTCTAGGGGGCAAATCATTTCTTTCCACCAAATTCAGGGATTTAGCAGGTCACCAGGTAATTCGTTCAGCCATGTGCTCTGTAGCCAACACCATTTTTAATTTACCAGGAGACGCTTCCCTCTCTCTGAGATCTAGGACTGCCTTGGGGAAGCCCTCCCTGCCACGCAGCTGAGGCGGACTTCCCCCGGCACTGCCTTTCCTGGACCATTTTGAACCTCCTCCCCGGGATCTGTAGGCTGCTGTATTGGAGACTCATCAAGTCTCGTGTGCTCCCACTCCTGTCCTGCTCCTGTCCTGGTGGGGTTGGAGGCTGAAAGGGGTGGGACAGGAAGGGACAAGGGGGTATTTCTCTTTCACTTTTGCTTAATGCTTCCTCTTAAAGACAGCGGGGAGGTTTGACAGCAAGCTCGCCTATTAGGTTTCCACCGTCTGCCTCCCCGTCAGCTAGGAGAGCCCCTGTACTTTAAAATGCAACCTCCCCCCCTTCCCCACACTGTTTGAAACGCGGCTGTGAGATTTGGCTGAATCGAGCTGCGTTTGCTGCCGGCACGTGGGTCCGGGCGTGGGCGCGTTTTGCGCGCACGGGGACGCGTGTGCACGGGGACGGCGTGCGGCGGCTGTCGTCCAGACCCGTTCCTACGGGCGCAGCGCAGCAGCAGCCGCGGACTGCGTTGGGAAAGCGGACTGAGGGTGGAGGAGGTCCAAGGGGAAACTGGTCCAGGCGAAAGAACAATTAGGGCCTGTCGGGGTGCCTGCACTTTCCCGCCTTCTCGAAGTGACCTTTACGCCCGCGGCGGCGAGGAAGTAAACAATATTGATTAGGTTCTTCCTTCGGTTCCACGGGGCCGCGCTCCGCTGTGCAAAATGAACCATCAGTGGACGCTATTGACCGAGCGCGCTGGCGGCCTCTCCCATTCACATGTCCGCGCGTAATGAATTCGTCCATTTAGAAACATTACAAGGAATATTGGAGATTGACTGCCAGAGGAAGTGACACTTGACCCTTGCATCCTGCGCCCCGGAGGGGACAGCAGCCCGATTTCAAAATAGCAGTCCTCGAGCAGCGCCGCGCGGCGGTGACCGGCCGCCGCCCTCCAGAACCTCTCCGGGCCCCCTTACTCGCCCCTCCCGCCTTGCGAGCCGCGTTCCCTGCTCGACACCTTCTCGCCGCCGCGTTTCAATCAGACTCACTGGGATGGTACCGAGCAGGCGCCAGGGACAAGAAACAGGGCGCGAGCGGCAACGCGCGAACACGCCGAGCCGCGCGATCCAGCGCCCCCAGCCACGCGCGCGCTGCTCGCGGGGACCCCACCCAGCCCGGCCGGATCGCTGAAAGAGCTGGGGCCCGCAGGGTCGCCCCCGGGACGCAGGGACCCTCCCGGCTCCCGCGCCCCTCGCTTCAGTCTCCGGAACGAACTGGGCGGGCGCTTGCCCTTGGCGAGCCCGGGGTTTGGGATGCCCGGGAGGGGGATGAAGACACGTCGCCCCCTAATCGCCGCGCTCCCAGTTCGGTTCCTGCGGGGACCGGAGCGAATAGTGGACCGAGATGCAGAAAGGGAGGAGAGAAAGGACAAGAGAGAGGAGACGAGGGAGGGGAGAAGGGCCTTGGCGTGCGTCCCGCCCTCGGGCCTCAGCGCCCCAAACGCCCCGCGCTTAGGGCGAGGTTGGGAAGGCTCCGAGACCGCGCGGCGCGCATCTGGGGCGCTTAGGACATTCACAAACATAATCGAGGTGCCGAACTGGGCTTCTTAATTTCGAAGTCGGGGCGGGCGGGTGTGGCTGGAGCGCGCGGGCCCGCCCCAGCGCTCCGAACGCTTCGCTCTGGTCTCCCTCAGGCCGCGCGAACCCGCCAAGACTGCTCCGCCTGGAAGTCCGGCCGCGCTTTTTGTTCTGGCCGGTGGCCGTAATTTAACGTAAAATGCCTATTAGAATTACTGCTGCTGTTACACGAGTTTCTCCTTGTTTTGCCACCAACTAACAGGATTAGCCAACGAGAGCGAGATTTCAAATTAACCATAAAAATTACAAATTGCAATTCATTTAGCTGCCCATTTACTACATTAAAAAACATAAATAAATGAATCTGTGTTCGGAGGGTTGTAACGGCCGCGGGGAAGCCTGAGCGGTTGAACTCAGGCCTCGCTCCTTGCCAGTCAGGGCTTGCGCCGGGAGTGCGGCGGTCGCCCGGTTGGCACTGTCCTCCAGGGCACCAGATAGAGGCAGTGTGCGCTGCAGAGTTCTTTCAGGGGACTTAGGGCGGGGAAGGAGGCCCCCGAGCGCAAGCATTCTGACCATCTAAATGATTCCCTAGGAAGGGGCTGTGCGGGGGTAGAGGTGTGGGCGCCGAGGAGTGGTCTAGGGGAGAGGGCTCTTCAGAAGGAAAGCCGGGAGATGCAGCAAAAATGATTTGCAAAACTGAGCGGGTGGTGGCGATTCTCGTCTGGCGCCTAGAGTGTAAGGAGTGAGTTCCGTGCTGCATTTGGCAGTGGACGTGCCTTTAGCCAAATTACTGTTTCCAGTCGGTTTGCAGGGCCAGGCGGGCCTTTTTAGGCCCTTCGTCTGGCCTGCGGGGTGGGTGTGTGGAGCTGAGCGGCCTTTCAAACCCAGTTTCTGCTTTCTCAATCATTGAAGTTTTATGCATTACAGACGCCCAGAGTCCTAAAGTTTTGTGTGGGCAGTAGACTCAGTGGGAGGCGTGATTTATGGGGGATGCGCTGGGTCGCGGTGGGTGAGCTAAAGAGGATTCCCGCTTTGCTGGGGGAGGCGGACTGGGCAGGAGCTCTCTTTCCCCCTTGGCCAAACGTCACTTAGAGGCAAACACTGACCATGCCTCGCTCCCACCTGGTTGGTTTCGGGAGATTTTGTTTCTAAGCCAAAGGGTCTTTGGTAACGGTCACGCGCTTTGCTTCTCTCTGCAGCCGGCACCAGGCCTCCCCAGGGCAGGTGACGTTGCCCCACCGCGTGCGATCAGCAGGGGGCGCGCTGGGACGTCTCCCCCGCGCCAGCCGCCAGCACCCACCCCCCACCCCCGGCCACCCGTGGGGGTGGGGAGCTTCGAGCTTCTTTCACCGCAGGTTGGCCCGCGCCGGGGGTCTTCTACCCGACCGCGTGGGCTCCTGTCCCGTGGGGCACTTCCCGGAACTGGGGCGAGGGGTGGTGCGCGCCCCGGTGAGGAGGGCGCGTCGGCCGGAGCCGCGGGCAGGACCAGGCTTGGCACCGAGCTGGCGACGCGCGCAATGTGGCCAGGCTCCAGTGCCCGTGCTGTCCCAGTATCGGAAGAAAGTGAGCTAGGTTCCACTGGCCGCCACCAAGACGCGCACCCTAGTTCTTTACAGACGCACGTTCTTTGGCACCCTCCCACCCCCGCCGCCGCTCCTGCCCTAAACTCTCGGGCCAAATCCAGAGGAGGACATGCCTCCTCCCTAGAATGTTCTCGAATAAATCCTGAACTAGTCTGATTCCACCTGAGCCCGGGCCTCCCGCGGGTAACACCAGAGTCAGGAAGGCCCGGGGTGGGGTGATGGGGACGGTAACAGGCGGGGCGGGCACTTGGTGCCCAGTGGATCCTGCGTGGTACTGGCGCCGCCGTCCCACCGAATCTGACCTTCCTTGCCCTCCTGAACCTGTTCAAAGGTTGGGCAGGCCCCACAGAGAGTGTGCCTCCAGCTTGGGCAGGCCGGGACGCAGGGGCGCACGCAGACTTTTCCAGAACCCCTGCAGAACCATGGAGCCCTTGGCATAGTGCTGGGTGAGGCCTTGGCGCCTCCGATGGCTCCCCGGAAAGGGTGGGCG
>NW_020172629.1:2535916-2537639 GCF_003031525.2 Neophocaena asiaeorientalis asiaeorientalis | reverse complement strand
CCCCCGCCCCGGCCTCGGTGCCCCAGGGGAAAGGAGCGCGCGCAGCCCGAACCCCGCGCGGCTTCTTCCGCAAGTCCCGGAAAAAGGCGTAAGGGGAGTAGGGGAGTTGTTTTCCTGTCCTCGGGTCTCGCTCTCTCATCCTTGAACACGGAGCCCGAAGACGCAAAGGAGAGTTTGTTCAACTCTCCGCCAACAACCGCCGCTCAGTTACGTCTCATTTACTTCCTGCAGCTCTGCGTTCCCGGGCGCAGGGAGCGGGAGAAGCCTTTGTTCCGCCGACAAAGACCGGGAAGCTCGCCGGCCGGTCGGGTGGCCCAGGTTGAATGGGCTCCCCGCGCCCCGCTGCCGGTTTCGGGGCTGCTGGGCTGCTGGGTTTGGGGCACCTCCTCAGATCCGGACTGTGTTCTCTTGGGGCGCCGAACTGTTCCCTTGAGCCTGCCGGAGCCCTTGCAGAATCCTGGTAGAAATACCTAGCCCGCCCCACACAGGGCCTTCCGCGGGGCTTGAGGGGGTCTGAGAATCATTCCCGTGACCGCAGGAGGACACTGCCTCCCAGTCGCCAGGCGGAGGCGGGCAGTGGCTGGGGAACGGGGGAGCCGCGGCCGCGTTTACAGCAATCCCCAGGGTTCATCCGTGCTCACCAGGTGGCTTTCCTCCTCGCCACGTGAGGCATTTTATTAAATCTTTCCAGGCACTCACTGAGACAGGTACTATCTCCACTGCACGGCTGAGGAACCAGGCCGGCGCAGCTAGTAAGTAGCTGAATTTGAGCAAGGCTTGCCTTTAGAACTGCGGCTCCGCTGACGCCCTCTGTGGCCCCCACGTGGAGCCTGCTCTGCGCCTTGGGCCTCAGGCGCCTGACCTGTAAAATGATGATCCATCCACCCTGCTGACTCCTTCGTGGAGTGAAGCCGAGATTCTGAGGACTGTCTTAGCCGATGAGGTCGCTCACAGTGGGTCGGACAGGGTGTGGGTGTGGCCATGGCCCTCCCCCTCGGAGCAGTGGGGCCCTGGCAGACAGCACTTTGCACCTTGATGACTTTAAACGGTTGAAGCGATCAGAGGACAGAGCTCCACCGTCAGTCTGGGAGTCTTGGAGCTGGGGCGGCGAGAGGGAGGGTGCGGGGGGATCCTGAGGGAGAAGCCATGCTGGACCCCCAGGTTTCCGGTATCCGTGATCAACAGGCTTTATTAAGCACCTGCTGTGGGTCCAACACTGCACTTGGTGCACTGGGGGTGTGCAGGGTGTTGGAGGGGCAGCCCCCAAGCTTGCTCCAGCCTCCGTGTTCTCTACCCAGAGGAGGGGTTCCGGAGCATACCCTTCTAGTCACGGCTGGACACAAACGGAGCTCCCACCAGCCTGTCTGGAACCTTGCACACTATACCAAACAGACCAGCCTGTGTCTCACATTGGCGACTTCTCTCTCTTCATGTCTGGTCTTTGCCTGGCACACGAGCAGAGCTCAGTCCTTGTGGGCTAGGCTGGGCGGCACCTCTCCGGCTGCAGCATTTCCTGTACTTATGAGGGAGCGAAGGGCAAGTGAGGGGATGGTCCCTCTGGGAGATGTATATGATGTATGTGCACAAAACGATCAGGCTCTGCAACCTTCCTCGGAGGACAGACCCTTTACGTCCCCGCGGGGTCTGAGCGCAGCGCCATCTAGAGCAGTCTCTCTGGTTCCCGGTGCACATTTACCTCCACCCCTCCCCCACCCGCTCTGCA
>NW_020172629.1:2503003-2535773 GCF_003031525.2 Neophocaena asiaeorientalis asiaeorientalis | reverse complement strand
CCCCTCTGTGGCCTGGAAACAAGAATGTCCCCTCCTCTCACCACTCCGAGCAGGCAAGTGCGTCATCCATGGATGTAAAAAGCTGGCAGAGCGGATGCGGTGGGGAAATGGGCGGCAGAGCAGAAGTGCAGGCCGTGCTCTCCCAGGGCCTTGCTTTGGACAGAAGCAGCCTGCACCCCCATCTCCATTTTATAGATGGAGAAATGAGATCCTGGAAAGATTAAAGGATCAACTATTAGGAGGCCAGCCAAGGGCCTGGAGGAGGGGAGCCCTGTCAGCTAATAATAACTTATACTTGGATAGCGTTCTCTATGCGCCTCATCCTCCTTGCATTTTATGGGTGCAGCCCCCCAACGAGCCTGGAAGATAGGGTCTAGTCTTATTCTTCCCATTTTTCAGATGAGAAAACCGAGGCACCGCGAGGTTTGGTGACTTGCCCAAGATCACACCGCCTGGTAAGTGGTGGAGCCTTGGTTTGTCACCACACTGTCCTGCCCTGCATAGTGTCACCTCTCACAAAGAGACGCCTGTCCCCAGGAGGAGCCCCACCGTCCACTGTGGACAGATGAGCAGAGACAAGAGAAGGGGCGGAGGAAGGTCCAGCCGTCCACCTGGCCCCTGGGTGCCTGCCTTTCATCCTCAGAACCTCCTGGTCCCTCCAGGAGGGTGGACCTGATGAAGGACGCCTTGAATTTTCCCAGATAAAAGGGCGCAGCTGGCCTCACATGCCCCAATCACCCCTCTGCCGGGTGAGGTTCCACATGCTGACCCCGGTTCCCACTCCCCCCTCATCCTTAGCTTTGATCTAATGAGTCTTAATCCCCGCTGATGACCCGGCCTCTGTCCATCTGTTTCCGTCCACTCTCTAGGCGGCAGCGCCAACCTCTTTGGGATTCTTTGGCCTGAACACCTGTTCCCACCAGCGACCTTGTTCCCCAAACCTCCCACCTTCCCACAGGGTGGCACAAACACTGCCCCCCCCAAGTAAATGTCCCTTAAACGATCAAGAAAAAGTCAAGCATATTTAATACCCAGCAGAGAAAAGTCAGGTGTGTTTAATAACAGATTAGATGGTTTCCTCCAAAGTGGGTAAAAGAATATTCAAAGTTGAGATGCTTTCTTATGAGACGTGTAGAAAACTTAGCGCCCCAAGAAAACAAGGGGTTTTGCTGTAGTCGATTTCAAGGCTTTTCAACCCAAACGACACCAGCGAGGACTTAGGAGGCTTCCGGGACCGTGGCAACCAGCATGGCTTCTGGGGCCAAGCAGATCTGGTTTAGAGCCCCACCCTTCTCCTCACTAGCTGTGTGGCTTCACGTAAATCTCCCACCCTCTCTGAGCCTTGTCTTCCACCTTCAAGTAGGGCAGGAACAGTAATCAGGGGGTTGCGTGAATCGAAGTGACAAGCTTGGGGCTAGAAACCTGTTCCTAGCACTTTCCTCTCGGCCACTCTCTATGCTCCATCAGGACCTGGGCCCAGCAGAGCCTATGTATGCACTACAGGTCCAGAGGCCGGGGGCCAGGCACAGGTAGGGCAGGAGAGGGGCAAGCAGGAGGTGGACGGTGCCGAGGACAAACAAAGTACTCGGCCTGGGAAAAGACTGCGCTGCTGGCCTTCTCCAAGCTCCTTCTCAGCTAGAAGCTCAGGCCGCGGGCGTCCACTGCTGCCTGTCTCCTCTGGATATGATAGAATCTGTGCCATGTTTCACCTGCCCCGTGAGCCTTGCTTCACTGTGTATCTGTCCCCGCCTGCGGAGCCCGGGAGGTCAGGGTGCGCGACCTGGATCTCTGCTGAGAATGCCGGCTCATCCGTGTGTCTGTGTTGTCTATGTGGAACAAAGGTCCACCCCTTTTCCCAAGCAACCGAGCCCTGACGGTACCCCTCTCACTCGATGGCTGGAAAGCTGCACCCCAGTTGCCTGTAAAACTACTGCACTTATATTAGGGTTCCAGGTTCCAAAGCTTCAGAGACCGCCCGGAATGGAAATAACCTCGATGAGGTTTAGGGAGAGTACCTGCTTCAAGCGGTTCTCCTTCACCCCAGCCCACGTAGAGGACGAGCCCTCCTTTATCCGAAGCCCCACGAATGGATGCAGCTGGGTTTGAATCTGGACCCTCTCGGCAGGAGGGGATCGGGCAGGTTTGGACTTCCCCTTCACAGCTTCTTTGTGGACCCCCTGGAGGAGGTGCTTGTGAACAGCACAGCATCCTGGGTGCAGCCAGGGCCGGGGGCCTCCAGTCCCCAGGGTCACACGGCCCCCAGGGAACAGCTCGGACTGCCCTGCTTCCCGCCTTTGGAACCTGTGTTGACTCACTTCATCTAAAAGAGATGAAAACCCCTGGGTGTCTCCCCCGGTCTTCCTGCTTCCGGGGTCATACCCGCCTCCCATGACCTTTCCTGGAACAACCCCCCTCGATAGTGACTGCATCTAGAGTCGGGAAATCACAGTTTAAATGAAAAAGGGCCGAGCCCTTGCTGTGAAGGGGAAAGCCATGCAGGGCTGAGGGCTGGGGAGGGGGCACCTTCTCACCTTGCAGATGGCAAATGGATTTTCATTCAGAGGAAATCAAATCCCCTAAGAGGGTCCCTAATGTGAGAAGCTGGGGCAGACACTGAAGCCTGGTCACTGAGCCACAGGTGAAACAGCTTCCAGGTAGTGATGTGCCATCGAGGCCCAGTCAGACGGGGCAGTGTTGTCAGATCCCCCCAGTCTGAGCACCAAGGTGCCTTGCCCCTCTGTCCCTCCCCTCCAGGGACGTCCCCATGATAGAAGGCCAGGGGGACGGCTCTGCAGCAGGAACTCGATGACCCCACCTTCCCTTCAGCATCCCATGAGCGTGTTTAAATCCAAACGTGGTGTGTAAATGCAGGGTGTTTCCTGAGGTCCTGGAGGTGCCCCTTGAGGCCTCCACGGCTGCTGGAGAGGCTCCCGCACACAGCCCACACACTCCCGGTGATTCCCAGGAAACTGTGCTTCCTGAGGGCAGGGCCCCTCTCAGTCACGTCTGACGATCGGCCAATGAGGCGTGAAGCTCCCGCATCCCCGGAGCAAGCACATCTGACTTCTGTCACCACCTGTGCTTCTGAAGGGCTATGGGGGTCCGTCTCCGTGGGACCCGTGGGCATCTGCGCCTGCCGGAAGCTTTGATGATTAACTCCCACCTCTCGCTGATTTAAGTGCTGAATCCATCCTGAGCGGCTCGGAGAAAACAGACAATGAGGACTAACTGGCAAAGACCAGAAGAGAGAGGGCGGGGAGAAGTGGGGCATTTGCTGCTCTCCCTTGTTCCTGAAGCGGGGGCTCTTTCTCCTGCAGTGATGCTGTGGGCCGGGGGTGGATGGTGCAGGCCGTTCCGGATAATTCTGTCCTGTCGGGCAGCCCTCTGAGTGGGCACCAGGCGGCTGCACCACGGTGTCCGTGGACAGCTGTGATTCGGCATCTGGGGCTTGGGCGCTGCCAGGGGAGGACCCCCCCCAGCTGCCCTTCAGTCGCCAGTCCATTCCCTCCCTGTTTGTGTCTCCGTTTGCAAACACTCACTGGCAGGAACTGAGTTGCCTGCCACTCCCAGAGGCTAGAAATACATCGGAGGTGGACGATCACAGGAGAGATGACCACTAGGGACCTGGGACGGGCTCTGGGGGCGCCGGGAGGGAAGGTGTCCCACACAGCAAGGCCGCGCTGGCCCAGGACCAGGTGCCAGTTTTACCCCTGCCCTGTCGCGGTCAACCGTGACCTCGGGCAGGCCAGTAACTTCTGTAACATGGCCTCCTCCTGCCTCCCTGGGGTGATGCAGTGAGAACTCTGGGTCTGGAGGGAAATGGAGAGATTATCGCTTACTGCAACTTTTCTTTTTCCAGAGGCCAGAGAAGAGAGCCAGCTGCACAATCCAGGCTCCTGTGTTTTGGGCCCCCCTCTGGTTCAAGAGGACACAGCTCTGCTCATGGCCCACTTGGTGGTTTCTAACCGTCCCTCCCACGGAGGTGGTGGAGAGGACTCCTGGCAGGGTAGGGGTCTTGAACAGAACGTGCTTGTACTGGGGGGAATGCTCTCTCCCCTTCCCCAGTCATGTCCTCCCCAGAACCTCAGAATGTGACCCTCATTTGGAAGTAGGGTCTTTGCAGATGCCACTAGTTAGGTGGGCCCTAAATACATGAACTGGTGTTCTTATAAGAAGAAGAGAGGACACAGGGAGACCCCCCAGAGGACGCAGCCAATGGACGGTGGAGGCAGAGATTGGGGTGTCTCATCTATAAGCCGAGGAAGCCGAGGGTGGCGGAACCACCAGAAGCCAGGAGGGCCTTGACAGGTTCCAGAGGGCGGGTGGCCCTCCCACACGTTGATCTTGGACTTCCAGCCCCCAGCCGTGGAGAACACATTTCTGCTGTTTAAGGCACCGAGTCTGTGGGGCTTTGCTACAGCAAACCCCTGCGATGCTGAAATGCCCTGCAGGAGAGGACCAGGGGCGAGGCTAGCGGGCGGCAGTGAGGCCAGGGGCTCAGGGGTCCCTCCCACTGGCCGTGATGTCGCTGTGGTCTCCGCGATGCCCTGTATGCCCCCATGAAGTGTCAGCACAAGGCCCCCGGGGCAAGAGGGTATGATCTGAGGGTGCTGGGAGCTCCCTCTGCCCTCCAACCCCCACCAGAGTCTCCCTCCCCGTCCTGTCTCTGTGTCCCAGCAGTGGCCATGCAGCCACGGTGTGGCAGAGCCCACAGGAGGAGACCAGAATGAGGCCCGGAAGGAGGGCGTTTCTTATGCTCTCGGGCGAGAGGGGTCCCGCCCCCCCTCCCCCCACGGAGCCACGGGAGGCCACAGCATGGTTGGGAGGGGGAGGGGCGGCCATGAGCGGGGAGCCTAGGTGCCCGACAGAGAGGCGGGTGGGCTGAGCGGCTTAGGGGTGGCAGGTCTGCACGCTCTGGGGGCTCCAAGCTCTAGGGGTGGTCCCGAGCTGCCTGGCACCTGGGCCAGGGTAATAAAGGCAGAGGGCTGCTGCCCGTGGGGCGCCTGGGCAGAGAGCGGAGGGGTGGCTCTGGACGGTCGTCCTCTGCAGCTCTGCAGGACCCCACTGGGCCCTTGGCTCTCTCCCCAGGAGGGGCAGTCTCTCCCCAGCCAGAAAGGTTTTCAAGATGTCAAATATCATGGCATAGACAAAATCATACAGATAGATAGATAGATAGATAGATAGATAGATAGATATAGATAGATATAGATATAGATAGATAGAGATAGATAGATAGAGATAGAGATAGACAGATATAGATAGATAGATATAGATAGATATAGATAGATAAATAGATAGAGATAGATAGAGATAGATAGATAGAGATAGATAGAGATAGATAGATATATAGATAGATAGAGAGAGAGAGAGAGACAATCAGTACACAGTTGTTGAACGTCTGTTATTACCTCGCTCGGACCGGCATTCGACCCGGACCGCAGTCAGGGCACCCGGCATCACAGGCAGTGCCCTGGACGTGCAGAACTGTTTCCTGATGGAGGGAAGGAGAGAGTGCAGCCCTGGCTCCGAGGCGGATCCGAGGGCGGGGTCAGGGCTCCTGGGAAAGAGGCCAGGAGTGTGAGATGTGTTGGGGGCTTTTGTTTTATTTGCAAAGCTCTGCTTGCTTTGCAGGCCAGTGTCACACTTCATGGGAGCGCTCCGTACCCACGGGGCTCCTTGCGTGTCACCCTGGTGCCCGAGGACATGACATTGCTGCCCATCTGCTGCTACCCGCCGCTTGCCCTCCTCCCCCCGTGACTGTGGGCACTTGCTTAGAGCAGGGAGGCGGCCGCGTGACCTTGAAAGGGGGACACAGCTTTGCGACATGCCAGGCTCCCTTCTGGGGGGCAGGCAGGGTCTGGCTGCACATCTGTCTGGAAATATGTGGATGAAAAGAGGTGCTGTCCGGGCAGTGACAGCACAGCTGGGGGCAGGGGAAGAGGGCCTGGTCCCCCATGGCCTGACTGCTGGGCTGCAGGGCCATGGGAGGCCGAGGACTGGAGGAGGGGTCGGGGCCGTGTAGAGGTGCAGGACGGGTGCAGGACGGGCCCCGGCCTCACCCCTCAGCCTCCTTCCTTTCTTCCGCTGCTTCACAACTTACTATCTGCTCTGTGTTTTGCAAAGTGTGCCATGCACCTCGGAGCCTGCGGCATCTTCATCAACATGACTGAAGCTGTCGCTTGGAGCCAACGTCCACTTAGGCCTCCCTGTGCCTAGTTACCACCTCCTCGGGGCCCCAGGAACTTTCTGCTGAGTGTGAATCGGCATCAGTGTTTCCCAGGTGGTGTTCCTCGGAATACTGGTTTCTCCAGGGATTAAAGTTTGTCCTGCAGAAAGGCAAGGGAAGTTTCCGTGGAAGAAGTGATCAGGGTTTCCCACCATCCAGGGCCTCCTTCTGTATGCATATTAAAGGCTCCGAGGGACTTCCCTGGCCATCCTGTGGTTAAGGCTCTGTGCTTCCACTGCAGGGGGCACGGGTTTGATCCTGGGTTGGGGAATTAGGATCCCGCATGCTGCGTGGTACGGCCAAAAAAAAAAGGCTCTGGTTTTATTTAACCAGGCATCTTCCCCAGAATCTTTCCCCAGGTAGCACCTATTGACACTTCTGCATCTGGAACCCTCTGGGAGAACCCAGTTTCACAACATTGAGGGGAAATGGTCTGGGAGCAAATCAGCGGTACATATCGTTTCTGTTTTTGTGACCTAGTAACCCAGCAGCTTTGCCCACTGAAGGGTTTGTCAGGCTGTCATCTGGGCCGATCCCGAGGGAGATGACAGTGGAGACAGTTTGTCTCCACTGCTGTGGACTTCTGTCCTCATCCGCCTCTTTCCTCTAAGCGTCCCCTCCCCTCGACCTGCTCGGCTGCCCCGTGTTGTGGTTCTGCCCATCTTTCATCTCCCTGAAATTATATCTTTCATGACCAGAATGGAAAAAGCTTGTTTATACTAATGTGTCAATGACTAGCCCACTGATATTGCTTAAATTCGGCGTGGGCAGGAGGCTTTGTGCACACCACCCACAGGCCCTGGGATGTTTGCCTTTCAGCAGAGGACCACCCCCTATTTCCCCTCCGTTCTTCTCTTCCCTGCACCCTGGTCCTCAGCCACCAAAGTTTGTCCGGCCCAGCCCAGCAGCACAGCCTGGGCCTCAGGACCACGTGCCTCGGCTCTCGGAGGAGGGGCGAGGGGGTGGGGCTCCCGTGTGTCGGCCCACAAGCTCCCATCCCTCTCCCTGGCTGTCCTTGAGGTCTACAAGGCAGCTCCCTGACCCCACCATCTGGTGTTTGGGAACGGGAAGGCTTCCCCTTTCTGAGTCCCAAGTTCAAGGGCACATGGACCTTCGTTTTTCTTTTCTCCACTGTGTCCCGGGGTGGGGTGATCAACCAGAAGCCCCACGTTAAGTTCTCGTTCAGTGCAGCAGAGACAGGAACCGTCCCTCTGGACGCACGCAGCCTCTCTCCCTCTCATGGTAGACATGCCCTCATGTTTGCCATGGGCTTGGCTCCTGACAGGGGCCCATTCCCAATCCCCTCTCAACTGGGCAAGGCCAGGAGGCCACGTGGCAGGTGGGCAGTAGGTGGGAGGGATCCTTTCCACCCTCCTGTGGCTGGTGGTGCGCCATTTGCACTGGTGACCCTAGGACACAGCAGGGTGGCACGCGGGAGACACCTGGGCACCTTGGGGAGCACAGCCACCAGCCCCCAGTCACCACACCTGGGAGACAAATACATCTTCACCTAAACCCTCTGGAGAGCTGCCTTGGGAACGCTGCCGTGAATCAGCATCGCTGGCGTCCTAGGTGTCCGTCACACCTCAGTGGGGACTCAGGGTTGTTCAGCTGGGGGCAAAATGGGGTCTGGGGCAGCGGTGTTTGCAGGGGGAGAGCGACGGTGCAGGAAGAGTGGGTCAGGAAAGGTGGGGGGCAGGTAGGGTACCTATTCCAGGTGTCCCCGAATTCCCATGGCCTATCTTTGCTTCTGTACCTTTGTGGACGTGGGTGGTAGAGAAAGGGGTGTCAGAGGCCCTGCCTTCCCAGCAGGAGAGGAAGCTGGGGGCTGCCGTGGGTCCCGGCTCGGGCACCCGGATAGGAGCAAATGACCCTCTGTGAATCTTGCCCTTCTGTCCTACTCTTGTTACCGACCCTCCCGAGTCAGTTCTCAGCCAAGGGGCTCCTGCGTGGTGTCGCTGGAGCCAGCAGGAGGGGACGGAGCTCAGTTCAGAGGCAGAGGGAAGCTTTGTTCTCTGCGCGAACGACTGCTTGGGCTCTAGGGCACGCGCTCTCCCGCCAGGCCGGGGCGGGGCTGCTTTATAGGGTCTTGTCTAGCCGCGCCGCTCACGCTCCAGATCGCAAAGTGCCGGGCGCAGCGGTTCTGCACACGGCCCGCTGCCGCCATCTTGAGTCGCGGTGTCGGGCGCAGCGTTTTTACGTCAGAAACTCTGGTCCGAGCGGGAGAGGCCTCTGCACGCGACCCCCTGTGAGCAAGTGAAGACTGAGGACGGAGGAAGAAAAGGTTAGTCTTATTACCCAGATTCTGTTTTCATTCTCCGGGAATCGTTGCCGTGGTTTGCTGGTGACACTAAGCGTCGCAGGAGCTGCATGGGTGCAAATCGAAGCCGGTGAGGGGAGGGTGCGTGTGCGCGTGTTGATGTGCGCACACGTGTGCGTGCGTGTGCGTGTGCTCTGACCGGGCCTTCCTGTGCCAGCAGAAAGAATCTGTTTCGTTCTGCAAGAGAACCCGTGCGTTTGGCGGGGATGCGAAGAGTCAGGCCTTAAAAAAAAAAAAAAATCTCCGTGTTCTTTCGTGAATGTCAGTAGAGCTGGGTGGGGGCGGGGGGTGGGGTGGACAGGTGGTCTGGGGCCAGAGGGACGGGAGTAATTGGCCACATGCAACATGGTTGTGATTGGTTCTGCGCGTAGCTAGCTCAGCAGCCGCGAAGGCCCCGTGGATTATTAGATGGAAGGAATGAATTTTAAAAACTTATGCTTCCCGTGTTCTTCTCTTCATCGCATAGTCCTTTAAAAATATCATCCTCACCGGGCAATCTGAAATATTTAACAGGATCATTCTTGATTTAAATCTAATAAATGGGGGTGGGGGTCGCCTTCCACGTACGATATGCGCCCTGTAACCCGAGGTGGGGCGTGCCACGTGGGTCCTCATTCTCCTCAGAGCAGTGCGCCTGCGCTTCCGTCTCTCGAGTGCAGGATGCCTGTGGCACATCCCTTCACTTGGGAGGTCTACAGCAGCTCCGAGGATGGGGGTCCTGTTTCCTGGGGTTCCACAGTTCCCCACCCCCGTCTGCCCTGTGAGCAGCTGGCGGGATCATATTCACCAGGCAGTTTGGTTAGGGTGAGGGGTGCAGCTAGTAGTCCCTGGGGTCCACTGTGCCCAGCCCGGCTGCGAGCCCACTGCCCGGACTCCATGCAGAAGCACAGCAGGGACACCCCCAGGGGTCATTTCCAAAGGTGAGCACTCAGATTTGCAGCTGGACTTCTACCATCTCTGGGCAAGACTGCATGTGCTCTGGAGAAAATCAATTTTGTAGCGTCCTTTTGAGACAGAACCTGCATTTGCGTCTAAATAAAGCACTCTTTAAGTAATATTCTGTGATGTCTTGTCCAGCGGGTTCTCTGCATTGATGTTCTGGTGGTGGAAGTCTCTGCTATTTCATTGCTTTGAAATTGTTAAAAGCACTGAAATGACTGGTACCTCCCAGGGCCCAGGAGAGCCCTTGCAGCCTGAAAAATGGAACAGAGACAAATTAAATGGTAATATTGCACCTGCTCCGGTCTGTAATTTAGACTCTCTTAATGAAAAAACAATGAATGGCTTCCTTTTCTGCCGTGTTGGAAGCTCTCCTCACAGTGGTTCAGGTTAAAGAGAAACGCCCCCCATCTGCATCCTCCCCGGGCTTTGCGGTGCGGGGCCCCTTTAGAAGGCGCCCCCCAGGTTCAGGGCGCTGACACCATGCTCACCAGTTCTGGCCGTGGCGTCTGTGTCCCTGCAGAGGACAGAGCATGGAAGCCGCCTCCTGTAAATACTTGCCCAGAAGCTTGGGTCACCCGCTGGCTCAGGGCCACTCACAGCGTCTGCCTGGCTGCTGGGGAGCTGGGGAGTGAGGCCTTCCGAGTGTGCCCCAGGTACAGCCCCTGTTCTAGAAGGTTCTAAGAGGAAGAAAGGCCTCTGGGAGCAAGGAGTGGTCTCTGCCACAGCCCCCAAGGTGTGGGCAGTTATACTCAACGGAGCCACTGCTGTCCGCCAGCCGCCCCCGAGGGGACATGCCTGTCTCTCGGTCACACCCCAGCACCGAGCTTCCCCGAGCGCCCCTCAGACCAGGGTCCCGCATCAGAAAGGGCTGGAGAGAGCTCTTCCCTGCCCCGTGGGCGGCCGACCCTCTGCCAGGTGAGAGGAGATGTGCCCCGGACAGGCTCCCCAGGCCCGAGGCTGCGTGGACACCGGCGGGCCCAGGTCCTTGGGAAGAGCCCTGAGTGAGGAGTTCATGGGCCAGGCCTGAGCGCCCAGCTCGCGGAGGGCAGTGGTGGCCCGGGGCTGCTGGAACCAGGCTCCACAGCTGAGCGAGGGAAACAGAAATTCATTGTCTGGGGGCCAGAAGTGCACAAGGAAACAAACGTCATCGTAACACACGGAGGGGCTGAGTTGTGAGCGGTATTCACACAGTTATGTGCACCCGATATCAGCTGAATAAGAAGCTGTGATGTGATGTGTTGGAAAGAAGCAGTGGAGAAAGTGAGGGGGAGAGAGGCTACAGAGAGCCTGTTGCTGGACCCCGGGGCAGAGGTGCCAGGAAGGGGAGCAGGCGGGCTGCTCGTTTGCATCGAAAGTCGGCCGAACTGTGTTAACTTTGAAAACTGTTATTGTTTTTTTTTTTTAGAAGATGTTGGGGGTAGGAGCTTATTAATTAATTAATTTATTTTTGCTGTGTTGGGTCTTCATTTCTGTGCGAGGGCTTTCTCTAGTTGTGGCAATCGGGGGCCACTCTTCATCGCGGTGCGCGGGCCTCTCACTATCGCGGCCTCTCTTGTTGCGGAGCACAGGCTCCAGACGCGTAGGCTCAGTAGTTGTGGCTCACGGGCCTAGTTGCTCTGCGGCATGTGGGATCCTCCCAGACCAGGGCTCGAACCCGCGTCCCCTGCATTAGCAGGCAGATTCTCAACCACTGCGCCACCAGGGAAGCCCACTATTATTGTTTTGATGAAATGAAACAGAGATAAAATCCTTGGATCATCTGACATTTTTAAAAAGGTGGATGTATCAGAACGTGGCGCCGTGGGTGCAGCTGGCAGGGAGCCCCGAGGACTCAGACTCTGAGGGATGGTTCCCAGGCCACGCATGAGCGCCGCGGGGCCTGGGTCATTCCCTGCGGTGAGAGCTGTCCAGACCGTGCGGGAGGGTGGCCAACAGATGCTAGCTGCACGTCCGCAGTCGGGACAGTCAAGACCCAGGGTCCCCGCGGACCCCTCGCCTGTGCTTGAGACCCTGGTTCGGCTGGTAGTGTGTTCCCTGGGGAGGCCCAGCTTGGGGACCCTGGTGGGACTGGAGGGGAGGAGTTTGGGGTGGGGAGATCCCCTGAAGGCACACCCCAAGAGCGTCATCCCATCTTGTGCGTCCTAGCCCTGGGCCTCTCGGAGCTGCCCCGAGGGCCGTGCCTCTGGCCAGAGCCCTGCCCTGGACCCTTCGGGATCTGTATATCTGCAGCGACAGCCTCTTTGGTACCCAGTTGTGACTGCGGCGAGCACGCAGGGGGACAGCAGGGGCGGCCTGAGGTGACATGGCTTGTGGATTCCTCAGGCTGGCCTCTGTGGCCCGGGGGCCTGCAGGCAGCATTTGGGGACCCTGTGCCTTTTCTCAGAGAACTCTGTTTCTGTTCTCAGCGGCTTCTGTGACACCCAGAAGGCTAAGAGCCACCCTTTCGCGTCAGGCTTGGCCGGGCTCTGCCCCTCCTCCAGCTCACGGGTCTGTCCTTGGCTGCAAAGGGCAAAGCTGTGCAGTGACACGGCAGCGACGTGAGGGGAAAGCCAACCTGGAGCCTGGAGGGACCGCGCGGGCGTTCTCCTCCTCCTGCGGCCCTGAGGGACCCCTCCCCGTGGTTGGTGCGAGAAGAATTCTTAGCCTTTTCTCCGTTTTCCCCTCACTAATACGATTTCCAGCTGTTTGCCCCCATGAACGAACAAGAAGTACAGTTTCCTTCATTAATGTGCCTGCTTCCAAAGCGGCTCATTTACAATTCCTTCTGGCAGAGGCTGCAGCATCTGTTACCATTTTTACCTGGGCCCCAAGGGCAGAGGTTCTTACTTTGCTGGCTTCAGATGGTGGTGTGTAAACACCTTCCTTCCCTTCCCGGGTTCCGACAGCAGGCAGGAGCAGCTGGGAATTTATGGAGGCCCCAGTTCCTCACCAGGTCAAACAGGATCGGCAGCCAGAGACACCTGAAGGCAGGTGTGCACACCTGGCTGGAGCCGTGACACACCTTCCCTTCGTATCTGAACCCTGACAATGCCCACCGCATTGATTCCTCCGGGTCGAGCCCTCAACTGGGGGCTTAGGCGAGAATGCACTTTCCTCCTGGGACACCGGGGGTGCCGGGGTGCTCCCCACGAGACTCCTGCAGTCCCTGGAAGCCCACCGAAGGGAGTCAGTTTACAGCGCGGTAGGCGGCTGGTTAAAAGACAACAGGCTGCAAGGTGGCTGGGGATGGGGTCTGGGTGGAGCCGGTGGCTCTTTCTACTGGATTGTTAACTCAACCTTCTGGTACTTTTGGCCACTTACGTGTCCTCCCTTCCTCAGACTTGCATTTTCATCAATCTGGAAAGCAAGCCCCAAGTCCCAGTCCCCCACAACCGCAGTGATAAGTTGTCAGAAGCTTCGCCCAGTTCACATGCTGCTTAAGGAGTAGAATATATACAACATGTTTTCAGCATCAAATTCCCGTTGAGATTTGCCTTTTAAAAGATACCTTGGGGGGGGAAACGCAGGTGCTGCAGTGGCCACCAGGGGGCGCGGGCACCACTCGGGGAATCTCGAAGCTCATCCCAGGATGAGCCCCATCCTTGCACCGAGGCCTTCCCGCCGGCGTCCCGCTTCAGCAGGGACTATGGGGGGTCGCGTGTCCACGGGGCTTGGCCTGGTTCTAGGTGGGCTGCAGGGGCGTGAAGTGATGGAGGGGGTTCTTGGACAGGAACCCCCTTCTCCTCAAACGCAGCCACTGGGTATTCCAGGAGAGCCTCAGGTGCACAGAACACACTGACCGATAACAAACCAGGGACAACCTGTGGCGGCAGTGGGCACGTTTTAGAAGCAGAGGCAGGCCGCTCTCTGATGGGCTCACAGCAGTGGGAAGTGGGTCCTGAGTCATCAAAGATCTACGTGTGCTCTGTGCTCGCTGGGAGACAGGAGAAGGGCGTGTCTTTCTGGAGTGCTGCGTCTGAGGAACCCTTGGTCAAACAGGCTCCCCTTCGCTTCCCCAGCTGTGCGATGGGGCGCAGGTAGGTGAGGCCTAGGGTTAGGGTCAGGGCACTGGCTGTGGGGTCGGCCATGCCACAGGCAGACAAGTGAACTGTCTGTGCTTCAGTCCCTGAGACTTTACCCCCAGGGGACGTTGAGCACGTCTGGGGACATCTTTCGTCTGGAGAGAGGCGGTGGGGAGAGGCCAGAGATGCTGCAACACCCTGAAGGGCCCAGCATAGCCGGGCTAATAGTTATCTGGTCCACACATCCAGTGCTAGGCTGGGGAGCCCCAATCTAGAGGGGTCGCCCTGACAGTGGGTCCCCAGGGCTGGGTGAGCACAAGGGTCACATTCCAGACGCCTCCTCTGGGCAGGGGGCACGGCTCCCTCTCCCCTTCGCTCTGGGCACTGGATTTGCCCCTTTCTTGCACCACCTGGACTCCACCCACCATCACTCAACGTGTGCCTACAGGGCACCGGCTCTGTGCCAGGCAGGGGTGAGGGGAGAGAGATGGGGTGTCTCTCTCTCGACAGGGGAGTTACGCAGGAGGAGGACCCCAAAGCTGCCCACGACTGTGCTGAGTTGGTGACCAGTATGGGGCCTGGACAGTTACCATTGTTCGAAGACAAGGGAGTAACAATGGGGAGAAGCGTGTACACTGAGTGCAGAAGGTGAAAAGTATTCCAAGAGCGAAGACATGTGGTTTCGTAAATTCTTCACGGCACCAGGAAATGGGGAGTGGGAGTGAGGGCACGTGCACTGTCTGTGGGGGGCCTCCAGCGTGATTCTTCTTGCTCTCGGTAGCCACAGCCGCGTTAGCCCCTCGGAGCCATAACATACGCGGCGGATGGGCGTGTCTCTCCCAGGTCCCAGGTCCGGCGCCGGCTGGTGTGGGTTTTGGGGACAGCCTGTCCCGGTGATCCTCCCAGGTCAGCACCCCCTTCATGACCTCATTTAACCCTAATTACTTCCCGAGAGGCCCCGTCTCCAGATACAACTGCACTGGGGGCAGGGCTTCGACGTATGAATTTGGGGACACAGACACCTGTCCTTAACGAGCCCTCAGGGCAGCAGGCCTCATGCAAAGGAACCTGCATGTAGCAGAACAGAGACAGTGTGGGCGAGACGGTGGGAAACCAACACCTGTGTAAACGGTTTGCTTGCATTTGTGTTAGAATTTGCCTATTCAGACATCTTTGTGTTTCTAAACTGCATTACAAATAAACATTAAAAACAAAACTGAACTTCCAGAGAAGGAAGAGAGCTGATTGGCTTGGGTGGGAGGGGAGTTCCGAGATGTTAGGGTGGATCCGGTCCCTCCAAATTCATTTGTTGGAGTCCTGACCCCCAGTAGCTCAGAATGTCATCTGATTTGGAGCTAGGGTGTGTACAGAGGTCGCGGAGATAAAGTGAGGTCATTGGCGTGGGTCTCGTCCACTGTTTCTGTTGTCCTTGTGTAAAGGGGAAGCTTAGACGTGGACATACACACAGGGAGACCCCATGTGAGGACGAAGATGGCTGTCTGGGAGCCGCGGAGAGATCCCTTGGGAGGAATCCACCCTGCCCGCACCTTGATCTCGGCCATCTGCCCTCCAGAACCATGAGACTGTCCGTTTCTGTAGCTTAAGCTGCCCAGTCTGTGGTGCTTTGTTACAACAGCCCTAGTGAATGAGTCACAAGTCAGAGGGGGGTTGTCTTGGGCTTTTGTTTTATTTTGTGGATTTGTGTGTGTGGATGAATGGGAGAGACTTGAACATATTCATAGGCTGCAAATAGACAGCAAGAGCCTAGATACTGGTGAGATAAGTGTGATCCAGCCCTACATTGGAATATTATGCAGCCTGGAAAAGGAAGCAGATCCTGACACATCCTACGACGTGGATGAAGCTTGAGGATGTTATGCTCAGTGAAATAAGCCAGACACAAAAGGACAAATCTGTGAGATTCCACTTACATGAGGTTCCTAATCAAATTTACAGACACAGAAAGGAGAAGGTGGGTGCCGGGGTCCGGGGGACTGGGGATGGGGAGTTGGTATTTAATGGGAACAGAGTTTCAGTTGGGGCAGATGAAAAAGTTCTGGAGATGATGGTGGTGACGGTCGCTCAACAGTATGGACGTACCGGATATCACTAAACCGTGCACTTAAAGGTGGTTAAACTGGTAAACTTTGATGTTATCTCTATTCTACAATTTAAAAAAAAACAGGGCTTCCCTGGTGGCGCAGTGGTTGAGAGTCCGCCTGCCGATGCAGGGGACACAGGTTCATGCCCCGGTCCGGGAAGATCCCACATGCTGCGGAGCGGCTGAGCCTATGAGCCATGGCCGCTGAGCCTGCGCGTCCAGGGCCTGTGCTCCGCAACAGGAGAGACCACAACAGTGAGAGGCCCGCGTAAAGCAAAAAGAATAAAATAAAATAAAAAGAAATTTTCCAAAAAAAAAAACAGTAAAGAAAGTGCTGGTGAGAGGGTGTTATTCGCCGGTGTCTGAAGACAGAGGGGCAGTGGGTCCCTGTCGCTGTCAGGAAGCTTGGGATTCTGCACGGTTGAGCTTTTGGACACAGACCTCCCAAGGTGCCTCCGTCTCGGAACTTTGCTGGCTCCGTACTCCTGGGTCCTCGTGCAGGACCTCAAGCCAAGCTGGTCAGACAAATCAGCCACAGGCCTGGGCCTGTCTCTGTGGCCATCTGGCTGGGGAGAGAAGGCCTGCGGCCTTGTACTGGCCTCTTTGTCTCGGAGCTCTCCAGGAAGTGGACAGGGTTTCAAGTTGGAGCCCAAGGTGTGGGTTTGGGACAAGGTCTGGCTGAGCCTCTGTCCCCATGACCTGGAAACCAGGGGTCAGAACCTCGTGGTCAGCATGCGTGTCCCCTCCCACCAGGTCCCGTCCTCTGCTCAACCCCAACGCTCGTCTCTTGGGGCGAGGATGCCCGGCAGACACCACATCTTTGGGGTGGTCCTTCTCTGGCCCCCCATGTTGTCCCTAAACAGGTTGAAGTTATTGGGCCTTCAATCTAAAGCTGGCTAGTGCAGCGACCAGGACGGAGGGGTCTGTGCGTCGGCTCCAGTACAGCGTGTAGGGTCTCAGCTGTAGGTCCTGAAAGGCAGGATGGGGGCTGTCTCCAGTTTGGACAGCCTGGCCGAGTGCCTGGCCACCGATGGCACAGGGCAGCTGGCCCTGTTGCCGGCCACGATCCGTGTGAGTTAGGGCTGGACCAGCGGCTCCCACTGGAAGTGGGGGCTGAAGAGGGCCTCCCTGGGTCAGCGGGGCAGAAGGGGGCCTCACTCAAGGTCTCCCTCTTTGGAAGAAGCCCCCTTTTCTCGAGGACCTGAAGCACATGGGAGCCATGCACATGTCTCCTGCCATGGGAGAGAGCAGCCTTCACCTCTCAGCAAACTCAGCCCCTCTCTTCCTACAGCTTGGGAGGCTGGGGGTGAGGCTGAAGTTCATGTGCTCTCTTCCCTGTGGATACCTGCACAAAGCAAGGCCTGCTCAGGAGAGGAAAAAGAACTTGCTCCCAGCTCTACCTCTGAAATTTAAATTTTAAAAGCTTAGATGGATAAAACGGCTGTGCATATCTGACAGAGCACTAGGATTTCCAAAGCATAACCTCCATAAGTTCTGTTTTCTTTTAGTAAAGTAAGCGTTTCCTTGACAGCCACTGGGAGGTCACAGGCCACGCTGAACACATGACACCCCATCACTGAGCCAACAAAGCCACAGCCAGCAGGGCTGCATGGCAGGGACCACGTGACCCTGCTTGGGGGCCCCTGAGTCCCCAGAAATGGAAAGCGAGCTGGGCGGCCCAGACTGGACGTTCCCCTGGAAGCTGTGATTCAGCAGCGGACATTATACTTCCTGGAGATCGAGAGCAAGGGAGACGGAGAGGGAGAAGGGAGATGGTAAAAAGCAGCAGAAGGAAGAAAGAATTGGCAGGAGGATCAGTTTCCCAGGCCGTCATCGTGAGTCACCGCCGCCCACCAGGTGGCCAGAAGTGCAGAATGCATTCGCCCGCAGTTCTGGAGGCCAGGAGCCAAAGACCAAGCCGCCAGCAGGGTTGGCGCTCACAGGGAGGACCCGTGGCATCTCCTCCGCCAGCTTCTGGTGTGGCTCATGGTCCTCGGTGTTCGTGCCGGCAGCGGCATCCCTCCAGCGGCACGTCCACTGCCGCGTGGCTGTCTCCCTCTGTGGGTCTTCTCTTCCCGTAAGGTCCCCAGTCATCACGCAGGAGGACCCACCTGCCCCAGGACGACCTCGTCTTAACTAACCGCGTCTGCAGGACCCCGCTTCCACACCAGCTCACTCTGTGCGGTTCCCGAGGTCGTTTAGGGGCTAATTCATCGCACAGCAGAGGGAGGAAAAGAAGAGAAGGAGCGAGAAGAGGGAGGGAGGAGGGATGCCCTGGGGTGGAACCGCAGTGAAGGGCTTTCTGGGCTGACTGGGGAGACGTCCGGCTCTAGGGTCCCACCCTGTCGGGGGCGCCCACCCCCACCTGGTGGCTGAGTACGACGGGCAGGGGGCACGGCTGCCCTGACCCCACCTGTGGCCCCTGGGAGCCACATGTGCGTCTAAACACAGCCCTGCACCCTTATTGTCACCTTTGCCACAAACAGACAGGAGCCAGGTGGCCCCGAGGCCGCACGAGTGACTGTCTTGTCCAAACAAGTCATGGCGTGGCGGCCAGGAGCTCCCAGCAGCAGGACCCTGTGCGGTCCCCTCCCAAGCACGCCCCTCGGGCGCAGGGTGTTCTCAGGCCCTCGCTGGTCAGATGTCCAGCTCAGTTCTAGCAAAGTGACCTCGATGTGGGAAAGAAGACGAAGCCCCAGGCTGTGTGTGGCCTGCGCCTGCTCTCCGCAGCCCGACTGCCTCCACCGCCCCGGTCAGAGTAACACCGAGCCGGCCGTGCGGCCTGTGCTGGACATGCAGCGGCCGAGGGGCTTGGGAGGGCGGGACTCCCACTGACACAGCTGCTGCCTCGACAGCTCCCGCCTTGGAGACGGGCGGCAGGAGCCCCGTCCAGCCCAGGCTGCACGGGGCACCCACGGCCTACCCAGCTCTGTGGTGGGTGATGGACAGGGAGGGGGGTCGCACAGGACAGCGTCCATTTGTACGAACCCTGAGGCACTAGCTCCTTTAGTTACATTGTAACTCTTGCTTGTATCATTTTCTGCGTTTTTTACTTCTGTAAGTGTGCCCAGAACTGTGAAGGGTCTGAGATTGTTTTCTTCTTGCAAGGTGGCAAGTCACCTGCCCCAGTTTCAGGGACTCAGGCAGAAGCCACATCTGGTCAGAGACAAAGGACAGTGCATCAATCACGGCGGGAGCGGCAACCGGAGCATCAGCCTTTATCCTTGTCTGTGATCGCCGAGGACCAGAGGGGGACCTGCATCCTTTCTCTACGGGGGACCCTTTGTCTCGCAGCAAAATACGGAACCCTTTGCTGCTGTCACATCACTTATCAACCAACCGCACGGCGAGCAGTCATGCTGGTCTCCGACACTCAGAGACCAGTGCAGACTGGGTACACTGGGAGGGCCGCGTGGCTGTAGGTGCTGAGGGCAAGGCTCTCGGAGGGGGCATGTCACAGCCTCACGTCAAGGTGACACCTGTGGGCACGCGGGGTGAGCAGCGGTCCACGTGGGAGGGGGTTCCCGTTCTCTCTTGGCCCCTGGAGCCTGCCGTGGCTCCCGCTCTCAGGGCCCCCCACCCCTGCTGCGGCATCTGGCCGTCACGGGCTGCTGCTCAGGAGGCCCCCGGTGAGGAGGGCTGGGTCCCACTCCAGCTGCCAGTGCCTGCCCGGGTGACCTCCTTGGCCGCTGTCCTGCTCTGTGTCCTCAGTGCGACCCCCCGACTCTTGCCCGAGCACCTGACAGTGCCGTGAATGTCTTCCCGTGAAAGCAGGTGTCCGTGTACAGAGTGGTGGCGAACGTTTGATACGGTGTTCCAGTGGTTCCAATACAAGGTGATCACCTCCGAGCTTGCACGTCGTGCTCTCTGGATCTCTCCTTGCTTCACTGCTGTTTCTCTGTCTCCTCGGACGGCCTTCCCCATCCCCTCCATCTGCAGAGGGTCTTCCCAATGCCTCCTTCGTCTGGTCCCCGAGGTCTCGCTGTCCCAAGGTGGCAGCCCCGCCCAGACCTCGCTCTCTGTCTCATCCCGCCCTCCCCCATCACCATCCCTCAACCCGCCTGCTCCTGAGCTCCCATTTCTACTCTAAACCAGCACTGCTGGCCTGGACTGCCTTCTCCCCGCCCTCCAGGCTGAAACTTAGAAAAATGTTTGGTTCGTATAGTTGGAGTTTTGAGTCGTGCTGTGTGTGAAGTCTGTTCTTGTGGAGCTCTGTGCCCTTTCTGCCGCCTGAAGCCCAGCGCAGTGCCCTGCACTCAGCTCATCTCGAAGATCCATCCCCGCCCCAGGCCAGGTCAGCAGAACTGTTGTGTAGCCAGGAGCGAAACCTTTCTGCTTAGCTTAGGCAGAAGATGACTGTACTGGCAGGGCGGGGCGTCAGGAGGACTGGAGACCCAGGCCAGGGAGTCAGTGCCAGACCCCAGAACACAGAAGGGGGTCCGGCTGCGGCACATCACCCATCCCACCAGCGTGCCGTCACTGGCTTGTGTTCCTATTCGCCTTTCTGCCCCAGCTGTCGGGGTCACTGGGGTCCAGCCCATCCTGCCTTCTGACCTCAGCCTCTGTCTCCTTCTCTGCTTCCCCTCGCACCTGCATCAGCTCCGCCGAGTGTCCTCTGACTGCCTAGTTGTTTCTCCACATAAGGCACCAATTTCTTAAGAAACGTCCTACACTTTCTCAGATTCCTTACCACCACGGCAGGGAGATGCTTCTGCTGCTTCCGCCCCTGTTCAAGAGATTCCTCGGCCAGACTGTGACGGTGTGGTTGTAGCCACCTTAGCTGAACAGACCAGCGTTCCGGACCTGTCTGTAGGTGAGGCAAGGGTGGGTAGCTCTCCACTAAAATCCATCTTCTCTCCTTCCGTAACAGCAGGAATGCAGCCGAGTCATGGCTGCAGCATTTCCCAGCCTCACTTGTAGCTGATTGTGGTACTTGGCTGAGTTCTCCCTGGGAATGTAAGTAGAACTCTGCTTGGGTGGCCATAACAAAGGACTGCAGACTGGTGGCTGAAATGACAGAAATTTATTTTCTCACAGTTCTAGAGGCTGGAAATCCAAAATCCAGGTGTTGGCAGGGCTGGTTCCTCCTGAGGCTTGTCTCCTGGTTTTGCAGACAGGCACCTTCTCACCGTGTCCTCCTCGCGTGGTGGGCCCTCTGAGCGCGTCTGTGTCCTTATCTCCTTTTCTTAGGGGATATGACCATGTGACCGCACTTTACCTTAATCACTTTGTTTAAGGCCCCACCTCCAAATACAGTCCCATGCTGAGATTCTGGGGGTTAAATCTTCAACACGTGAATTTTCGGGGAGCCCCAATTCAGCCCACAACAGAGATAGGTACAGCTTCTGTTCCCTTGCCTAAGATCTGTTACCTTAACTGATCTCGTAACAGTAGTGTGCCGTGTGGCCTCTTCCCACTGGGTGCGACGGCAACGACTCAGGCAGCCTCAGAAGCCACGTGCTCAAGACGGCAGAGGCCCTGTGCACCGGCCCCTGAGTGACCACACGAGCTGCGCTGCCCACCGCCTCTGCCCGGCGCCTGGGCGAGAAGCGCCTCCTTTGTCCTGTGATGCGCGTGTTTGTTGCGATCTCTCGTTGGAGGGGCTCCTCTTGCCGAATGAGAACACGAGGTGCAGATTAAAAGGGGGGGGGCTTCCCTGGTGGCGCAGTGGTTGAGAGCC
This sequence comes from Neophocaena asiaeorientalis asiaeorientalis, assembly GCF_003031525.2. NCBI lineage: Eukaryota > Metazoa > Chordata > Mammalia > Artiodactyla > Phocoenidae > Neophocaena > Neophocaena asiaeorientalis. The sequence goes on along the minus strand of NW_020172629.1, from coordinate 2,514,503 downwards.
CGCCTGCCGATGCAGGGGACGCGGGTTCGTGGCCCGGTCCGGGAGGATCCCACATGCCGCGGAGCAGCTGGGCCCGTGAGCCACGGCCGCTGAGCCTGCGCCTCCAGAGCCTGTGCTCCGCAACGGGAGAGGACACAACAGTGAGAGGCCCGCGTACCGAAAACAACAACAGCAACAACAAAAAAAACACTTGTAAAAGGGGGGAAATGAGCTCAGGGGCACTGAGTCCATTACCTGCTCCGCTGTGTGCGTTGGGAGAGCAGTGCTGCCCCAGCCATCTCATGGGGCCTAGTTCAGTGACCCTGGAAGTCAACCCACCGGCCGGAGAGCACCAGACAGGAAGTGTGTGACAGGGCTACTGCTGGAGTGTCTTGAGCCTTGCGAGAAACGTGCCTGACACGAAGCTTTGTTTTCTTTTTCTACTTACTTCAGCTATTTTAATACATAAAAATATATGTAACGCATAAGTAATAAAACACAAAGAGTGAACCCCGGGTACCAGCTCTCAAGCCGAGCACTGAAGCGTCACAGTGGGCTGCATCCCTGCTCTGTGCCCTCCCTGGGTAACCGTCGTCTTTACGGTGGAATTAGTTTTTTCAGTTGTCCACCGGGATTAATGAGGGTCTGACTTTTCATGAAGAGCATCGGTATAACAAAGTTAATTTGTAGCCAGAAGAATTTAATGGGGCAGCTATTTGCAGCGCTCACCTGGTGAGTGCTGTGGGGCGGGGCAGGGGAGGATGCGCAGAGCTTTAGGGTCAGAAGTTCGTGCCTTATGATTATGAAGCTTTGGCCTCTAAAAATGTATATTTTCTGTGCGGAAATTACTTCTTCAATACATTTCTGTTGTCGTTTTGCTGTGCCGAGCAGCTTGTGGGATCTCAATTCCCCGACCAGGGATTGAAGCCGGGCCACGGCAGTGAAAGCCCGGAATCCTAACCACTAGGCCACCAGGGAACGCCCACATTTCTGTTATTTTTATGCAGAGCTATTGAATCTTTTTTCTTTTCCTTTTGGTGCTACTTTAGAGATAAAAGATAAAGATGTCTTTTTGTTTCTATACTGCTACTGATATTCATGATTATACATTAAAGGTGCAAGAAGTGAGTGACTATTATTATCATCTTTGAAATTTAATGTCAGCTAATGGCTTAGTTGTGCGTTAGTTACTATTTGCAGTATTTGCTGTTTATTTAATAATCTAAAATGTTACCTTAACTGATCTCGTAACAGTAGTGTGAATATTTCTTTTCTCCCAATTTTACAAACGAAGAAACTTATCTCAGGAATTAGATGATGGGTCATAATGTAGTGAGAATCAGAGATTGGACTCAAAATCAGGTATTTTGGTTAAATAAAATGTGTTCTCTCTCTCTCTCTACGATTTTTCCCCAGTGGCTTTGTTTTCGGCTCAGTAACAAGCATTCTGACGTTCTGGAGCGGGTTGGGGGGTCAGTGTCACCATGGAATAGATCAGTGTCTTGTGGGTGCTGTAACCACTTGCCAAAAGCTTGGTGGCTCAAAACAAGAGAAGTTTATTCTCTCACAATTTGGTATCACGGGGACCTGTTCAGGGTGTCTGCTCACGTCTGCCGTGAAGTTCCTGCACCCACCCCACAAGTGGGACAGAAGTGGGCGGGTGTAGGCGGGATCAGGGCACAGACACCCTCAGGAATGCCCCAAGGTGGCTTATGCAGGTTCCCGTGTTTGACAGTTTTGTCTAAGGAGTTGCTAACATCCAAGTGACTGTGGGCACCTTCCTTGGAAAACCCTCCTCCGTAGGGCCTGAGCTTGAATTTGTTCCCTGGTAGCTTGGAGGCCTTTGCTTAGATTCGGTCTAATGGTCTGTGGGCCTGAGCAGAGCTCGAAGGCAGGTGCCAGCACCCAGGGGAGAGAATGGCATGTTGTGTCATTAAGGTCATGTGGTCACAGCCCCAATCCCGTAACCCGGTTACAGATGCAGCTCCATCAATACCAGTTCTCAGGAACTTGGCCTTCAAGGTTTGCAAGCCAAGAACAGAATTCACCTTGCTATAATGTAAGTTAAAAAAAAAAAAAGCAACAAAACCCACCCCTGGATATAATTCTGAGTGAATCAAGGATTATGGGGTCGACTTCAGTTCCTTGACTGTAGCCAAGTAGCTGGAAATTCCTGGCCTAGGCGGCCAGGGGGCACAATTTGAGCTATCGTCCCAAATCCGGCACAGGCAGCTGATGAGGGTTTGTTCTTGCATGTTACACACCTTTTCTCTGTTAACATAAGTGTTAAGTTGGCCAGGCATTCATTCGATCTTGATTACTGGTCCCTGAGCTCCAGGGCATAGGGATGCCTTTACTTGGGTTGGCTTAGGTTCTGAAAGGGTGTTTTTAAAGTTAATATGACTTAGAAGATGCAGAGTCTGTAGAGGCATTTCCATGAAACTGGACTGTGAGTCAGTCCTTTGAAGCTTTTAGACCAGGCACTCGCTTGTCTTCTTTGCTCTACTCGTTCTTGGCCCCCAGGCTTTCATCTGTGTTGAAAAACTGTTGAGGTGCACAAGCTACTCTTATTCTGACCTGTGGTTACGACTAACCCCACCTCTGCCGTTTGCTGTGTTTCCTTGGACAAGTTATGTGACCTCTCTGTGCCTTGTTTCCTAATCTTAAAATGGGAGTAGTCTCTACTTCTCAGGTTATTATGAGGATTAAGCGAGATGATATAGACAAAGTCCTAACACAGTAGCCAGTGCACATCGAGGCCCCAGTAGATCTTCTGTGGGCACGCTGGTCATTATCAGCTTCAGTGCTGTGGCCTCTGCTGGCCACTCCATGGTCACTTGGAGTGACCCGTGGCTTTCAACAAGGGCTTCATCATTAGTACCTTCAGCGTGCCCGTCCATCAGGCTCCAGAACAAATGCCGCTGTGTTCCGGGGCGCTAAGTGGTGAGGAGGCCCTGGCTCCCCATCCACCCAACTTTTCATGTCCTCTGGCTGCTTCTCCGTGCTCTCTGAGATTGTTGATTGCATAACAGAGCGTGTGGCTGGTCCAGTACGCGGCAGAAGGTTCTGTTCTTCAGAACACTTGCCGGGGTGGGAGGTTAGGGGGTGCTTCGTTCTGCTTAGTTCAAGCCCTTGATTCAGATCTGATTTTTCTTTGGTCCGTTCCCACCGTTTCACCTTCAACTAAAGACTTAATCAGCAGAAACATCCTATTGCTTGGTTCCTCCATCCATTTGTTCATTAATTCAGCAAACATTTACTGATTATCCATGCTAAGTAATATAACAATGTATTGTATATAGATGGCTGAAGGGTCTATCTGGTGATTTTTCTTAAAACTAAGAGCTCCTCCAAAGGAGAATTGAAATGTTTACCTCCAGTGACAGCTTCCTCAACTTATAGACTGTCTATTAATGTGTTCTTATACTTGGTCTTCGTAAATAAGACTCGGGAACCTAGAGAGAGCCATACAGAACCAGGGTGTTACGTTAGATACTGTTTATCACTCCAGCTCAGGCACTTTGGAGTGTAAAGGCGGAGCTATTAGTAATTAAGCTAAGAAAACAGGCAGGAGCTGGGACTGGCCCAGGAAGTCAGGACATGCGGTCCGCTGCGCAGAAAGACGGAGTGAGCGCTCCTAATATGCAGATAGGCCCTAGAAGTGAGAAATAGTAACAACTAAAGAACAAACAACCTTGTAGAAGAATGGGCCAGAAGCTGATCAGAACATTCGCAGGAGAAATACAGATGGTTAGTAAACATACTCAAAGATTCAGTCTGCTAGTGATCAGCGAACTGCAAGGTAAAAAACAGGAACCATTTTCACCTGTAGATGGGCAAACACTGAAGGTAAAGTGGTTCCGCATGTCAACACAGGTGGGAGATTCCCAGTCGTGGGAGTGTAAACAGGGACAGCACATTGAAGGGAACATTCACAGTATCTGTTCAAAAATCAGATGTGCATATGCTATAAACCTGGAAGTGTTGCTTCTAGAGCGCTGGCGGTTGAAGCAGTCAGGCAGGGTGGCGAGGGAGCGCAGACACGTGTGCCTGCCTGACCGTTGGTAGTGGCGGAGAACCACCGGAGATGACCCAGCTGCTCCCTAGAAGGGGCCACTTAAGTAGTCTAAAATTTACTCTGTAAAAGAGTGTGTGGCTACTAAAAAGGAAGCGATCGCCCTGAGAGTAATGCAATAAAATGGTCTGAGTCAGACACACCTCACCTGATCTCGACCTGAGCCCACCTGCCTGGTTTCTGCCACTTGGAGACCGACCCGTGTGGCCAGGGGGCCCTGTCTGAGGCTGGCCAGCCATGCCGGGAGCCTCTGGTCCCTCCCACCCTCTCGGGTCCCAGATGAAGCACTAAGTCCGAGGCAAGGGGTCGGCTTCCTGCAGAAGCTGCCAAAGCGTCCAAGTGACACAGTACGGAGGCGGGGGACAGAACTCCGTGGAGCCAACTGCAACTCAAAGAGGTGGCAGAGAGCAGGCAGCTAGATTCCTCCCTCCCTCTCCAGTGGACCGTCCCCAAGCATGGCTTTTCCATACAACCTGCCTGGAGGTGTCCCGTGTGGCTGGAGCCCCACGTGCAGCTCCCCGGCCTGAAACAAAGCGGGGTCAGCCCCGAGTCAGCTGCTTGAGCTCCCCTGGCTTTGTGCCCTCCCCATCTCACTTCCCATCCTCACCCTTGTTGCCCTGGGATTGCTCCCGCCCAGGAAGAAGCATCAGTACCACACCTCACTTCAGGCTGTGTTTTCCAGGGAACAGGGACTGAGCCACCTTCTTAGTGAGGTTTTCATTTCAACCAGCCTACTTAAAATTGCAACCCACCTGCCCACCCTCCCTCCTAATTCTCCTGACTCTGCTCTACTTTTTTCCCCCATAGCACTTGTCATCTCCTAAAATATTATATCATTTATTTCTTTAGTGTTTAGTGTCCATGTCCTCTGGCTAGAAAAGAGGCTTCAAGAAGGCAGGAATCTTTGTTTTGTTCACCAGTATATCTCAAAATGCCTAGAACATGGCGCTTTAAAAAAAAACAAACACTCATTGAATAAATAGATGAATGAATTTGTGTGGTTGACATGAAAAGATATTCATGATACATTGTTGAGTAAAAAGCATAGTTTTCAACATCCTGTGTTCGTAGATTGGAAGACTTAACATTGTTAAGATCTCAATACTATCCAGAGTCATCTACAGATTCAACCCAATCTCTATCAAAATCTGAATGGCATTTTTTCACAGAAATTGAAAAAAACCCTAAAATTCAAATGGAATCTCAAGGGACCCCAAATAGCCAAAACAATTTTTAAAAACAAGAACAAAGTTGGAGGACTCACACTTTATGATTTGAAAGCATATTACAAAGCTATAGTAATCAAAACAGTGTGGTAATGGCATAAAGATAGATTGAAAATGGAAGAGAATAGAGAGCCCAGCAATAAACCCTTGTGTATATGGTCAATGATCTCAACAAGGGTGCTAAGACCACTCAATGGGGAAAGGACTGTCTCTTCAACAAATGGTGCTGGGAAAACTGGATGTCCACGTGCAAAAGAATGAAGCTGGGCCATTATCTTAACACCATATACAAAAATTAACTCAGAATGGATTAGAGCCCTGAGCATAAGACCCAAAACTATAAAACTTCTAGAAGAAAACACAGGGGAAAATCTTCGTGACTTTGGACTCGGCAATGATTTCTCAGACACAACGGTAAACACGCCAACAACAAAAGAAAAAACAGACAGATAGGACTACCTCAAACTTAAAACTTAAATGCTAACTTAAATGCTAACTTAAGAATGCTAACTTAAAAACTTTTGTACGTGAAAGAACACAATCAAAAGAGTGAAAAGGCAAGCTAAGAATGGGAAAAATACTTGCCAATAATATATCAGATAAGGGGATAATACCCAGAGTATATAAAGAACTCCTAGAATTCAACAACAACAAAATTAACTGGATTAAAAAACGGGCAAAGGCCATGAATAGACATTTCTCTAAAGATGGTATACAAATAGCCAGTAAGGATATGGAAATATGCTCACCATCACTAAAATCAGAGAAATGCACATCGAAACCATGGTGAGATGTCAGTCACACTTATTAGGGGGACTCCTGTCAGAGTCCAGGAGGGTGGCAGGAAGTGTGTGGGCCTCCCCAGAAGCACAGGCTTCTGCCATCGGTAAGGTCAGTGCTTCGGCCCCTGGGGTCATGTCTGGGACGAGGCGTGGGCTGCCAGGGGAGGCCCAGTGATGTGACCTGGGTCACACAGTGCTCCCAAGGGGAGCACAGAAGCATCCCCACCACCTCTCTTATGGCAACAGGGTGCCCCAGTGCAGGGGAAGGAGAGACAGCGCAGCACCTGCACCCTTGGCTGCACTGCCTGCCAGGGTCACTAGGAGCCGTGCCTGGCCCAGGAGTCGGGGCTGGGGCTCACCAGCAAGGGGGAACAGCTTGGGCACCTGGGGCTGCTCGGACTGAATGCAGGAGCCGGGAGTTACCAGAGAGGTGGACACGGGCTACCGTGACCTTGGGCTTGGACACAGGGCTGCAGTGGCCACAGACTCTGCTTGTCCAGTCTCCTCTTGGGCGGTCAGCTCCTCAGTTGTGAAGGGGAGGTGGGAAAGCGGAGGGTGTGGACGGTCCCTGAGACATTCCTCTATACTGTGATCATATTCCCAATAATAGAAGAGCATTCCAGCCATGTATTTCTACGGCTGGGGTGTCTTTGGGCCCCCAGGAAGGGAGAACTGTAGGGCAGTAGGACAGGGGATTTGGCTGCCAAACCTGGGTGGAGCCTGGGGTGAGGTGCCCCCAGGGGAGGGCGCCTCTGCTTTCCCTATTTTATTTGTTTGCCAGTCAGTTGCCCTAAGGGCCAGTTGCAGAGAGGAGATTAACTGGGCTTCTCAGCAGGAGAGCCTAACACTGGGTGTTGAAGTTCTACCTGGTTAGTGCTGGTTTTAATCTAAGCCAATTACGTTTACAGAGACCACCACACTTTTGCTTGTGACTAAGCAGAGCCTCTTAGTTTCCCATTTGATTTGCCCAGCAGCAGTCCTCCACCCATCTCCCTGAGAAATAAAGAGGGTCCATATAAGAGCATTTTCCAAACAACGGAAATCTAGCATAGTGACTTCTCTAGTGACTATTTACTGTCATTTTCAACTATCTGTAATACAGCACAGGTATCCCACCTTAGGGTGGCATGGGTAATTTGGATTAGATTTCAATATACTGTACAGGAAAAGAAACTCTAGAAGTTCAGACGAAACGGGTGGATACATAGAACATCCTTTTGTGCTCCTGGAGAAGTAAAAATCGTAGGAAAGAAAGCGAGAGAGATTTATTGTCTACGGTTCTGGAGGCCAGGTCTCAAGTCAAGGTGTGCAGGACCACACCCCCTCTGAAGGCCCCAGGGCTCTCATCCTTGGGGCAGCCTCAGGCATTCCTTGGGGCCAACCCTCTGTCCTCACTGGAGTCCTCCCCACTGCCTTCACTTTGTCTGCGTCCATGGTTCTCCCTTTTGGGGGGTGTTGTGTGTGTGTGGGGGGGGGGATCTTAGTTCCCTGACCAAGGATTGAACCCAGGCCCTGGCAGTAAAAGCGCCGTGTCCTAACCACCGGACCGCCTGGGAATTCCCCCACGGTTCCCCTTTTGAGGAGGACACTAATCCTATTGGATCAGGGCCCACCCTTGTGACCTCATCTTAACTTGGTTAAATCTTCAAAGACTCTTTCCAGATAAGGTCGCATTCTGAGGTGTTGGGGGTAGGCCTTCCACTTCCCTTCTTTGCGGGGACACAGTGCAGCCCATAACACAGGCTGAAGGACAGTGAGATCCCTGGAGAAACAAGTCCATGAGGAAGGAGCCTTTGGATTAAAAACAGGAGGCAACACTATTTGGAAAAAGGAAGCTTTCCCAACTTTTCTTCTTCCTTCTTGGAGAGCCAAGGTTCTCAGGTAGTAATTACCTGGTGCTTTTAACTGACAACCAAGTACTAAGTCCAGGTGCTAGATTTAAAACTATAGGCTCTTTTAAGTTAAAAATTGGTTTCGTAATGCCCAGCAGCTCAGTGTTTGACAACCTACCTACCTACCCATCTTCCTCCTTCCTAAATTCCTTTCAAATACCTGTTACGGAGAAGGATTGGGGTTGCTAAGATGAAACAGAAACAGGGTCCCCAAAGAGCTGTGTGTCTTCGGAAGCGTAAACTAGATCTCCTTGGTGAACAGGTGGACTCCAGCATCAGAGCAGGAATCTGTGTGGCTCCCAGTGCACACAGCATAATTTCTGGCACACATCGGGTAACATTTTTTACATCAAATTACGTTTTTCGGTAACATTTTTTCTCTGTTTTTCAACGACCATTTAAACAAATGCAAAGAGCTGTCTGTGGATCTCAGGAAACACAACAGTTTCCTTTACGAGAAGCCCCCTGACAGGACTTTCCCGTGTGCGCAGATTTCCAAGAGGACCCGAAGGCCGTTTCTGATCCTGTGAGGTGGAGTGAAGTGCAGGCTCTCCCTGCTCGGACCTGGGAAACTTTGAAATGATCTTTCCAGTGATTTGTTGGCATGTTGACCTTTTTTCAGCGGGCTTCCCCAGAACTGGCCCGACAAGGCGGTCACGTGGAGGGCTATTGATCGCCTCTGGGGCTGCAGGAAGCAATTCATTAGGAGGTGACTTGACTGAGGGGCTCCTGTCAAGCCGCCGCCTCACCCTGGGCCCTTTTTCAGAGCTTATCTGCTGGCGCTCCCCTTGCCCTAGCGGGGTCTTGGCAACCAATGTGATTGACGCAAAATTAGGGGAAAGGGTGATGCCAGCTGTTCACACTGGTATGGGTCACCAGGAGAGTTAGGATGGGTCTGAGAGCCGTCAGGTGGCAAATGAGACACAATCTGAAGGGCGGCAGGATGTCAGTCACCTGTCAAAGTACACAGTGTTCTGCAGTGAAAAGACAAATTCTGAGGGCGTCAGTGTGCACGTGAGAAAGACAAGCAAGCAGCTGGGCGGCGGTCCCAGGCCCTAGTGACAGCCTCTGAGTTGGCAGCAGTGGGTACTACCCAGGGTTGGCAGCGAGGCTGAGGGCAAGGAGGACCCAACGCAGTCTGACCCTACGCCCGGGTCACCTCCCCGAGCTGGGGCGCTGGTGACACAATAACCCAGGGCAGGAAGAGCCTCGTTAGGGGGCGGTGAGGAAAGCAAACCGACGCTGTTGTTGGAAACGACGCCTGCACTAAACTCTGCTCGGAGGAGCCCTCCTCCCATCCCTACTCAGATCTCTCATTTTGTGAGTGGTCCTAACAACTTTAGTTTCCCAGCAGATTGGAGGGGCCTGAGGGCTGGGCAGCAAAATGGCAGTGGGCAGAGTGCCTGCCCTCCTATCGGAAAATGTTTGTTGAATGGCTGATAGATGGATGAGTGGATGATTTATTCAGCATTCTTCCTGAATAATAATGAGGAGCCAGACCCTGAGGCTCAGGGCAGACCAGGATGACTGACAGAGAGGCACTTCTCCCCTCAGGGGCACACAGCTGGACGGAGGACCAGAGCACAGACACGGCCAGGCGACAGGGCCCTGTTGCCTTAGCAACCTTGGGGAGGCTTGATGTGATGAGGAAAGTGAGAAAATGACACTTTAGCTGAGGTCTGATGGGTGAATAAGAATAAACTCTACAATTTCAAATAGAAAACCTACCTGAGAGGAGATTTCCCTGGCGGTCCAGTGGTAAAAAATCCGCCTTCCAATGCAGGGGACATGGGTTCGATCCCTGGTCGGGGAACTAAGATCCCACATGCCACGGACCAGCTGAGCCACGCGCCACTACTACTGAGCATGCATGCTTCAGTTATAGAGCCTGTGTGCCGCAAACTACAGAGCCCATGTGCTCTGGAGCCCACGCGCCATAACGGAAGATCCTGCATGCTGCAACTGAGACTCGACATAACCAGAAAAATAACCTACCCGAGAGAAGACACAGAACAAACACGAAGAGCTATAGGTTCTAATGAGAAAATTACTTTAGGGGACTTTTAACTCATTGTCCTTGGCTGTCTTGTGTTCCTGAACTGGGGAATGTATATCACACAGGACAACAAAAACTGTAGAGCACTTATAAGGAGCCAACACACTAGAAAAACAGTGGCTAATGGATGAAAATAGTGATGCAATACTGCTTTTCACATGCTACTGTCTCGTCTTAAATCACAAACCTAGGCAGGAACTCCTGCCCTGTCTCAGCACATCCGCTCTTTCCAGACCAGTCGGCCTTGTACCAGGCACTCGTGTTATAATTGTTCAGTAAGAGATTCTTCAGGTGTGAATCTTTGAAGATCTATACGGAAAATCCACAAAGGACCAAGTTTGGGTCCTAGGCCTTGGATGCAGATTTCATGCATCTTTCTTTGCATATTTTCGTGCTTTGGGTGTTTTATTTGTTTGTTTTTTGTTTTTTTCGCGTTTTTTTGGCCGCACCACACACGGCATGTGGGATCTTAGTTCTCCGACCAGGGATCGAAGCCAAGCCCCCTGCAGTGGAAGCGCAGAGTCTTAACCACTGGGCCGCCAGGGAGGTGCTTTCTTTGCATATTTTGGCGGCATTCAGGGGTCAATATGAAATCCCCCTGTGGCTAATTCACCAAGAGCAAGTGTGGTGGTAGATGAGTGGGTAGTTGGCCAGCTTCCTAGTGTGTGAGATAAACGTGTTAGAGCTGAACTGAAATATCTTTATTAACATTTTATAATATTAATACTTTTCAGAGTATATCCCAACTCTAAGGCTTTATCTGCTAGTTACATTATTGCAAAGAGATCATCTGAAACTCTCAGAAAGTGAACATTCATAGCAAAAGGTCTATGTAAAACATGAAGTAGAAAAAGCAAGTTTAGATTTAAATAGGCCCCCTTCGCTCCTCTCTTTTTACCACCAACATAAAGGGAGTGTCTATAATTCAAGGGTGGGTAGTTCCCGGGCACCAGATGACTTGATTATGTCTAATCCAGGTCTCTAGATGAACTGCCAGAAACACTCCTCAGGTAAGATCGCAGAAGACTTTGAAAACTGGCTAAATAAACACAGTACCCTCGTCCCCATCCTGAGCTCCTGTTCACTCAGCCTCGCTTTAGCAGCTGAAGAGACGGGACGCGGAAATCTTTTGTGTACCTTTAATGAAATGGGATATTCAGCCACCTGCTCACAGACCAGAGCAATTCCAGGAAATGTTTCAGTCCCCGAACTTACTCTGAAACAAGGCTTAGGCCAGTTCAGAGCAGGCATTACCCTGTTAGAGCCTCATAAACTGGATCAATCTCAGGCAAAGTCTTCCAGTCTCTGTGGTGAGGGAAATGTAGCAGCTCTCAGTTTTCCGTACATGAACAGCTCTGTGTTCCATGCAGGAGAAACTTACGGGTCTGGACTGTATTATAAATGTATCGGGTTGAGTGTAACAAGGGGAGGGCTTTCTCTACTGCCATTGCAATGCCATTTCGCGACTGAAAATAACTTTTGCAAAGCTG
>NW_020172629.1:2439922-2502828 GCF_003031525.2 Neophocaena asiaeorientalis asiaeorientalis | reverse complement strand
GGAGGGTGGGCCAGGCTTCCTCTTGTCCCTCTGCTTTCGGGGAAGAGTCAGCGGAACCAAGGACCGCAGCTCAGCTCCAGCCCTGCCTCCCTTCCCAGAAGCCTGTTCTCTTTTCAAGCTTCCCTGTCAACATCGCTCGGGGGAGAGGGCAATTCCAGGGCATTTCCCGCAGCGCGGGGCCCTGGTTCACCTTTGGGACGGTGCGGGTCGTGCAGGATGGCTTATCGGGCCGCTCTGGGTGCCAAACTGCGCACAGTTGTTACTTCTTTAATTAAAGAATCAAACAGCACCCACTCTTCGCTGTCTCGGTGGTGCCCTTCACACCTACCTCCCCTGGTCTGGCACCGGGGCCCCGGGATGAGAGCCTCTGAGGCCAGTTCTGACTCTTGTCCAACCCAGCACCCGGCGCCGGCAGAGCAGGCATTCAGCGGACTTGTGCGGAGGGCAGCGTGTGCGGCGGGGCCCTGACACCTTCGTCACCTGGGGCGGCTCTACATCCGGCAGGGACCGAGGGAAGTGGACCTCGGGCAGGGCGCTGCCCCTCTGCCGTGTGGCCTGCCACTCGCGGCCCCTGGACGTGCTGGCTGTTACTTGGGCTGGATGCTCTTCCCTTTCCCTGGGCTCTGTTTTCTGGGTGTCCAGACCTCCCCCCCTTTCTAGTACAGGGAGAAAGGGCCCTCTCTCCCAGAGAGAGAGGATAGCATTCCTGGGAGAGGACAGAGCAAGGCCCAAGAAGACGCCCAACCTCCCAGGGTCAGTGGGAGGGGCAGGAGGAAGTTAAACTGGGCTAAACTACACGTCACTTTCCACCAGGAGGAAAACGAAGTTTCCCAAGAGGTTGTGTTGAAACTTAGTACATTTTGAAAAGCTATAAAATATTATTCCATTCCAAATCTGAATATCCTACAGAGAGAATCCCCCGCCTTTTTAAAGAAAAACCCATAAATACGATGGCTGGTTTTGAACCTTTAATAAAAGTAAAAAATGAATGCAAAAGAACACAATGCTGAAAACTTGGTGTGAATGTGGATCCCACTAATGCTCAAACCTGGCGTAGTGCAAAGCGTGTTCACACTAGTTTACATTCTACAGACTCAGATGGCTTTGGTTCATACACTCGCTGTAAAGTATCGGCAACAAAATTCTTCAGATTCACATCTTTTGGCTACATTGTTTCTAACAGGTATAGATTTATTTCCAGTTTGAGAGAAAAAAATACTCACTGTGCATGATCAAGTATATTTGAAGGATTCAATGCCTGCTCTCATCTAATAACTTCTGGTTTTTCATGAATTGCTGATAGCCTCATTGAAAACTCTTTTCACATAGCTGCTTGATTTCAGAAAAATGTGTAAGGGGGTCATTGCAAAGTTCAGAATGATCCTATTTTCTTTTAAACAAAATTCCTCTAAAACAAATTAGCTACAGTAACCTACTCCAGGATATTTTCCTCAAAACAAAACCCAACTGCAACGAGGACCATCACGTGAGGGTAGCTGAGAGCACAGCCCACGGCTGCTGGCAGTGGCTCTGACCTCCAGCTGCTCAGGGGGAAGGAGTCTTTTCATCCAGCCATGTTCACAGAGTGTAAAACAACCAAAACATTTAAATTGCAAAATACAAAAAGGTAAATTTGTGAGTAAAAATTACAAGTTTACTAAACGCACAAAACTGGAGTATTTCAAAGGACCGGCTCAGTGGAGAGCACAGCAACGAAGTAACTGCACAACTGAGAGGGGCTGTTGCTGAATTTTGCCCCCATGCAGCACTGAAATGGAGAACCCTCTGTAACACCTCATACGTTAAAAAAATAAATATTTAAGAGGATACAAGGCTCAGGTTGGTTTTCATATACATTGCACTTGAAGTTGGAGACCCAGTACTTGCAAACTGGGTCTAACAAACATGGTCTATGCCATTAAATGAATACCTTGTGCTCACCACGTCTTTGAGTATTTAGAAACACCAAATGTTTAATACAGTGACGTACGCACTCTTCTTTTTACAAGGCAATCACAGATTGCAAATCCCATAGGGCTGTGGGAAAAAACAGTCATCTCTGTTCTGGAGTATCAAAGAAACAACACACGATTTTGGCTCACTAAGACTGAGAAACACGGCAGGCAGGTGCCCCTCCTAGATGATTACGGATTCTGGATAAACTGCATAAATACTGAGGTGGACATTCCAGCACATCACAGTGCAGAACGATGACCTCTCATTGCCTTCTGCTCTCGGTAAGATTGTCTACATGCGACTCCACGGAGGAATGAAAAGCGCAGCTGTACGCAGGGACACGTGCGCAGCTGCGGGACGGGGCGCCCGGCACTGCCACCCTAAGCTCGCCGCCCCTGCCTTTCTCTTTTTTTACACAACCCTATTTTAGAAATCTTTTGGATAAGTAATATTCCTATTTTATCACACTTCATCTTTGTAAGCACCATCGAGCTCTCCCCTGGGCGCTGATACAAAACCAGAGCTGGTAGTTAGGCTTTAGTTCAAGGCTTGGAAATATGGCAGCTTGCTTTTAATGACACATGAAACCGAATCCTCGGGACCCTGCAGCCGGCCGGCCTGCACTTGGGGCCTCCTGAGCAGACCCAGGCGTGAATGCCGTCAGGCAAGGTGACATCTCAGCACAAGTGGTCATCTTCCCAGTCTGCTGCTCTAAAACAGGTGAACTGCTTTCCAGGAGTCACTTGTACAGTCAGCCCAATCTAAAAAGATTATTGAGGAAAAAAGATAATCTTTGCCACAATCCAGTATCCCAGATTTTCTCCCAAATCTTGCCATTCTTCAGGATCAGTGGGTTTGAAGAGTCAATCGCTATGTGGCTTTTCAGGAACACCCTACATGTAAAAAGAGAAAAAGGAGCGAGAGAATCAGCACTAAATGTATACATATTTTATTTTATTATTATTATTTTTTTGCAGTACGCGGGCCTCTCACTGCTGTGGCCTCTCCCGTTGCGGAGCACAGGCTCCGGACGCACAGGCTCAGTGGCCATGGCCCACGGGCCCAGCCGCTCCGCGGACCGGGGCACGAACCCGTGTCCCCTGCATCGGCAGGCAGACTCTCAACCACTGCGCCACCAGGGAAGCCCAATGTATACATATTTTAATTACCAATTAAGCCGATCCTAAAAAAAGTGAAAGATAAAAAATTCCTTTGAGTCGGATAAGATGATGGAGACGAGAAATGCGGAGCAGCAGACAAGCTCCAACAACCCCACCGCGGTCCTCTCCCTGTCCGGGGCTAGGAGGGCTAGGAGCCACTGTTTCACCCAGAAAACAGGGCCCATCCCTCTCAGGCGAGGTGGAGGGTGTAACAGCTCAGGAGACGTTTCTACACACGCTTCCTCACTGACCTGTACAGAAATTCAGGGAGGTGAACCCTGCACTTGTCACCGCTGTCCAGGCCCGGCCTGGTCGGTCCTCAGCAGAGGACAGATGTTCCACTGGAGGAGCAGATCCAAGGCCAGATGACCTTCCTGAGGTCACGGGGCTGCATGAGGAGAGACCGCCACGCCTCCTGCCACGGAGCCAGAGCCCCAGCACACGTTCTAACCTCTGGCTTAGCAGCCGGCCGGCCAAGTAGAGTGGGGAGCGGTGTGCAAGGGCAGCTCCGCGCGCTCCCGAGGCGCCCAGCTCCAGCCCTGCGCTGCACCCACTCAGGCAGGTGGTCAGCCTCCTGAGTTTGGATTTCCCCATCCCTAAAGCGGGCTGACAAGAGTCCCTACCTCCAGACTGCCGTTACAGGCCTCAGCCGGCAGTGACACTATTTAGCACAACACCTCGAGTGCAGCAGAAGCGCTAATTAATGTTGTTATTACTGCCAGCGGCCGCTGGGTGGCAAACAGGAAAGGCAAACTGAATTCCACGTGCCAGGGAAGCGCACCTGTAACCAGGTGTCCGGGGCCTGGGCCCCAGGACGCAGGGCCACGCTCTTCGCCGTGGCAGCTGGAAGCCTTACTTTTTTTGAGAAAAGACTTTAAGCTACAAACGGCAACAGGTACAGATTCTATAAAATGATGCTACGGACTCACTTTTAAACATGCAGGCTGACAACGAATACCACAGAGAAAAAGCCACTCGGACCATCTAACACTCAAGCAAAGCCAACCTGTAGGTTTGGGGCATGGCTGCCCTTGATGGTAACCATATTTCTTTTAAGGGCAGTGGGAACTGAGAAGGCGCGAGGGGGAGGGATGCAGAGGCGCTGGGACGGTCACCCTCAGAGGGAACAGAGCCACGTCGCACTGGACTCGGGCAGCTCTGGTCACTGTGTTGACCAGCGCCCACCTAAGGTCTCCACCTTCAGACCTTCTTCTTTACTCGAATCACGTCCCACCACAAAAGCCTTACTCGGTGAAGTTTTAAACCAAGAATTCACTCTTAAACGCTGCCCCTAAAATACCACCTCAGATCCGTCTTCTGTCTAAGGGCCCAGCGGCACAGCCAGAGGAAAAGAAATGGGCGGCGCTGACCAATCCCATTTCTAAGGCACTGAGCCATTTCCTGGGTTTTAAGGATGGAAATGAGTTTTCAAATTCTTAACAAAGAATAAGCTCACTTTCACAAATAAGCTGTTAATTTTTTCCCTTTCTTTGAAGGAAGAAAATAAAGACTTGGCTTAAGTATTTTAACTCCTCTTTTAAAAAGAAAATGTTTAACTTGCTCTTTTTAAAGACTTTTTTGGGTGAGAAAGATTCTAGCAAGGTGCCAGCCTGTCCCAGCCTAAACTTTCAAGAGTCCCCAAAGAGAATAAGCGTGAGGTTAACAATTCTTGGACACAAATACACAACAGCAGGGCACGCATCCCAGTGTTAGGGTGCACGAGCCTCAGTGGCCCTGGCTTACGTGCTAGGGTCCCCGCAGCCCAGGCCCACGGGACCTTCTCCAGGCGACTGGGATCTGCAACTGCAGTGGCCAGGCAGGTGGAGGAGGGTAGCAGCCACACCTGTGGGTGCTTTTACCGCAGTGTCCTCGCTCCAGCCCGCCACCTGTTGCTGCTTGGTGGGGAAAGCCCGCACAGCAAGAGGTCCTGGGGAAGACTGCAGTTGGGCAGGGACGCTCAGTGTCACGGGGAGCCACAGTTTTCTAAAACAAAGCTTATTATAAGCGGAGTTTTCATTCTTCAGCTCTGATGTAATCTGAAGCACATTTAATTTCCTACACTTGCAGTTCTCTTCTCTTGAAAAATACAGTTTGGGCTTCACGCACTGGTCTTTTACTGCTGCAGCATGTTTTAGAAAGGCCGCCTGCCAGCCCACGGGAGTGGCAAGAAAGGCAGCATCCTCAGTTCAAGCTGAAGCGGACAGAGGGTTTGCGAAGAGGAGGGGTAGGTTGAAAGGTGCAAGAGTTAGCGGAACTGGGTGCGAAGGCTACACAATTCCTGTTGGACAAAGGTGGGCTTTTTACTAAGATTCTCTACTGCTTTCAGGGTGGATTCGTTTACAGATACTCTGAAGGATGGAAGAAGAGAGAAACAAAAAGGCAGAGACCAGTCTGGACAGACTCAGGGAGGGGCTGCTGGGGTAGGGATGAGAGTCTGGGAGCTCTGGGGGGACTGATGTGCTGCTTTGTCATCCGCAACCCAAGGCCAAGGCTTTGCTCCCAGTAAACGGCACAGGGGCAGAGGGACCAGAGTCCTGCAGTGACCTCCACGTAAACGATCTCAACAGGGCACAGCAGCAGGTCTGCCCACCTCCTGACACACATGCACCCGCTGCAGAGACCTGTCACAAACTCCTGTGCGCACCCTAGCTCTTCTGCTCATACAAGTGCAGCTGGCCCTTGAACAACACGGGTTTGAACAGCACGGTTCCACTTACATGCGGATGTTTTTCAATAGTAAATGCTACAGCGCTGCGTGGTCTGTGGTTGGCTAAATCCACGGAAGCAGAGGGCTGACTCTACGTTACACTCAGATTTTCAACTTCTTGGAGGGCTGGTGCCCCAATCCACGTGCTCTTCAAAGGTCAACTGTAATGTTTTCATTGTAAATTTTAAAAATGCCAAAGAGAAAAAACCCCAAACTACCTGCAGTTCTCCTTCTCAGAAATCGCCACTTTCGTTCCTTTACACACCCCCTGTCCTGTTCCCTACCCTGGGAGCAAGTGCTGCACGCCTTTGCCAATCCGACTGACCGATTCTTTAAAACTACTTAAACCTGGTTCCTCAATCTCAGGCCTCAAGTAACTCATAGGAGTAAGTCTCCCTCATTCGCTCGCCTGACTTCTGGCAGAAACACAGCTGTGACGTGATGTGCAATCGTTTTGCCTTCATTCACACTGACTGTGCCCTCCGCTGGGTTTGGAAACCTGGAGAAAAGGGACTTAGCTTTTTTCTCCCTTGGAGCAGCCGGCAGCGGGCGCCCGCTACCACATCTGTTCCGAGGACCCATGCTGGACGCAGCAGCCAGAGGGGGAGTTGGTAAAACCAGCTGTGACTGCTCCTCCGGCTGGAAAGGGCCTGCCGTTTCCCCCTTCAGCTGGGATCCAGGCGAAAGGGTTTACATTTTCACGGATGTAAATATGGCAGGCGCGCTGGGCTCGGAGACCCGGGAGGGTGGTTTCCCTTTGATGACCTGGGATGTTCATCACCCTCCTCCAGTATCAAGACACAGCAGTAACGTCCAAATACAAGTTTTTTCCCCAACTTTAAAGAGTGAAAAAGAAGAAAAAGCTTAAGTGGGGAGAATTACAATTATGCCAGCTATCTTAAGTTAGGTTTAAAACTTTCATCTTTTCAAAAACGAAAATGCCTACGACAAGGATGGAATGATCGCTGATAAAACCACCTTCATTCAGCGTCGTGACCAAAGGTGTGATTGTGCCACTCTTGTAAAATAAGTTACCTTCAACCATTTCTAGCTGTTAGGAGCTTGTGCATGATGTGTAGTGTCTACCTCTATCAAAAAAGACCCTTGGGCTTCCCTGGTGGCACAGTGGTTGAGAGTCTGCCTGCCGATCAAAAAAAAAAAAAAAAAAAAGACTAAAGCTGGTTAAAAACCTTCATCATAAATGCATGGCAGCATCAGCCCAGCCTCCCGAATTTATAACCAGCTGGCTGAATGCTGTCAGTTTTAACTCCACGAAGAGTCACGGGGGTTGAAGACAACTTATCTCAAAAGCCCTATTAGGACTCCTCAGCTAAACGGCACTGAAGATAAAAATCCCAAAGCAGTAAGGGATCATAGAGCTGCCTCGTTCTACTCTGAACCGGAAAGGGCTCCAGGGAGCAGCACAGGGGCACCACGAGACTGTGGCCACCGTGAGTGTGAGAAGAGCCAGGTCCTCTGATGCTCATGAGGGGTCGAGAAAGAAAGGTTTTTCAATTGAGTCTTTTCGTTTTGGCAAAAGCAGATCCACACAGAGTCACAAAAGGGTGGAAGGCAAGGATGATTTGGGCTCAGGAACCGGTGGAACACATTACAAATTCTGCCCTTTTGAAATTACTTCCATTTTTATGAAACAGCCAAGCAGCCTTCAAATCTGGCCCTCCCAAGCCACCGTCAGCTGGCACGAATAAACGTCTTGTTTTTAAAAACACCATCTGAGGAACCAAGTCAAGTTTCTGACAAAGCCCCAGAGTGTCTCTGAGAGAAATGGCCCTTATAAGATTCTAGTTTCTTTTTTTTTAGTTCATTTTATTTAAGCCTCGAGTCAAAGTCTATTCAAACTGACAGTCAAATGTCCACATTTCATCAAAGCGCTCAAGTGTCGACCATTAACTCCCGGAAATAACTGCTAAGTCATCCCGACTTCGTTTGTCTTTCTGGCTCTCGGGAAGTGGCTCTGTGCCGGGGTCCCGTTTCTCTCTCTTTAGTTATTAGACAGGGTCCAGGCTGGAGTGCACCTACCCAGGGATGCTGAGCCCCCTCCCAGCCTGGTCCACACTCTCATGGGCCTGGCCTGGGGTCCTTTCCCTAGCATAGCATCATCTGTACCTGCGTGAAGGCGGGGAGGAAACTCATTATAAATCATTCATTTAGCCATTCAGTAACTTTTCTCTGCCAGTTATCACAGGAGCTGCAGTTCATCTGTAACGTGAGTGGAACTCTAGTTCCTTTTAGTGTGCGTTGTGAGCTTACGGTTCCCTGAATCTTTATAATCTAGCAAAGAGTAACCTGGGTATTGCACCTAGTTTTTTTAAATACGCTTTTCTGAATAACTGTTGCGAGTCTCAACTAGATATTTATCAACAGCAACCATAATGTATCACGTACACTCAGCCTGTGAAGCTGGGAACCACAGCTGGGCGCACAGGTGACAACTGTACGTACCATGGCTAGCTGTCGTCCTATGTTTCCCACGGTCACACCTCCCGAGAAGAAGATGCACGGGAGCCAGGAGCGGATGTACAGAAAGTCCGGGGACGTGTACCTGGAGAGAAGGAGATGTGAGCCCCTGGGTAGCCGGCTCCCCGGCGCAGGTAGGGCAGGCACACGGCGCGCCAGCAGTGTCAGCATGTGACATCCACGCTCACCGCCGCTGCTGGGTCTTCCTTTACATTAAATTACGCGTGGTGCATTTTTAACACGTGCATCAACAATAAGCAGCGTTTTTGAGAATTTCATGTCTAAGTTTATGCTATGTAATTACAGAAAAGACATGACATCTTAGCTTAGAAGGTATTTTTTTAAAAAGTTACGTAACAGCTTCCGGACGGAGGTGATATTTGAGAGCCCATGCTTACTGATAGACACCATTGTACACCAGCAGCTGAGTGATCACAGTGGCAAGGAAGGCGATGGTGATCCCAAGCCCAAGGCCACTTCTTGAACGGTCAAATGTCCACCAAAGGCCCAAAGACAGGGCTGCTAACGTCAAGGAGAGCTGAACGTTATTGGCAAAATCCAATTTCTGGCGATGCAGAGTTAAGGAAAAGCGTAACGCTTTTTAATACGGTCAAACCCAGAAAAGCCCCAGGGCCTACAATTATGTATGCACCACATAATTCTTCATCCATAGAAGCTGCCAGGTGAGCTGCAGAGAGCATCTGTTGGATACAAGGTTACCGTGACCGAGATGACCTGGAACTTCTCTGGGATCCCTGGGTTGAAAACTTGACTTTACAAGTAAGCTTCCTGAAAGCTACATATAAAATTCTGCTGGTATTTCAACCAACAGCATACTTTGCTAGTAAGCCATCTATAGTTCCCCTTTTACTTCTCGTTTTTATTAGTAGGTTGAACTGAGCAAGCCCAGTCTTCGCTCCACGTCTGCAAGAAGACACCTCACCAGGATGGCATCCAACACGACACGGTCGCAGCTGGTGGAGACACGACTGGCTTCCGTCACAACACTGCTTACCAACTGCGGACGAAACAAGTTTGTCAGAGCCCAGACCTCTTATAATACCCTTTTCTGACATTCTTATCATTAAAATCAGGCTAGAGCGGATTTAAGAAGCAGTAACTCTAAAATTAACTTTCTCCAAAAATATAATCTAGTTGTGCTAAAGAAACCATAAATCTTTTGAGACCTGGTAAACCACGGCCCGTCTTCCTGAAGAATGCACTGTGTACAGACGCGCAGCATGTCTTGTGCGTTCCACCCGTGGACGCCAGCACCTGATCCTGAAGTGAGCCTCCACTAAGAACCCTATTCCAGAGTCCACCACTTCTGACTGGCCCTGGGCCTTGCGTGGTCATGCCAGGGAGGGACAGAGAAGCAGACAGGCTTCTCCTCCACCTTCTGGAAGGATCCGCCAAGAAGAGTGATGCTCTCGCCACTTCTCACTGGGCCACAGGAACCAGGTCTTCACGGTGGAAGGATGTAAGGTAGCAATGTAAAGGGAATTCACAAGGTGAACTCTGAGGATCCAACAGATGCTGCCTGAGAAAGGACTGAATGAGGACGTCCACTGTGTTCCTGGTGTTAACTGTTTCCTGAAATGAACTGAAAGGACTCCAAGAACCGTTATGAGAACTGCTGAGAGTAAACTGAGCAACGTGCTCTGAAATAACATACTCGGAAGAAGATGGTTCAGCTGACTCATGATGTGATATATACTCATTAAAAGTAACGAAACTTTCACCGTGTAACGTAAGAAGCTGCTCTGGACAGCACACCCACTGAAGGATACAGCGCTGGCGTGATTGATACCAACAAAAACTGCCACACAGCGCATCACACTGGCCCACTCCCTCTTAAACTTGTGTGGCTCTCCAAGGCGACTGTCAATGCAGGGGTAAAGCAAGCCGACGACAGCTGTTGAAGAAAGACAAGGCAGCAGCGTTAGAGAACCGGCTGAAAATGATGTGATCTCTGCGTGGCAATTATTAACATATTTTTCAAACCATTCCTTTTCCTAGAAGATTTATCAGCTACAATGTAATATTTGAATTAAAACTAATTTTACATTTTTGTTCTCCTTGAGTACAAACAAACAAAAATCATTGTTTGGAAAAATTTAAAATAAAATCGCAGTTCTTTGGTTTGAAGCACAGAAGGAATGGAGCCAGGGGTTAATTATCCATAAGCAAACTACTTCTGCGCCTACACAGGGGGCCTCCAGTTTGCATCAGTGTTGTTCCATCGTACAGTGGGGAGGGGAGCTTCCACGAGGGCCTTGAGGCCACAGCACCAGTGTGTATAGCCATATACCGAAAGGGTTTAGAAAAACAAAGTAGGAGCCTATCTTTCCAAGAACAAAAATGAGAACACTCTCCCCACTGCTTGGTAACCACAGCATCCCTCCCATGACACGTCCCGGCTGGAACACAGCTCTCCACTCCAGCCTTGTGCTGAGAAGGCAACGTGTTTCCACAGCGCAGGGGATACACCCAGACTCCAGCGGGGGAGTAGGCAGAGTTAAGAACAGTGGGCCTGTCACTCAGTTGTGTCCCCTTGGACACGGTTGCTTAACCTTTCTGTAATTCAGTTTCCACGTCTGTAAAATGGAGCTACAGCAGAGTCCTTTTGTAAGGACGAAAGGAAGCAAAACATATAAAAATGCAAGGTAAGCAGTCCATAAACATCAGCTACGAAGCAGACAGGAGGGCATCCCTCCTGTAGCACCGTGGTCACTTAGGTACACGCTTGTTCTGCCCGCCAGACCGGGATGCTTGACAGGGGCAGTCCGCTCACTCTGTGCTGCCAACAGCTGGGAGAGCTGATGCTACAGAAAGCATCTGACAAATGTTTGCTGGTCAGTGGATGCTGTGTGACCAGAGAAGTACTGTGACCTGAGCTGAGACCAATTCAGCAAGTTTATAAAACCAGCCAAATGACCAAGAAATTCTACTCAAAAAAGACCCAATTTAGACTGCTGTCCACAATTTAGACTGCTAACCCTGGGTCATGTTTTGCGGCTGGCCAGGTGTACTGCAATATGAACTCTGAACAGGGATTTGTTTTCCTTCATCTATGGAGCCCAACGCTTTAGGGGGAAGGCCTGGCTTTGGCACGTTCACGGGCATCCCGAGAAAGGAAGTGTGGGAGGCCGCTCGGGCAGCAGTTCTGCCCACTCGGCCCACGTGACGGTTTGTTTTCAGTTACCCAGCGCTGTAGCATGTTCGCTGGGGCAGCCAATCGCACTGCAGTTCCCTCGCTCACCAGTTCTGCCAGCGGCCAATCGCACAGCTCGCTCGGGATGACAGCTGCGGGCTCCCCCAACACTGTCCTCAGGGCCGGATCAGTAAGAGGGAAGGACCTCGGTCAGCCTGGCACAAGCGTGAAACAGCCAATCATCTCCACACCTGGTCCCCAATCGCTGGGCTTCTTCCAGCCTCCAGAGACTGGCATTGCGGATCACCATCCTCTCCCCCCGCCTCCTTGTCTAAATACAGTCACTGGAGATGCACACTTCCCCTCTGCGGACGGTTCGGTTTTCAAATGAACGGTTCTCAGAGGCTGAAAATCGTTCTTAACCAAACATCTTCAGTGTTTACTCACCAGCTGCTGTCCCGCAGCACGGGGGAACCCACCAGGCGGAGGAGAAGATGGTGGCGATGACCTCCTCGGGGAACAGGGTGACGTTCCTTTGGACCTGCAGCAGGTTCAGCACCAGGGCCAGGACCACGCCCACTGAGAACAGCACCAGGCTCCTTTGCAGCAGGTGGTGGTGCCAGCTGGTGATGTGGCCGCTGCTGCCACGGCCTCCCACGCCAGCGCTCACGGGCCCGTGAGCCGGGTCAGTGCCCCGGGCACTGCGGGCCACCAGGGGAGAGGGGCCCGACACTGAGGAGGTGATCATTTCTCCCACTTTGGCCTCCAGCCCTCTGGCACTGGCCCTCAGGTGGCTTCTGTGCTTCGCGCCCTTAGCGCAGGGACCGCTCCAGGGGTGGTCGTCTAGTCTGGGCATCAGCCACCAGTGTGACAGGCTTTCCTAGAAGGAAAAGGGGGTGTGGAGGTGGAACCCCGATCAAGTTCACTTCCAAAGGACATGGCAGGTCCAGGGAGGCCCGGTCAGAGGGAGGGCTCTGCTCGCCTTCATCGCCGGTGCGTCCAGGGAAACCCCCAAGGCCCTCGGAGTCAGCCGCTCAGGGGAGCCCACGGGCAGGTACCGCGGGGGAGGGCTGCAAGGACCCTGCCCACACACCCCGCCTGGGAGCTGCACAGGCTGTTTTCAGCGGCAGCCAGATCAGGTACACCTGAGCGTTGAGCGCCCGCCGCACTGCCCCTCTGCATAAGCCCCGAAGTTCTGGCCCGTCCAGTCCAGAAGTTTTTCAGACCCCGTCCGTCTGCAGGAGGCAGACCCAGCCAGGCTAGCCTGGAGGCCGGCCGCCCAGGACAAGGTGCTGGGGTCCTCCGAACTGACAGGATCACTGGCAGAGCCCACCTGGGGTCGGGGGTGCAGCCCCCCGCTCCGGGACTCGGGCTGGGGTCAGAGCGTGCGCCCAGCCCCGAGGGTCGGTGCCGAGGATCCCAGTGGAAGGCCGTCTCGAGGGGCGGCTGCCGGGGGAGTGGAGGCGCCGGCACCCCGACATCCCCGCCCGGCCCGACACCGGGACCCCACCTGAGGGGACGGACACACCGAAGGGCGGAGCTGGGAGGGGACGACGGGCTGGGGGACCGATGGACGGGAATGCTCGACGGTGGACCGATGCACGGCGCTGCGGGGCTGTGTCGACAGGCTGGGGGACTGACCGACGGACGGGGCCGGGGAGTGGGGCACAGGCTGACGGACGGGGCTGGCCGAGAGCGCCCCGGACCTCGGGCGGGCGGCTCCCCGCGCAGGTTCGGACCGGACGGCGGCGGGAGGGCCGTTTCCAGCAATTGGCAGCCGCGGGCCTGGCGTCGGGTGGTTGAACACCTTAGCCCCCAGACCCTGACGCAGGCGTGGCCCATTCCAAAACTTCCCCAGTGAGGCCTCGCCACCTGGTCACTCTCTGCACCTGCCTGTCACCTGATAATACTCTGATCTCTGTCCCGTGTCCTGCTCCCTGAGGCTCCTGACACTACAGCTACTAATTTAAAGCGGGTTCGTGTGTGCAGTGACCAGAAGGTGCTGGCATGCGTAGTAAGGGCTCGGAGATATGAGTTGTTTATCGTGTGTGCAAGGATGTGCGTGTTGTTAAGGGTACTTTTATGTTTCCCAGCCACCAGAGTGGTTCTGAAAACTTACGACATAAGATCCTTTATGAAAATGAAAGTGATGAAATTTTCATAAAATAATTTCATCTAGTTTCTAACTATCTTTCCTTTCATGGGAAAACAAACCATCAAAACCACTCATGAAAAAATAAGACGTTGTTTTATCTTGCTGATGTAATATATTTATACCCTGTTTGCCACATGGGTCTCACCATCTAAAGAGGAGGCAGGCTCCTCGTGGACTGAAAACCCACATCTTGTTGAGCAAGGTCGTATTATTAAGATGTCCTTGAAAAACAGTAGAGAAAGTCTATGGTCTTTTGTACTGTCTGCGGGTGAGCAGAGATCGAGAGGAAGTTTGTGCTCTAAATAGCAAATTCTCTCACGGCCAAGAGCCCCTACAGGCTTAGGCAGTGTGAAATACCATATCGTGTGGCATCTTCCACATCAGGGTTTCTGGCTTTATGCCAGAAGGTTAAAAAAAAACCTGAACATCTTCCGGAGGTATCAACATTTCTCAAATTTGATTTGGAGGGTGGGGGTAGGATTCACAAGAATTTCTAATAGTAATCAGGAGACTTCAAGGAAGAGTAATGCTGGCAGTGGATATATTTACTCTCTCAGACCATAGCGGTGTTTCCTTAGGAAACCTGAGAAGGGCTACAAAAGACAGTTGCCTTGTTAGCGTGTTCCTGTTGCCCCAGGGTCAGAACTGGTTTCTCTTCTTTGTCTCCTTTACTTGCCGGCTAGACACAGCCTGATTGTGTGGATGTCCTACCCCCGGTCCATGATGCCAACGTGGCATGAACTTAACCTAATCTTCTATGAAAACATAAGAGACTGTTGTCACTGTGGATTATAACCAAAATTGCTCTCCAATGGTTATGTTCAATCGAGACAGCATTTTCTAATAATGTGACTTGTTTTCATTTCTTGAGCCTGACCCAGACAAAGCAGGAGTTGGTGGAAAGGAGGGTTCCGTCTTCAGCTCTGCTTGTGGGCAGGCAGGGCCAGGCTTTCCTCTCTCTGCCCTGGTCACAACTATGTACTTTGTTCCCAAAGGTTCAAAGTAGTTTTGACTCCAAGGAATCCAAGAAAGGCTTGGAGCCTTGAAGAGCCAAGCCTCCAAGAAAGGCTTGGAGCCTTGAAAGGCTCCAAGTGGCCTTTCTCTCTTCTTCTCTCAGGAAGTCTGCATAAGTACATGAAGATATGTTTCTCTGTGTGTGTGTGTCTGTGTCTGTGTGTGTGTCTGTGTGTGTGTGTGCGTATACCTTCACAGTAATGTTGGAACCCACAAAGTTCCAAAAAGCTGCCCAGCTATCAACCAACAGGAAACTGGTCCGATAAATGATGGCACATCAGTACAATGGGATACTGTATAATTGAGAGTCATCCCTTCTTCAACCATCAGAGGACTGTGCTGGGTCTCCCCTACCCCACCCTCAAGTTCAAGTCCCATACACACAGGTTAGGAAGCACTGATATAAATCAAGCTCTTAACCTCATGGAGATGCATATACACCACAGCCTTGACCCTGAAATGTAGGTGTGTCATGGATTCAGTTGGGCAGCACCAGTAGATACAGGAAGCTTTTGAACATCTGCTTTCAAAACCTGGTTTATTCAGATATATGAGGCCCAATAAACCAAGGTGACAGCTCTCTGCTTACCTACTGAACTGCTGTAGACAGGGATTCCGGGCAGCACAGAAATCAGCGTATCTGTCTTCTGGGATCTAAGATAGTTTTCTTCATCTTTTTTCTCTTGCCATTCTGCATGGCCATGCAGACTATCCCAATATCTTTCAATTTCAATGTTCCTTATGTCCAAGTACATATCTTATAAAAAAACTTTATGGGTTCCTGTGTTGTCTGTCTGCTGTGCAGAAAAGGGCTGTTAGTTCCATTAGCTAATTGGTGTGTTAGGGTCTGTTCACTCAGTTACCTTTTTCTCTCTACCGGAGCAGATGTTAATGCAGCCTAGCCTCTGATTCTCCATCCCCTCTGGCGTCTGTAGTGGGACTCTGTGAACCAGGGGGCTCCTGAAGCCACACAGAGGCCCCGGGGACCCGTGGGAAGGCGGGAGGGATGCCTGTGAGCTGCATTTTGTCTGGTCCCTGCCGAGGGCTGTCAGCATGGCCTCTATCTCAGGTAGCGTTGGTCACTGCATCCCCAGGGTGTGTGGTTTGCCTGTGGAGTCTGATCCCATGAAAGAAGTCAGTCTAGGGGAATGACAATGGAAGGATTTGGATTTACTGTCTGGAGACCGCAGCCTCGATATCAGAAACCATATTCAAATATTTTGAGAGTTTGAAATGCCATTATCTCCAGCGAGGCTGTCATTGATGCAGTTTCTCTGTTCAACATAATGGGCTCTATTCTCTCCAGCCCCAGTCAGTGACTCTGAGTTAAGTGTTTGGGCAAATGTGTTCATGAGGGTCCCATTTAGTTCTTAATTGTACCACTTTATATTAATCATTATAGAGGTGCTATTACACAAGGGGAGTTTACTGTCCCTTAGGAACTAAACCCAGTCCCGTGCCTTCTCCCCAGACCACTCACTAAGGGCACGATGCTCAGTAGCTCTTCTGGACACAGACGAATCGTGGGATCCTGGGCGGTGTGTGTGTGGGGCTGTCCTAAGAACTTTAAGACATCGTGTAGTGGGCAGTCTATGGCTCTTAGTCTGTATTCCTGCTGTCCTTTTAATTGTAACACTAATAACCATTTTAAAAATAATCTATTTAAATAACCTATTTTTGAGAGTAGGGTAGATGATTAAGTATATTATTTTAAAATTTTATTTATTTATTTATTTTTGGCTGCGTTGGGTCTTTGTTCCTGTGCGCGGGCTTTCTCTAGTTGAGGCGATAGGGGGCTACTGTTTGTTGCGGTGCGTGGTCTTCTCATTGCGGTGGCTTCTCTTGTTGCGGAGCACCGGCTCCAGGCATGAGGGCTTTAGTCGTTGCGGCTCGCAGGCTCGGTAGTTGTGGCTCGTGAGCTCTAGAGCGCAGCCCCAGTAGTTGTGGTGCCCAGGCTTAGTTGTTCTGCGGCATGTGAGATCTTCCCGGACCAGGACTCGAACCCATGTCCCCTGCATCGCCAGGTGGATTCTTAATCACTGGCCACCAGGGAAGCCCAGTATATTATTTTTAAATAGAAAAACATCACGTGCTTATTGTAAAACATTCAGAAAACATGTGAAAATACTTTTTAAGAAAATCCATAATTCCCACCACCTAGAGACACTCACTGTAACTTTTTGGGGTCTTTCCAGATATTTTTCCTATGCATGTATGTGTGTGTTTTTTAAAAAAAACAAACAAAAAAACACAAGTAGGATCATACTTTGCGTGTAGTGGAACCAGGCCTTCGGAGATCATGCGTAGACCACGTCATCACTTTTTAGCAGCTTTGTTGAGATAAAATTCACTCATCATGTAATTCACCCATCTGAAGTGTACAATTCAATAGCTCTTAGTATATGCAGAGTTGTGCAACCATCACCACGGCCAGTTTTAGAACATTTTATCACCCTGAAAGAAGCTCTGTGTGTGCCGAGCTATCCTTCCCCTCATGCGCCTCCCATCCCACCCTCCAGCTTCCACTCCCCAGCCCTAGGCAACTACTAATCTCTTTTCTGCCTCTATAGGTTTTCCTGTTCTGGAGTTTCATATGAATGGAATTATATAATATGTGGTCTTTTGTGTTTAGATTCTATCACTTAGCGTGATGTTTTCAAGGTTCATCCTCATTGCACCACGTACCAGTACTTCATTCCTTTTTACGACTGAATAATATCCCATTATGTGGAAATACCACATTTTGTTTACTCACCAGTGGATGGGCAATTGTGTTGTTTCCACTGTTTGTCTATGATGAATAATGCTTTTTACAAACATTTGTGTGTGAGTCTCTGTGTGGACATATGTGTTCACTTCTCTCGGGGGGAACTGCTGACAGTCCACTTGCTGACCATCTAGTAACTGTCTTTACTTGTTTATGGAACGGCTGGACTCTCTTCCGGAGCAGATGTACCATTTCACACCCCCACCAGCAGCATATGAGGGTTCTGACTTCTCCATACCCTCACCAATGCTGGCTGTTATCTGACTTTTTGATTCTAGTTATCCCAGTGGGTGTGAAGTGTGTGTGTCTTCGTCTTGATAGCAGGATGGTATTCTTCCCGTATGTTGGGGAGTGTCTTCGCTTGTTTGCTGAGACTTTATTGATAGGTGTCGTCTCAACACGAGTGAGGGAATGAAGTGAGTGAACCAGTGAAGGAGGAAATACAAGGCAGAGCCTTACCGACGTGGCTGCAGCTGTCCGAGGAAACACATCCACTTGCCTGGTCGTGTACCATGTC
Source organism: Neophocaena asiaeorientalis asiaeorientalis (assembly GCF_003031525.2). NCBI lineage: Eukaryota > Metazoa > Chordata > Mammalia > Artiodactyla > Phocoenidae > Neophocaena > Neophocaena asiaeorientalis. Next base: position 2,484,920 of record NW_020172629.1, on the reverse strand, counting down.
TCCCATACAGGCTGTGGAGAACAAACATGTTTTACAAGAACAGTCCTTTGGGGAAAAGAAAAAAAAGAGTATCTTTAGTTTTCTGTCTCCCTTCTCTGGTTGGTCAGGTTTGTCCCTTGGTCACCATGTCCTCCGCTGTTCTGATTCTGGTTCTCAGCACCCCCTGTAGCTGCTGGGGATCCAGAGTCCACAGCCAACAGCGAGTGCATTGTCGGAGTCTGAAGCTGTAGGAAGAGCCCAGGGCTGCTTCTGTAGGTCCAGTTGGGTCAGATGGTCCGTTCCTGTGTCAGTCTCTCAGAAAGGGAAAAAAGATTCGTGAGAGCCCAGCCCTTTGATTTACAGAGACCTCTGCAAATGGCGGCCAGAGTCTTCGGAGGATGCACCAAGGCAGGGTGTGTGGGGTGAAGAATGAATGAGCGTTGGTGGCCCTGGGGGCGGAGATTAGGAAAAGGCTGCAAAGGGCACTGGGATGGAAGGTCCAGAAACAGGAAAAGGAATGTGCTTAGGAAACCCAGAGAGACGCTCCCGTTTGCAGCACAGACACTAAATGCAATGACTCAGTGATCAGCATGGGCCCTGAGCAAGGATGACGTGCAAGTCTGTAAACGCTTCTTCCACGTTAAAGGAAAAAAAAAAAGAAATCCAGAGAGGTGTGTTCCACGAAGGAGAGTCAGCAGAGGCAGAGGCCAGCTCCTGTCCGAAGGAGGCAGTGATGGGACGTGGGGAACTTGGGGGGGACAGTGCGGAGTCAGGCTGCTGCTTCATAAGGAGCCAGGTTGGACAAGGAGGGGAGAACAGGGCTGGAGGGGAACGTGGGCTGGAGGCGTTTTCTTTTGTTTTAAAGATGAGAGAGACACACATTTAAGTGCTGATGGAAGATTCCAGTAGAAAGAGAGAGAAAAGGGGCAGAAAGTCTGAGTAACTCCTGAAGAGTCCTGCTGCGGAGGGACGGGTGTGGGGTGAGTAGGGGTTGGCTGTCCCCAGGAGGGCGCCCCTGAGGAAGGCCTGGGCCCGCAGGCGGTGGGCCTGGAGGGTGGGCTCCAGGGCGCCGCCCTCAGGGCTTTCGAGTTTGCTGGAGGCTTCGGAGTGAGGGGTGAGCAGGCCGAGCGAGGGCCTCCTGGGGCTTCGTGCCGGGCCTCCACAGGGTCTGCAGGGTGGCGCGATTATTCCTTTGTGCACCATCTGGGGGCAAGAGAAACTGGGTTTTTCCAGGTGCAACAAAGGAAGGACACCGGGGCAGGGGAGGTTAGCGTATCGGGGAGTGGTTCATGGACGTGGGCGGAGGCCCGGGGGTGGGGGTGGCAGCGGCAGCGGCCCCCCGGGAGGGAGAACCGTGCAGAGTGCCGTGAGAACTCGGTGTTCCCTCCCGCGTGCGGCATCTGTGTTCTGTTCACTGGCATAACCCAGGCACCTACACATGCGTTACTGGATACACGATCTGGAGGAGAGACTGCGGTCACGCGGGGGGTTTCAGAGGGACAGCAGCTGTGGGTGATGGTGACAAGCCACGGCGTGGCCCTGGAGTTGGGCAGCCGAAGTGGCGAGGAAGAGCCACGCGGGCCATGGGGTCCGGCGAGGCGGGGCCGAGGCGCGGCTGAGTCGTACTCGCGTCGGGGGCAGGGCTGCTTAGGCAGGATGGGCTGTGGAGGAGGATGTGTGCCTGGCCCCCAGTCTCCAGGGAGTGACGACAGTGGACTCAGACGATGGTGGGTGGCTGTGGCTCAGAGGCTGCACTGGGTTGAATAGCGTCACCCCAAATTCGTGTCGTTTCTGGGACCTCAGACTACAACCTTATTTGGAAATTGGGTCATTGCAGCTGTGGTTAGTCAAGATGAGGCCATGCCGGAGCAGGGCTGGCCCTTAATCCAACATGACTGGTGTCCTAATAAGAACAGGGACAGAGCCACGGAGAGAGAGGACACAGAGGAAGGCCACGTCATGATGGAGGCAGAGGGTGGAGAGATGCAGCTGCAAGCCGAGGAAGCCGAGGGTGGCCGGGAGCCCCCGAAGCTGCAAGGGGCAGGAAGGGCCCTCCCCAGAGCCTTCAGAGGGAGCACGGTCCTGACGGCACCTTGATTTCAGACTGCTGGTCTCCAGAACTGAGAGACAAGAAAATGCCTGTTGTTTTAAGGCCCCCAGTTTGTGGTGCTTCGTTACAGAGGCCCCAGGAAACTAACACAGAGGGAAGGACAGGTCTGTGGGACAGCTGCACAGCAGGTGGCACGGGACAGCCAGGTTCTGCCAAGGCCTGGAGGCGTGGGCGAGGGCGGGGAAGAGGCCGAGATGGCAGGCAAGTTCACTGTCCAGACGGGGATTTCTAGAGGGCAGGGGCGTAGCCGGGAGGAGAATGTGGAATCAGGGAAGAGGAGAGGTGGGTGGTCAGCGTCTCATGCCTCACAGCCCTGTCTTCCTTGGTTATTGTCCAAAATGCAGACGCCCAACATGGCCTCTGTTACCACTATTATTTTTTAATATTTATTTGTTTGTCTGCGCCGGGTCTTCATTGCAGCACGTGGACGCTTAGTTGCGGCATGCATGTGGGATCTAGTTCCCTGACCAGGGATCAAACCCGGGCCCCCTGCATTGGGAGCGCGGGGTCTTAACCACTGCGCCACCAGGGAAGTCCCTGGCCTCTGTTATTTAACCTTCGTAAACACCTGAAGGATAGGTGTCATCTGTTACCTAGCTGTGAGGAATTTGAGTCCCGAATTAAGAAATTTGCTCAGAGCTGTTGCACATGATGACAGAGCAGGGATTCAAATCCAGGCCCATCTGAGTCGGAAGCTGCTGCCCCCCCTCCTCCTTCCTACCCACACCCCCAAACCCTCACTGAGCATCTGCTGTATACACTATACAGAAGCTCAGGCATCTACCTGTGTCCTCTACAAGCTCACAAGCTGGTAGGGAAGGGCATCGTGTGAGCTTCACAGGACTGTGGTAGCAAATTGTCATAAACTTGTGGCTCAGAATAACGCACATTTCTTGTCTTAAGAGTTCTGGAGGATGGAAGTCCGAAATGGGTTTGAGTGAGTTAAAATCGAGGCATCACAGGCTGCGCTCCTTCTGGAGGCTCCCTGCCTCTCCCAGCTCCTGGAGACCCCCCTACCCTGGGTTCGTGGCCCCTCCTATATCAGCCTGACGTCTGCTTCTGTTCTCCTGTCTCCTTCTCTGACTCTGCAGCTTCCCTCTGTCACTTCTGAAGACCCTCCTGGGTAATCCGGGACGGTCTCCCCATCTCAAGAGCCTTGACTTAACCACATGTGCAGAGTCCCGCTGTCGTGCAGGGCGCCACGGTCCCAGGCTCCAGGGGTTAGGACGTGGCCAGGTGCGAGGAGCGCTGTGTCCTGCAGCCAGAGACGTGGGGCCACCGTCCGATGCAGGTTTCCTCGCAGAAGTTCACAGAGGATGCCATGGGAGCACAGACGTGCCCCTCAGGGGTGAGAGGCTCGAGCCTGTCACGTGGAGACGGGCAGTGGGGGCAGGCGTGAGCACGGCTGGGGGGTCGGGTCAGTGTCTGGAGGAAGGAGGGGAGTTCCTAGGGCCAAACCCTGAGGGACATGCTCAGTAACTTAGGCTTTATCCCCTGGGCTGATGTCTGCAGACCTTAATTTTTTCTGGAGAAGGAAGGATTTATTATTACTTGCAGCAAGTAAGAAGAACGCCGGGGATCTTTCCCAAAGCAGTGTCTACTCTCTGCAGACCTTTTTTGAGCACATGTTTCTGTTGGTTAAACGAGGGTTAGCTCTCACCCTAAATAAGTGTGTCAGTGTATTTAAAAATTATATGTGTATCGCTATACTAATACCTTGTGTACTTTTATAAGATGTATAAAACAGGAATTTACTAACAGAATGCCCTGAATTTTAGCTGGACACGTGATGACACTTCCCAGGCTCCCTTGAGTGCAGGTGTGGCCATGGGCCAATGGGATGTGAGCAGACATGCCTGAGCCACTTCTGGGTCATCTCTTTTTTTAAACTAATTAATTAATTAATTAATGTATTTATGTACTTATGTATGTATGTATATATGTATTTATTTTTGGCTGCGTTGGGTCTTCGTTGCTACGGGCTGTCTCTAGTTGAGGCGAGTGGGGGCTACTCTTCTCGTGGTGGTGGCTTCTCGTTTCAGAGCATAGGCTCTAGGTGCATGGGCTTCGGTAGTTGCAGCGTGCGGGCTCAGTAGTTGTGGCTCGCGGGCTCTAGAGCACGTGGGCTCCGTTAGTTGTGGAGCGCGGGCTTAGTTGATCCTCGGCACGTGGGATCTTCCCGGACCAGGGATCGAAGCCGTGTCCCCTGCATTGGCAGGTGGATTCTTAACCACTGCGCCACCAGGGAAGTCCCTGGGACATCTCTTTAAAGACAAAGTGCTTTCCTGAGTCCCTTCTTAGTCTCCCCCCTTATTCCTGCAACAGAGAATGTGGACGGGAAGGTGAGCCAGCTTCTACCCTGCAGACAAGATGACACTGTCAGGACAGAGGAGACACAGGCCCTGTGGAATGACCCGCGAAGCACAGTCTGCTCATGCGCCCATGATTTCAGGAGAGAGAGCTAAACATCTGCCTAAGTCTGTCATCTTTCATCGCCCTGATGCGTATACTGTGTCCAAGTTCATGTTTAAGCTCAGGTTGTTTTTCCTGAGTGCTTTGCCCTGAGATGTGTAACAAAGCTCCGCCTGGCGGAAAGTATGTTCCCGGCCACTTCCCGTCTCCTTACAGGGGATGCTAAGGATTTTGTTACTGTTATATACACGCAGGAAGGACACGGATTATGAAGTGGTTTCTGAGTTAAGATGACCTATAAGCCACATCAGGGGCTGCAGTGCGGTAGCCGTGGGCTGAAATACACACTGGTGGTGTGACCCACGTGTGCCTGGACATGTCACGTCCGGCGTGGCCTGCAGCTGCCCGTCTGGCTGAGCAGAGTTGCCGCTGCCAACCTGTTTGGTGAAAGTTAGCAGAACTGGATTTCTGTTTAGAAACACTTTGCAGAGCCCTGGGGTGCCTTGCTGCTCCAGGCGTGGGGTGTCTTAGGAGCTCGGGAGTGGTCATGCTCTCACTCTTTGCTCTGGGAGATGATCGGACCTGGATGGGCCAAGACCAGGTACAGCAGTAACTGTCTGGGGGGACAGGCCACGGCGCGATGTTGGCTCACCTGGTGGGGCTGGAGGGGAGCCGGGAGCCAGGAGCTCTGGGGTAGAGTGTGGGGTTCGCTGTGCCTTTTCTCCCCTCTGTGCCTGGGACCAGGTGTAGCTGGTGGGGTCTGTGGCCCCTTGGGATGAGCGGCCCCCCCCCAGAAGGTCTCAGGGAGCACAGAGCCCATGACCCCTGCCGAGTGGCCCTTCGGTCCAGGGTCCGTGAGGGAGAAGAGGGCATTGTGTCTTCTACTTGGCCGTGGCCGGAGACAGGGTGGGGCAGAGACCCCCATCCTCAGGACAGAAGGTGGAAAGGCCCGGCTCCACTTCCTGCCTCAGAAATGAGGGAGGGGTACAGCCTGGGGACAGCAACTCTGAGAATGTCTGTGCTTCCCTGGTTTGTTGCTGTTTTTAATCCTTTGTCGCTTTGCCTGTGGTTATTGGCAACAAAATCTTTAAAACAGAAAAAGGAAAAGGGTGTTCGTATGTGCCCTTGTTCAAGATTGACAAGAAAGAGGAAAAGTGGAAAAATGACAACCTGTTTTTCAGCCAGGTTTGGGGGTGAGCTGGGGGGAATGGGGGACAGGGCCCCAAGGGATAAAGTGGGTGACCGTAGCAACACAGAGAGGACAGGGGCTGCCCGGGGTACGCGTCTGGCCCAGCTGCATAACAGGGAGTGTTTCTGGAATTCCTCGGGGATGCAGAGGGAAGGGGGAGGTTCCCAGCGGGTCTGGGCCGGTGGTGCTGCTGTCCAGCTGGCTGGTGACCCTGGGTCCTGGAGGAGGAGCGGGTCGGCCTGTGGGATCGGGCGAGGGTGGGAGGGAGGATGGGGGATGCTGGGAAGGTGCTTGGACACGTAGGGGTCTGGACCCCAGCAGATTTCAACAGGAACGTGTGTAAAAGATGGAGGAAGCAAAGGAGACAGACTGACGGCCAATAAGCACGTGAAGACATGCTCAGCGTCACTAATCATCAGGGAAACGCAAACCAACCCCGTCATGAGATGCCACCTCACACCCGTGAGGTTGGCTATTTCTAAAAACAGAAACAAAAGGTAAGTGTTGGCCAGAGAACATGGAGCAGTTGGAGCCTGTGTACTGGTGGTGGTGGTGTAGAATGGTGCCATCCGTATGGAAAGTAGGAGAGTGACTTGTCAAAAAGTTAAACATAAAATACCGAGCAATTCAGCAAGTCCACTTCCGGATTTATACCTGAAAGAAGTGAAAGCAGGGATTCGAACAGGTGTCTGTGTACTGTGTTCGTGGCGGCATTATGTAGCCAAAAGGTGGAAGCACCGTAAGTGTCCATCAGTGGATGATGGATAAACAAAATGAGGTCCATCCACACAATGGAATATGATTCAGTCTTAAAAAGGAAGGACGTCTGTCACCTGCTGCAACAGGGATAGACCTTGAGGACAATACTCCAAGTGAAACAAATGAGTCACAGAAAGAGTAATACTTGGAGATTCACTTATACGAGGTCCTTAGAGGAGTCAAATTCATAGTCAGAAAGTAGATGGTGGAACTTCCCTGGCGGTCCAGTGGTTAAGAATCCACCTTCCAATGCAGGGGATGCGGGTTTGATCCCTGGTTGGGGAACGAAGATCCCACATCCCTCAGGGCAACTAAGCCCACTCACTGCAACTACCGAGCCCACACACCACAACTAGAGAGGAGCCCACATGCCACAAAAATGGTCCCACGTGCCGCAACTAAAACGCGACACAGCCAAATAAGTAAATAAATAAAATGTTAAAAGTCAGTATTTAACCAAAATAAAAAAGAAAGTCGATGGCGGTTACCAGGGGCTGGGGGGGAGGGGAGAATGGGGGGGGCTAGTGTTTAATGCAGACAGAGTTACAATGTAGGAAGGTTCTGTGGCAGGCGGACCCTCAACCACTGCGCCACCAGGGAAGCCCTGGAATAAATAATTTAATAAAGAATTTAAGGATGTTAGAAGTAGGAAATGCCCTGGCAGGTCATCTTAAAATTGTTTGTGTGTGCGGTTAATTATGTAAATAACTCATGTTCACGTAGGAAACTCAGAAGTAGAAACAGGAACTTAAAAGTCACCTATAATCCCCAAACCCAGGGATGGTCATGGGTAGCATTTTGGTATACACACGACCAGATCCTTTTGTGTGTATAATTACATATGTAAGTTTCCAGGCAAGATATTACTCTCAGGACTATATGGTACATAATATTCTGTGTCTTGTTTCCCAGTTTACCCCTCCCCCAACAATCCAGGGTAAACGTCATTCAGGATAAGAAACATACCTTTTCAACAGCAAGTTTTCTGCTGCGTAGGGGTGTGTGTGTGTAATTTCTTAGCCTGTCTTATCACTGGACATTTATAGAGAGCCTCGTATTTTTTAGTATCATAAACAAAGCTTCAGCAAACATCTTCATAGCTAAATACTTGTGCGCATCTCCATCCTTTTTTCCTTAGGATAAACTCCAGCACGTTCTGATAAAATAATTCAGTTACACATCCAGCCAAACGCGTGCGATTCTTGATCCCGCGTTACCAGTCCGCCTGATTTCTGGCTGTGGAATGAGTATTCCTCACCAGCGCTCATGCCTGGTGCAGTGGTGCTCTGGTTCCTCAGGTGTAAGCAAGGTACAATTAGTGATAATCTCACAACTCCATCTTGGGTCAGTCACTCGTGGGACAAATGGCTCTTGTTCTACTTTTCGTTCACAGTGATGTCCTTGTTCCCTATTTCCTTTAAAACCAGAGCTGAGCTGAAACCGCTTAAACTGTGATTTAATAGGAACCCATTCAACTGCCTATACTTTTAAATATTCAGTTGCTGTTTTAAAATAAGAGCGTATAAAGCTCGTGGCTATTAATGAACGGGATAGGCACGCTTCACTGGGGCTAGATTTAGTTTGCTTTTGTTGCATATTTAATTTCGCCGGAAAGCAGTTTAATCTGCTAATGGAATTCTTCCTTTTTGCAGTAAGTAAAATTTGGGGAATTGTAATTTAGTAATTATAATTGAGTACTGGACTAATTTCCTCCTCAGATACAGGAGGTGCTGGGTATAAAATTAAGAGCTGAGGAAAGAGATGAGCCTCCACCTTCCCCAAACTCAGGGCCATCGCTATTCTCTGATCAGAGGGTCGCACCCAGAGGGGGCGAACCACGAGGATTTTGGGCGCGCGGATGAACTCCACCTCAAAGCGAGACTGGACCACCTCCAGAGCGACCCCCTGCCATGCCTGGGGTCAGTGTCAGCGCACCTGTGAGACACATCAGGAGCTGAAAACAATAAACCTTTTACAACCAAACTTACCGCCAGGAACCCACTTGCAAGGTTTTACTTCCTGTAAGAGTAGCAAAGGGTGGGGAGCAGAGAAGTTCCTCCGATTCCCTGAGTTCACCTGATCTGGTTGGGAGCTCTAATCACAGGAGGGGGAAGAGTTTTTCTCTTGATCTGTGGGCGGTTCGTGCAGAACTACCCAGGGCCTGCCGACCGGGAGACCCGTCTCTCTGTGCGGACCCGCACGCGTGCACACGGGGTCTGTTGAGTCCTGCCGCGCATATGTCGGAGCTCTGTTGTTAAGCTCATACACATTTGTGACCGTTAGGACTTCGTGATAAATTGACCCTTTTGTTATTATGAAATGTCCCTCTATTTCTGGTGATACTCTGTCTGCAGGTGTCTTTGATCTGATGTTAATACAGCAACTGATGGCGTGTGCCTTTTCCCACCCTTTTGCTTTCGGCTTATCTGTGTATTCACGTTTAAAGTGCATCCCTTGTAGACCGCATATCATTGGGTCTCCCTTCTTGAAGTCCACTCTGAATATCTGTGTCCTTTCTTTGGAGAGTCTGATCCTCTCCACTTGTTGTAATTATTGCTATGATATGAGGTCTGTGATTTTACTGTTTGTGTTCTGATTGTCCTTTTTAAGTTGGTTGATTTTTAGAATTCTATTTTAATTTATCTGTTGCCTTCTGGAGCTGTATCTTTTTTGCATTTTCTTAGTGGTTGCTCTAGCGATTACAGTGTACGTCCTCTGCTGGTCCCTGTTAAAGTGAATGTTGTATCATTAGAGTTAATATTGTATCATTTCACATAAATGTAAAAATTGGCAACTGTTAAAAAAAAACACCTGTTTACCCCCAACCTACTTATGCTATGGTTGTTGTGTGTGTTACATCTACACTGACATACACCCTGTAATGTTGCGGTGGCTTATTTCAGCAGCTATACACATTATAAAGAAGAGAAGGCGCCCGGATCTGGGAGCTGCGTGAAGCCCTTTTCTGTGTTGTGCTGGCTCCTCACGCCGTGGTGTTTCGGCCCCCTCTCGTCTTTACTGGGCTACAGTTCTTTGTGACGGGTGCCCTGAAAGCGTAGGCAGGGCTGGAGGGTCTCTTACAGACCTGTGATGGCTGCACGGTCAGAGTACAGTCAAGAGCAAAGGGGGCTCTGCTCCCCTCATACAGTGTTTGTGAAACTTGTCTCTGCAAGTCCTGTGGTTGATCCAAACTGGTTCTGAAAGGTGTGCAGTAAGAAAAGCGTTTGAAATGGAGCATTGTTTATGAGGCCAGAGAAGGATTTTATATTCTTGCAGTCAACACATGTTATTCTTAAACCAGGGCTACACACACCTTTGATTTACCAGCAAGGTGCTAAGGGTATGGCTCATGTTCTAGGACTCATGTCAGAAAACAAAACCCAGCAACCTGCAAGCAAATGAAAAGGTGAAACTATTAGAGGCATCAGAATAATAGGCTATAGCCCCTAGGAAAGCCATCAATAATGCAGCCGATTGTGAGGGCGTTTTTCCCACTAAAGAGAATATCATAGCTGCATTTACCCTGAGCAGGGAACAACCCTCCCAGCAGAGAAGGCAGGCTGCTCAGCAGGGCTGCTTTGAGTCCCTTCTACATAAAACATGGATTTTCATCTTTTGCAAAGCCGTCAGCTTCCCCAGCTCTTATCTCTGCGTAGCAGAGCAGTGCCGGGAGAAGCTTGCTGCACGGAGGGTCTCCCCTATTCTCACAGCTCCACTGCTGGGTAATTAACCTTGGCAACCGCTTCCGGTTTCCGGGCAAGTGATCTCATCCTCGACTAGCTCTCATGGAGGGCTCCTGACGCCCAAGGACTGCCTCAGTTTTCTTACTTCCCTACTTAGCTTTTGGCCACTCTACCCCCGTCCTGTGTGCAGAGGCCCCCAGTGACCCCTCTCTTGCCTGCACCTTCCAAAACTCTCTCCCTGCTGCTTTCTAAGTTTCAAATTTCCCTTAACTTCAAGAAATTTGGTGTAGGATTCTGTCTTTCAAGAGATTTTTCAAAATCTCCTTCCCATGGTGTGAAAAAGTGGCTAGTTGTTATTTGAATTTAAATCAGTCTATCTAGGAAGGGCAAAATGAGTTCCTCCTTTTTTTTTTTTTGAAATGCCTGCTACAGTGCCATACTTACGGAAAGCATTTAAGAATTGCTCAATATTGTTGCTGTGGATAATAATAAACCTCTTTTGAGAGCAGTTGGTTTTTCATTGCATAAAAAGGCGAACGAGGAGGAAATCCAGCCTGTTCACCAAATACTTAATCAAGTCTCGTCTAACGCATTGCTTCTCCAACACGAAGGTGAATGCGAATTCCCGGGGGATCCTGTTAAAATGCAGGTCCCGATGCCTGGGTCGGGGTGGGGCCTGAGACTCTGCATTCCTAGCAAGCCCCCAGGTGATGTGGACCCAGGACTACATTGCTGTAACCTGGGAGCGGGTGTCCAGTTACTGGCACGTTAACCCACTCCCTGTCCACTTGGGAACACTGAGCATTTTCCAAGTGTTCTTTTGTTAGAGCCCTACTTTTCAGCTCTTGATAACGGAGCGAGGCAACATTTCATAACCGTTTTTGTTCTATGTTTAATTGTTTTTCAGTACATAATACTGACGCTAGTAAATCATGTTGGTAGAAAATTATTTCCGCTCGATTTTGTACTCACGCGTCAGTCATGGACCCACATGACAACGATCTTAACCAGCGAGAGGCCTGTGGTTTTAGTGGAGGCGAAAATGGCTGGTTATAAATGCCGATGAAAAGGACACCGTCCAACCACGGGGAGCATAAACAGATGTTTGACGGGGACAGTGTTTGTCGTAGACCTGCCTTAAACGGAGAGCCAGAAACCTCATTTGTATCAGGCCAGAGATTCTCAAACTTGAGCCTGCATTGGAGCCCCACTAGGGTGGGGGAGGGGTGCTTGTGAAAATGCAGGTCTCTGGGTCACACTCACCCTCAGCCTGTCCGATCAGGAGGACGAGGCCCGGGCATCTGCATTTCTGAAAAATCCCAGAAGATGCTGACATGCTCTCCTGGGGCCACACTTTGAGAACCACAGGCTTTAGCCCATTCGTTCAGGGTGTTATGAGGCACTTGGCAGGCTGTCTTCTGTTATCTCCCACCCTAGGCTCTTGGAGGCTATTTTGGATAGTAAATATTGTTTTATGGCTTTTATTGCTAGTTTATTTAAAACATTCCTATTTCCATAGCATTTCTCGAAAAGCTCTAAATATTTTTTAATGGCTCTCAGACATGAGATTCTCGCGGAGGAAGTAGAATAGTATGTTTAATTTAGAACATCCCTCATTTCCCCTTTTACCAGAGAAGAACCTCGGAAGAACAAGACTTCTCTCTGCTCAGTTCCTCCCTTGAATATGTCCAAGAGTCATCTTTAGTGCATTCTTCTTATTTACTAGAACTTTCTATAGATCTGTAACTAAGGCCATGCGTGTGTGTTTAATTTTAAAGGCCGTGTGGTAGAAAGGCAGGTCAGCCTCTGAATGAGAAGTTCTGAGTTCTGGCTCTGACTCAGCCACTCATCATGTGACCTGGAATAAGTTATAAACTTCTTTGAACTTCAGTCTCCTCCAACTTGAGGGGACAATCCAGAAAGCGTCAGACGCTGTTGAGACCCTGTCCAGCTCTAAGATGCTGTTGAGACCCTGTCCAGCTCTAAGACTCTGACCCTCTTACTCCTCCCACTTTTGGCTTCAGATGTTTTAAGCATTTTTACGTAAGCTCCCAGAAAGAAGTTATACACACGTGTGTGTGTGTGTGTGTGTGTGTGTGTGTAATTAAACTATTGAAAACATTTCACGTGAGGTTAGAAATATTCTTATGATGTGCTTCAGCAGTAAACACACTGTACGTCCCACGTGCTGAATTTGATCTCTGTGGTGCCCTGACCCCTCACTGCCTTATCTGCTCCCCACTTTTTGGATGGAATTGTTTCAACCCTATTAAACATACAGGTGCACAGCCGGCTCCTGCACTCACCAGTGGGTACCGTCTGGAAGCCTCGGAGTTCCCGTGAGAGCTCATCTCTAAACGGTCTTGTGCCCGGGGTGGCTGCTGGCACCAGCTCGGTGTCCCCCAACCCCCCCGCCGGCCTACTGCAGCCCGCACCCGCACTCTGCCATCCCTCAGAGGAAAAATGTAGCTGCAGAGATAAAACCTCCTCTAACGCAACAAAGCAGATTTACTGTATCAGATGTGACTGCTTCATGTCTGATGGCCTGAGCGAAGCTGGAGGATGGGCGTCCTCTTGTGCGTGTCTGGCAGGCGGTCCCCTTCCTGCCCTCTCTCTGGTCATGACCTTCAGCGGCTGCGTCAGAGCATTTGTTTGGTTCAGTGTTATGGATCGACCCTGTGGTGTCCCTTTCCTGAGCCGGGAGAGCGTCGACACAACAAATTCGAGAAAGTTCGCCTTCCAGGAGGTGGCCACGGAGGTCCTCTTCCTGGCCACTCCAGCGGGTGCTGGGAGGTGAATGCCGGGTGGGGGGATGCTGGCCTGGGGGATGCGGGTGTCTGCACTTCCCACAGCTGCGTTTTAAAACAGTGCCGTTCAAACTTGAGTGCCTCTTCACATCGCCCGGGGACCTTGTCCACCTGCAGGTTCTCACTAGGCAGGTCTCGGAGGGCCCAGGTTCTGCATCCTAGCAAGCTCGCAGGCAGCGCTGCTGCCGCTGGTCCACGGACCATGCTTTGAGTAGCAAGGCTTTAGGAGAAACCTCATCATAGACCTTTGTGTTTTCGTTTTAATCGTCTTCTGTTGTGTGAACTTGAGCACTATTTTGGTAAAGTATAAACTATTGAATAAAAATGTTCATCCAAAAATAGACATTATGCTACTTTCCCTCAGCCTTATCTTTTCCTGGATTTTTTTCCCTTCACATCTTGGCAAACCAAGTTGGGAGAGAATAAAAAAATCCATATCTGTCATGCATTTCCTTGTGAATTAGGAAGTCAAGATTGCCCGTGAGTCACTAGCATGTTTATATATTGAATGTAATCAAATAACCAATGAACAGATTATTGGGGACCCCCTTCTGACTAGATTCTGTGTTAGGTGCTCAGTGCCTGCCGTTAATGAGCTCCCTTGGTGGAATCACCTTAAGAAACAAATAGTTGTCACCAGGTGTTAAATATTAGGCCAGAGGCACGCCCAGTTTGCTATGTGCTGTAACATCTTACGAGGCAAAAATTAAGATGTAATTTGTAATTATTGAAGTTGCTTCTAGGACTGAGAAGAACTGGGAGGATGTTTCCAGGCTCAGCTCGGCTGTCCCACCGGGACCCTCTCGGGAAGAGAGGGCTCCCCCCTCCTTGCTGCCCTACCACACATCCCTGATTCTTAATCAGTGAGCACTAGTGGTATGTGGGTGCTTCCCTATTAAACCATAAACGCTGTGAAAGTGGGGTTTGTGTCTTAGCCTCTGGTTCCCCACCATACCTGCCACAAAGAGGTGCTCAGAGATACCAGTTGGACGGTAGCCACTGTGCTCTGGAGTTGCTTTGCTCTGGACCAACATTAGGTAGGACCAGCTGGGCCATAGGAAGGGGTGAGGGTTCCCCTCCTTCCCTTCCCTGTGGTCGAAGACCCAGGGATGTGTTACCAGAAAGGCACCTCCAAACTACACGCCCTCCAGTGGAGACGTCTTTGGCTTGAGGAGGGTGTTGTGAGCATGGAAGTGTTGACTGCTTCTCAGGCTGGAAGCGTGCGGGGGCCACTGGGTGAGGTCTGAGGTCAGTGGCCGAGTTACCACATCGATGTTAACTGGCATTTGAAAGACGTGTACTCTTTGCCTAACCTTAACTGGGAAAAACAAAATATTGATTTGCTCCCCAGAAGCTCTGGCTGTTCCAGAGCACGTTTGTTGGCACGGGATGAGCTTCTGCCGTCTCCATTCTGCAGACACACGCACAAACTTAAAAGCCTGTTTTCACTTAGAAGACGGGAGAGAAAAGCGGAGGGAAAACACTCACTGTTAAACCTGAATGAAACCCGTTTGGGAGGAACATTTTTTAAAGCTTTTCTCAAACTTCACAGGGCTTTTTTCCCTTCTTCTTCCAGCCAACTTAAGGTTCTTCCCAGGGCTGAATCTGTTCATTTCCTTGGAGAAGTATCTTAGCCAAGGGTTTTGATTTTTTTTTTTTAAAGCACGTTTAGGGAACCTTTTTTTTCAGTGAAATACTACACCACACCTGTTATCAAAGGAACCCAGATATCCACAGCTTCTCCAGCCTATGCCATCGTTTTCCTCACTTGGCAAATAACCGAGCAAATGCAGACCTCTTATGAATGCAGGAGGGGCAACCTTTTATCAGGGCCCCCTCCCCACATATTTCTGTCCATTCCCAAGGAAGACACACCTATTCTAGGACCTCTCTGGGCTGGGGTTTGTCCCCCTAGAAACGCCTCTCACTGCAGCCCGGGCCACCCTGCTGCTGTCCTAGCACACAAGCCCACTCTCCCCTAATTCTCCCAAATACCACTGACTGAGGCTGTCAGGGACAGGACATCCTACTGAAGGTTGATGGGGAAGCACCTGCCCCCCAGCTTCGTCTCCACATGCACTCACACGTGTGTGGCCGACCTGCAGTGCCCTCTGTTGAGACACTGAAATCTGTCATCTCTTCTGTGACATGCCTCTCATTGGCATCCTCCATAGCACCTGTTGTCCAGCTCTCTAATAGAACTATTATAAAAACAGCTTTACTTCTTGTAAATATATCTACATATCTTCACTCCCTGATAGGCTGTCCCCTTGAGGACAGAAACCCCATCTTATTAATCTGTTGGTGGATTAGCTGGGAGTGAGTTCAGTGGCAGGTGTGAGCAAACCACACTCTAGTGATAGAAATCACTACAGTTTGCTTATTCTTCCCACGGCATGAGGTCCACAGGCAGATGGTCCAGGATCGGCCCAGCTGCTCAACAATGCTGAGGGGGCCCAGCTCTTTCCTTCTGAGCTGCTCTCAGGATCCCAGCAAAAAAGGACAATAAAAGGATGGCACTCTCAAATGCATGGGTGAGGAGAATTAAACAAAGGCGTGATTTGGTGATCTCTATACGAAGGGTGGGAAGGGTTCTGGGAAACCATCACGGGATGGAGGAGCATCCCAGGAGCTGTTCCCACCTCCAGCCTGATGGGGCAAGGCAGGGGCTGTAAGCAGAATGTGGAGAGATTTGCAGCTGTGGCTGCAGCTCTTGGAGGGCCGTCGGAAAGGAGCTGTGGCTTTCAGAAGAGGAACGCTGTCAGGGAGGAGCGAGAAATTAACCTGGTTTTCGTCCCTCCCTCCACTCTCCCATTGGTGCCTCCCAACTTCCTCTTGAATGAACCAACTGGAAGCCAGAGGTTAAGGAAGCACTGATGCCATCCATGCAGGATAGCATCTTAGGCACTGAGCCGAGTGGAGGTGAGTGAACAGTGAATCAGGAGGAACAATGGGGCACATCCAGCCCTCTGCCATCCTTACAGTGTGGGCTTTCTACCTGGTACTTGTCTAGCACCTCACGGTTTCAGTAGGGCTGCAGAACTCTGGGCATCATGCACATGTTCCAGCCAGTGATAATTGGGGAAAGCAAGGAGACAAAGGCTTACGTCAACTGTGTTTGGCCCTTTGTATCAGGAAAGTGAAGATTTCACGGAAGCCCCACCAGCAGACACCCCATGGGCCAGAAATGGGTCCATAGTTTTCCCTCTTAAGACTCTTAACAGGAGAGGCCTTCAATTCCCAGAGAAGTTCCACATGTTAGGCCATCAGGGGCCTAAGAACTGGCAAATCTATCAAGCCTGCTTGGCAGAAGTGGGTAATAAGTAAACCGTGGATCAGTGAATAAACACAAGCGTTTGTGGTTACACTATAGACACTACGAAGATCTGCAAAATGAAAAACAAGCAATTTGTGATCTTAAACTAACAGCGCAGGCTGGATGTTACAAAGAGGAGGTTGTAATGCATCATCCTTATTGTTCCATATAATCTAGGGGAGAGAGCATTTGCATTCAGCATCTATCAAAAGGACCATTTTTTTTTTTTTTTTTTTTTTTTGTGGTACGCGGGCCTCTCACTGTTGTAGCCTCTCCCGTTGCAGAGCACAGGCTCTGCGGCCATGGCTCACGGGCCCAGCCGCTCTATGGCATGTGGGATCCTCCCGGACTGGGGCACAAACCCGTGTCCCCTGCATCGGCAGGCGGACTCTTAACCGCTGTGCCACCAGGGAAGCCCCCAAAAGGACCATTTTTAATACAACGTTTTGTTTCAAAAGGACCATTTTTAAAAGGGGAACTTCAAGTGGTGCCATGAGGAGATCTCACCCTAATACGGAAGGACTTGGAGCAGGAACCCGCGCACGGCTTCTTGCTCTTCTCGGCCGCTTGGTGAAGCTTGGTTTTTGCGCTGTGTCGGTGCCACGGGGGAGACTCAGGGAGCTCACGTCCTTGTTGCCCTGTAGTAGCCGGAGTCTGTGACTGCGTGTGTAGAGCAGGGGGGAAGGGGCAGCCACCTGTGCCCGGGGGTTCCCGGAGGCCCGAAGAGAAGAGAGGGCGTGGGCGTTGAGGTGGCCGGGACGCTCCTGCGTGAGGACTTGGGGGTGATGGGATCACGGCTGGGTGAGTGTGGCTGTAGGAGAACACCCTACCCCGGTCGTTATCAGTTCTGTGATACGGATCTTGAACTACATTTTCCTGGCTGACCCCAGCCCTTCTGGTCACGCGGTGGGCGGGGCTAGGGGTCCTTGACTCCGTTTCTCTGCCTCGTTTATATGCCCTATGCCACTCCCTAACTTAACCACTTCTCTCAACAGATGGCCCCTCCTGCACCCGCAGCGCGTCCTCAGGGCTGTGTGTGTGCATGTGTGTTGTGTGCTATGCGCATGTGTGTCCACATAGGTGCGAGCGTGTTTGCATGTATGTATTGCAGTGTACGCGTGTCGGTGTCTGCATGTATGTGTGTAGGCACGCACATCTGTGCATGCATGTGTATGTATGCCCACACGCACATATGTAGGTAGCATGTACCTGCAAGTGTACACGTGCACACCTGTGTGTGAATGTGTGTATATGTACGTACGTTCACAGATGTGTATGTGCGTGCATGTAGACGTATATTTTGTGCACACGCGTGTACGAGGGCACACGTGCACGTGTGTATACACACGTGTGGGACACGTGTGTACGCATGTGCGTGCACAACGTGTGTGAGTGTACCTGCCGCTGGACTGAGATTCTCTGGGTTAGGAGTTGCACCCGAGCGTACAGTGACTAGAAATGGGTGATTCTGAGCATCTCCACAGCACCCTGACTTTCTTATGACCCTGATGTGAACTGCTTCCGTCCAGGGGAGTAGGCGGCCCCCCTCCCCCTGCACCTAGCACCACCACTGTGTTGGAGGCTGCTTCTCCATCGCCCCAGCCTCTCTGTGACCTGCCACTTCCCTGTTGGACAGTCCTCAGCCCTTTGCAGCCGAGCGTCTTGAGTTAGGCCAGGCAGGGCCGGTGCATTTCGTGAACAACTCAGGTGCACCAAGCACGGGGCTCAGCCCTTTCAGCGAGCTTCCTCAGTAAACCTCACACGGACCTTCGGAAACAGACAGATATAGCCGAGGACACAAGTTCAGAAACGTTGATTTGCCCAAGGTCACACAGCAGGGCTTGAATCGAGATTTTCTGGCTTCAGATTTGGAGCTCATTCCGTGACATTCTGCGAGTTTTGCTGCTCGTGGTTCTGAGCGAGACTTCAGGAGAGCTTGGCTGCTTCCACAGCGTGAACGTGGGAGGATGGGAGTGACTGGTAGGTGCGGCTCCGTGCAGCACCTGTGAGTGCAGGCGACCCTCCTTGCCCTTGTTATGCTCCAGGGCTCTGCTCCTGGAGGACGTACTCTGTCCGTGCAAAGGAGCCGTTTATGTCTGCACTCTGACTATATTTTGTAATTTCATAAGCTTTGCATCTTCATTCAACCTTCGTATTTTCAGAAAGAAACACCTTTTGTTTTTAAACCATCTTTGGCATCTCTTCAAGGTCTGGAGAGGTTTCCAAGATGCCTTCGCCCTTCCGTTCTGAGGGACCTGCTCGCTAGGGCCACGTCCGGTCCTAATTTGGGTGTGCGGGCTGGCCGGGGTGCGGCTGAGGCCCGGGGCCTAACAGAATTGAGCAGCGGGACGCGGTGTGGGCGCCCATGTCTTCCGCAGCCGCACTCGGGGATGGTCTCCCAAGCCAGGGATTTCCCAAACACCTGGTGTCAAAAAAAGAAGGACGAAGGTCCACGATAGGAGGAAAGTGCTCTGACGGTCCGGGAGAAGCCGAAAATGCTGCTGCTTAGGTGCAGGGTCAGTTCGAGAACGAGGTATCTGTATTTTTTTGTGTGTGGTACGCGGGCCTCTCACTGTTGTGGCCCCTCTCGTTGCAGAGCACAGGCTCCGGACGCGCAGGCTCAGCGGCCATGGCTCACGGGCCCAGCCGCTCCGTGGCATGTGGGATCTTCCCGGACCGGGGCACGAACCCGTGTCCCCTGCGTTGGCAGGCGGACTCTCAACCACTGCGCCACCAGGGAAGCCCTGAGGTATCTGTATTTTATGGAAGTGATACGAGTGTGCACTTAGGGCACACGATGCACACTTAAGTGTTCCCACATGTTTGTGGAGGAAAGAGTAATTCCAGTTAATGCTGAGAAGTATGCCCTGAACGTGGAAGCATGAAACTAAAATATTGTAGGTGAGCTTGTGTTAGTTTTCCAAGGGCTGTTGTAACAAATCGCCACAGCCTGTGTGGTTTAAGACAACAGAGACTTTCCCACACAGTTCAGGGGACCAGAACTCTAAAATCAGGGCCTCGCAGGGACGGCCCCTCTCAGCTTCGAGTATTGCCCGGAGTCCTTGGCATCCCTTGGCTTGTGGCCGCATCACTCCAGTCTCCGACTCCATCATCACAGGTCCTTCTTTTGTGCTTCTGTGTCTTCATGTGGCCGTTTCCTCTCTCCACGGGGAAAACAAGTTCTCTGCTTCCAAAATACACCGGTGGGACAGGCAGAGGAGAGACAGTTCCATCCCTAAAGGGAGAAGCTGGGAGGACTATAGTGGTCACGAGTCCCAAGCAAGCCCGAAGCCCCTCAGGGCCTGAGAACGGCGGCCCTGGGGGCCCCGGTGGCAGCCCATCCCGCTGGCGTCCGAGCTGCCCCGGGAGTCATCTTCCCTTTTCTTGGAGGGTGATACATGTTCACAGCCGGGCAGCTCTGCAGCCCATCTCCTGCCCGTTGAGTCCCGGAAGTGGAGGGCTTCCATTTGGCCATGGAATGTTTGGAATGTTGTATAACTGAGCAGAATATGATCGGTTCCCACTGGCCTTTCAGGAACAGCTCACATCACGCGTTCCGTTCGGGCCGTCATGCGTGGTCCTGTGTGTTCTGTCCTCAAGGCAGTTCAGAAGAGGGCCGTCCGGCAGTGATGCTGTCTGAGCACAGCCGTGCTAGGTGCCTGGGATCCCCGCCCGATGGCGGCTTACGATTCAGGGACCTTCACTGCTTTCGGGTCTTTTCAGCTGGTGTGTGAGGCCCTCGCCTTTGCACTCTGACCTCTGAGCGAGGAGCTTTGCTCCTGGTGGGTCCAAGGCAAGCACTCGATCCGAGCGAGATGCTCGCAAGCCCGCTGGGAACCTGAAGTTTCACCAGGACCCGGTGCCCAGAGCTCGAGTTCCACCCGGCAGAGATTTTCAGGAGGGGCGCAGCCTGAGGGGGGACAAAGCTTTCCTCGTGGACCCAGGATGGAAGAACTGTGGGGTCCCTGTCTGGCGAGGCCCATCTGACCAGGAAGAGAGAGAGAGGATAGCGCTGCTTCCTCCCATCCCGCCCAACGAAAGAAGGCCTGCGGAATTTAGTCCTTGTCACGCACACCCCTAACGTCTTACAGTCAGACCTCCTGACGGCTGGGTGACAATCAGTCATCCTTGGAAAAAGATGGTGATAATTTCGATTTGGGTTCTCGTCGAGAGGCCACGTCCTTATGATTTATATTCTGTGGACTCGTGCCTTTGAGATTTAGGATGGAGCGGGAAATGGCGGGAGGGACAGATGATGTCTGTCCTAAGTGCACGTGGTGGTCGGGAAGTGAAGCTGCTGGTGAAGAAGGCCAGGGGTCCTTCCGTCTCACACGACAGCTCCCGGGGGTGTGGTCCAGGTCAGGGGGCCTGGGACCGGCCAGCCCAGCTTCCTCCCAGACCCTGGTCTGCACCTGCCTTGCCACAGTGCTCTGAGGGGGCCAAGCTGGGCCTCGGATGCACCAGAGTTCCGGATGGGCACGTCTGATGCCCTAGGAGTTTGGGGGGACCACTCTCGGCCCCGCTGGTGGCCGTGCTGGCCACGTCCTAAATCAGAGCAGAGCAGATGCCAGCCCTTGGCATCATGCAGTGGGCCATCCCTCCTCCCCCCGTTGCCACCCTTAAGGCAGGAGCCACGTTCCATAGTGACTCCCGGCTTGGCCTGGGCCTCCTTTTGTGCAGCAGGGACAACTCATTACTTCTCCTGCACAAGGCTTGCCCCCGACACACACCCGAATGGCAGGGGTTTGAGCTGGGAAGGACATGGGGGAGAATCTGGGGGCCCTGGGAATGAGCTAGGGACTTGGACCACTGGGTGGTTCCATTCACCCTAAACGTGCTTCAGTGACGCTTTCTTTACACTGGAGAAGGGTCTCTAGTACCAGGAAAAGTCCTGTGCCAGTGAGTCTCCAGTAGAACTTGGGGAGTTGCTTTTGGCACAAGGAACCCAAACAGAGTCACAGATGGGTGGGGGAGCTGCAGGTCCCACTGCCCAGCCTCGCAGTTCGGATGCGCTCCATGATGCAGAGCTCTCAGCTCCTCGCCCTTTAATAAGTTTAGTGGCCTGGGAACAGATGCCATATGTCACTGAGAAAAGATTACTATCGTTCTCCTGAGACCCAGGTCCGTATGCCTCACCACGTGAGAGGCCTCTCTGCTGGGGGGCAAGGGGAGCGCGCCCCCCCGTGGCCCCTCGGGCAACAGCAGGACATCTGTCTCCATCTGTCCCCGCCCATCCCTCTGTCTCCGGCACTGGAGTGAAACTGCACTCGCGTTGACACAGGAAAGGAAGATCAAATAGTGACCTGAAAAACTGGACCTTGGGATATTTTCCTTCTTGTAATTATACATATACATAACTGTATATACCTCTCTCTATCTAGAAATGTGTTTGTACATATATGTGTATGCACACACATGCAGAGAAAGATCTAGAAGAATATTAATGTAAACTTAGGCTGTATTTCTTGGATGTGAATTTAAAGACCACTTCACGGGACTTCCCTGGTGGCGCAGTGGGTAAGAACCTGCCTGCCGATGCAGGGGACACGGGTTTGAGCCCTGGTCCAGGAAGATCCCACACGCTGCAAAGCAAGTAAGCCCGGATGCCAAAACTACTGAGACTGTGCTCTAGAGCCCGGGAGCCACAACTACTGAAGCCCGTGCGCCTAGAGCCCATGCTCCACAACAAGAGAAGCCACCGCTATGAGAAGCCCACGCACCACAATGAGGAGTAGCCTCCACTCGCCACAACTAGAGAAAGCCCGCGCGCAGCAACGAAGACCCAACGCAGCCAAAAAAAAGACAGTTCACAAAAAACTTTTTGAACAAATGCTATTGCATTAATTTTGCAATCATAAAAAATAATTATGATATAAACAGAAGTTTAAGATGAAATATTCCATGAAATTGATGTGAACATTTCTCATGAATTATCCAAATTCTTTACTCAACTATACTCTAGGCAGGGCCAGTCTTATACTGTGGCTTGAAAGAACCCAAGGAATCTACTTATTCTAAGAGAGTTTCTTTCACTGGACCTGTTACCTGTCTGAAATTCACGGCATTAGGGACCGTCCTCTGGAATAAAGCACAGTGTCTCTGAAAGATCCCCATTAAAAAGCAGAACAGTTGCCTACCATGAAGGATGGCTCCCGAGGATGTCTTTAGGGACAAGCCAGCGTGATCAGTTGGGTAGGGGATGGGTGGGGATGGGAGAAAAGGCCTAGAGACGGCCCCGGAAGCCCACGATGGCCGTGAGTCCTCAGGCAGAGAGAGGACACTTTAAGAGGGAGGCTTCAGAAGGAGGGGACGAAGGGCACGCAGGACCCGCTTGCTGTGCCGGCCTGCATGAAGGTGGGCCGGTCCCAGGGTTTCGAGCCAAGTGTCGGGTCACAGAGCTGGAGCCCGCCGAGCCGTCTGTGCTGTCTGGCTGGATCGTTGCTGGGACCTGTGGGGGCAGGCGGTGGAGCTTCTCTTGAACGGCACAGCTGGACTGTTCGGTGACCGTGCAGCCGCTGGAGAGCCGGGCTTCCTCCCCCAGGCTTGCCCTGGCCCTGCGGCCACGTTCTTTTTCTGTGGTTTAGCCTCTCGACAGCTGCTCCCGGCCGGCTCTCAAATCAGTGGTGCTAGCCCTCGCTGCACCATTGGTTAATTCTCCAGGAGACCTTTCACACAATTTCTAATATTTTTTCCCCTCTAAACTTACTCTTGTCTAGTCTGCTCAAAGCGGCTTATGCCTGCTTCCTCCAAGGACTCAGAGACGGTTTAAGTCGTGTCAGGGTTTTAAGGGTGAGGCTGGTCGCACACTTTACTTCCTTGACATCGTCAGGGTGCGGGTTCACGGTCTCCAGCTCCCATGCCAGCTGTACGTTAGACATTTCAGACTGTGCTCAGATGAATCCCAGACTCCTGTCTTTTTACCGAAGGACTTTTCCTGGTACCTTGACCGTGCCAGGCATTTCTAATTATTTTGGTTAATCATTTTCTTATATTTTTATGACTGAAGCATGGGAGTCCCTTGATGTGGCTTAACCCGGTCCGTAGGAGCCGCTGGTGTGACGGCCCTTGATGATAATTTGAGGCAGGTTTTTTTTTTGTTTTTTTTTTTTAATTCTTCAGGTTTCCTTTGTCACTCAAAATCCTGACCTTGAGGAAGTTTGGGACTTTTCTGTCACTTAGGTCAGAACTGAGCAATTGATTTTTTAAGAGCTTCCAAGGCCTTACATCTTTATTTTTTTCCTTTATTTCTTTTACGCTTTATCCATAGGAAAAGCTAGCATGTGAAAACATGTGGAACAAATGAATACGTGGCCCTGGGACAACTTGAAACAACAGGTAAAGGTGAAGTCCCATTAGATGCAGCATCAAACACCAGGATGACCTTCCCTTTGGACGCGGTTTGTGTTGGTAGATGACCTTTCAACAGCAAAACCATCTAATCGTCTAGGTTGCCAGTGGCACATAGGAGAAGCCGTGGGTTTCTTCCGCCTGATCCCAAGTAACCCCAGTTCCATCTGGATTCCTCAGTTCCCATTTCCATCCCTCAGTTACTCATGGACTTCTTCGTGGGTCTCTTGTTGCTTTTTACCCAAACGTGTAGCGGGTTAAATAGTAAAACAAGATGTAAAGGACAGTCATTCTCCTGTCTGCCCTGCTGAACGGTGAGCCTCGTGAACTGAGAAGCTGGAGCTCTATTCTTTGCACGGTGGCTTCCTGAGGAGCCTGGCGGAGCACAGACCACGACGAGCGTGGGTCTTCCGGAGCCTCAGCCCAGCTTCCTTTGCTCCTGCTGTGCTCGCTGCCCCAGCCCGCTAGGGAGAGTCCTACTTTGCTGACCGTTTGGGAGGTTTTGTCCTATAGCACCTGTGTCTCAGTCAGCTCGGTGCCCTAACAGAACACCACAGGCCGGGTGGCTTATGCATCAGACATCCGTTTCTGATGGTTCTGGAGGCTGGAAGCCTGAGATCAGAGTACCAACAAGCTTGGGTTCTGGCGAGAACTTTCTTCCTGGCTTGCAGATGGACACCTTCTCATTGTGTCCTCACATGGTAGAGAGGGAGAGAGCCAGAGGCAGAGAGAGGAATCATGGGGGTCTTTGGTGTCTCTTCTTATAAGGGTATTAGTCCCATCATGGGGCCCCACCCTCATGACCTCACCTAATGCTAACCACCTCCCGAAGGTCCCATCTCCAAATACCATCACGTTAGGGTTAGAGCTTCCACATGAATTTGGGGAGGTACATTCAGTCCATAACAGCCAGTCAAATAGACTAGAGATGTGTGTCCAATGTGGCAGCCACGAGCACCATGAGTCTTTGGGGCACTTGAAATTTGGCCAGTCCAAACTGTGACAGTCAGAGAGTAAAATACACCCTGGATTTCTTAGAGAAAACTTTAATTAATTAATTAATTTATTTATTTATTTATTTTTGGCTGCGTTGGGTCTTTGTTGCTGTGTGCAGGCTTTCTGTAGTTGCAGCGAGCGGGGGATACTCTTTTTTGCAGTGATCGGGCCTCTCATGGCGGTGGCTTCTCTTGTTGCGGAGCAGGGGCTCTAGGCATGCGGGCTTCAGTAGTTGTGGCACGCGGGCTCAGTAGTTGTGGCTCACAGGCTTAGTTGCTCCGCGGCATGTGGGATCTTCCTGGACCAAGGATCGAACCCATGTCCCCTGCCTTGGCAGGCAATGGATTCTTAACCACTGCGCCACCAGGGAAGTCCCCACCCTGGATTTCAAAAGCTTAGTATGAAGAAAAAATGTAAAATATCCGATAAATAATCCAAACATCATTTTTTATTATATGTTGAGATGATACCATTTTGGATATATTGGGTTAAATAACACCTAATACTAAAATGGACTTCACCCACGTTTGATGTTTTTTACAAGGTGTCTATGAGAAAATTGAAACTCATACATGTGGCTGGTGCTGAGAAAGTGGAAGAGGCAGAGGGCATGAAGAGAAGGGAGCAGGGCTGGGAGATGTGGGCTCGCACTGTGACCAGCTCCAGGGAGCAGCGGTGGGCATGGTCGAACAGGAAGTACAAGGCACGGGTGCTGCAGAGATGCTGCCCTGGGTCAGAAACAACTCCAAGCTCTGACAGATGTAAAGAGCAGGTTAGGATTCCTTTTACTGTGTGTCCTGTGTTTGCTTTCTGGACTTCGGGTCTTTGAGTGCAACTTCAGCCGGAGATTGGGCCGTCTGGACACCACCATCTCTCTGGTTTGTGTGTGGTGCCTGTAAAGGGCGCCACTTGACACAGTTTCTACCTGGTTTTTCACCCCGGATCACAAGTGCAGGGGTCACTGAACTCAGAGGGAAAGGAGAAGACACCCTTAAGGTGAAGAAACAACACGAATGACGATACACGTAGTCCCTCTAGGTATATCTCAATTAATTCATGGAAACTTCCTGTTTAGACGGTACTGCGGAAGTAAAGGAAGGGAACTCAAAGTGATGTGTGAGCACTACTGGGTTTCGTGCTAATGCTGTGGAGTGCCAGACTCCTGTCCAGCTGTTTCTGAGCCCTCCCTGTGGCCGCGTTGTTCACACAGGCTGCAGAGAAATCCGCCAGGGTTTGGAGCCTGGGGGCTGGGGGAGGGGTCGGGGAATCACGTTTGTCCCACTGCAGCCAGTTTTGTTGCCTTTGTATTAGAGGGAAGGCAAGGGACTCCAGAGCACCTTGCTCCATCCTGCTCCTGTCTTTCCTCCTCCCCCCACCCCCGCCTCCTCCTAGATGAAGAAGATGAGAAAACTAATGAAAAGCAGTTAGGCAGAGAGAATTCCAAATAGAAATGAGATCATACGGAAAGCATTCTTACAACCTATTCTACCATAAGCTCAGATTCAGTTTAATAAATGAGGCAGAGATAAAACCATTTGAGATATTACTCCTTCTGGATTAAACCCCATAGTCGGCGGCAGTTTTTCATCAGCAGCCTTGGGGTGGAAGGGGAGCCCACAGGGCTGAGGATCTGCCAGGCGCAGCCAGGGCAAGGAGCTCGGGGCTGGCCTGGACTGGGCTCCCACTTGCCCCCGGGCGATGGTTGCTGTCCTCAGGTCAGGAGGGGGGAGCTAAGAGCCGGAGGGCTGCCCACCTCTGCCTGCCTTCCCGGACCTCGGCCTGCCTTCCCGGACCTCGGCCTGCCTTCCCAGACCTCGGCCTCCCCTGCCCGGCTGCCTGGGAGCGTGCTGCTTTGCTCTTGCCATGAGGGTGCAACATTGTTGCAGGTAAACAGAAACGAGGGGTAAATAAGGCAGACCAGCGCCGCAAGCCACCGCGCCGAGGCTGAGTATGGTTGCCACTCGAGTGGGTCTCCACCCAGGACTGGGCGGAGAGACAAGAAGCCTCGGGGACGGGGACGTGGTGTGAGATGAGGACCAGTGTCACATGGCGGCCGCAGGGGATGCGGCTGGAAAACCGGGCGGTTTGTGAGGCCCCGGAGTCGGTCGGGAGGCAGTTGATGGCAGGCAGTGGGGAGCCAGGGACGGTTCGGGGGTGATGGTAAATAGGAACCGAGCCGGCAGTGTGGACATTAAGCCGGGACGCGGAAGGCAGACCCCAGGGATCAGCTGCCCTGACCCCTCATGCCTCCGACAGGGAAACCCAGAGGCAAAATGGTCGCTGCAGGTCACACAGCCAGGAAGGGCTGAGGCACCCACGCTGCGTCCGTTCCTAGCGCAGGAGTGTCTTTCCCAGCCCTGTCAGGTGTGGTGGCCACAGTCGCACGTTAATTAAATACAATGAAACGGACAATCCAGCTCCTGAATCGCCCGGGCCACACTTCAGGTGCTCGAGCCACACGTGGCCGGTGGCTCCCATCCTGGACATTGTAGATCTAGAACGTTCCCATCATCTCCGGGAGTTCCGTCGGATGGGCCTCCCTCCACTGTGGCTGCCCCGCTTCCCGGCTCTGGCCCACCATCTGCACGCAGGACCCGGGCTCCTGGCACGGCATCCAGCTTTGGGTCAGTGTCCACGAAGGCTCTGGCCAGCCACATGAGGCCCTTTCAGGTCCTCTTTGGCTCTCTTTTCCCTCTGCTCCCTGCGGCCGCTCGTGCCCTTACCAACAGCCCCACCCCCAGTTCTGAGCAGAAATTGATGAGGCCGATGGCCCGAGGAAGACATGGATCTGGCTGAGGTGTGCCGCTTGGCCTGGAATGTTCCGCGCCGGGGGCTGGGGCTGCCGTGGGCCAGGGCAAGGTGAGGCTGGAGGCCGGAACAGGCAGGAGCGGCCTTGCCCGGAACGCCTGAGATCGTCCCCTGGTGGCCCACCAGAGGCCCGCCCTCCCACGGAACCGTCTGGAACGCCTGTCTGCGTGTTCCTCATCCCGTTGTCCCAATGACAGCGATATCCCGCGCGTCCCGAGCACCGTTTGGAGGAGATGCAGAGCCTCGCGCCCATGTAGCCGCGTCGAGCGTCCCGAGCACCGTTTGGAGGAGATGCGGAGCCTCGCGCCCATGTAGCCGCGTCGAGTCATTTATTTGTCTTGTTCCTTTTGCTCAGCAGGTGGCCTTTTTGTTCAGTGATTTTATTCGTAGCTGCCTGTGTTTATCGAAGATGACATAGTAATCATGCAAATTAGGATGTTATTAATGAAGAACAATTAATCCCGTTCCTGCTTCGGGGTTGGCCGTGACAGCTTTGTCAGTGCCCGCTCGCTGCTGCTACTGCGGGCAGCTTCTCTGCGGTCGCAGCAGCTTGATGAACTGCAGTCCGGGTAAAGGTTGGCGACAGAAGCAGAGGGTCCCGTCCCCTTCGGGCTTGGCGTTGAAAGAGTGCATTATGTGAAAGTGCACATTTTCAAGAGAGAGTTGCAAAACCCTCTTTTCCTCCCCTGTGTTCACAGCGAGCCTTTGGAGGGAACTGGCTCGTCTCTCAGTGTCTCCTGGTGGAGCCCGCTGAATACAGGCAGCAGCCCAGCGGACCTCCTAGGATCCCTGAGTCCCGGCCAGCTTGCCTTCTGAACGCTGTTGGCAGAGCTAATGCGGTGACTCGTTCGTTCCCTGCAAATGCTCCTTGGCCTCAGGACTCTTGAAACAGCTGGGCCTGTGAAGCCTTCTGAGCTGTGGGCGTTTGTGCTCATGACGCTGGAGACCTGCAGAGAACTTGGACGTGCCGATGCCCGTTTTCCCTTGTTCCCTTCTGTGAGCCCTGGTTTCCAGCAGTGACCCGTGTGCCGGGAGCGATCGGCTTATCCTGATCTCCTTTCAGTCGTGTAACGTTCCCCTACTCTGCTGAGCTGAGCGTGGAAACAAGGTTTTTGGAAACTTGGCTGCCACCCAGCGCAAAGGGGGAGGTTGTGCCACTCTGGAAGGCTTACCAAGTCACACCACCTTTGGTCATGAGACTTGGCTGACCCTGGGCAAAGAGACATCAGCTCTGTCTTCTCCCCGCCCTGCCCTGCGGTTCTGATTCCGCATGAACACAGAACCCAGGACCGGAGCGGGTGTGGCAGGGGGAGGGTCTCCTTGGAGCCGAGGTGTCACCAGCCCGGCTGGCTGCCGGTTTGAGTACAAGATTAGCGTCCGAGCTTCTGTGAGCCGCTCCGGGAGAGCATTCACCGTGGCTCCCCGCCTCGAGGCCCCGGAAGGCAGGGGCCTGAGACCGGCTGCAGCGCTGGCCACGCCTCCGCTATCTGGGATCCCTCACTCCCCCTTCTTCCCGCACTTTTCATCATCACTTCTCTTGCCGCCTGTTCCCCCAGGGTGTCCAGAGCACCTTGGTCTTCACCTTGTGACATCCCGCCTGTATAGATTCTCATGATCCTTTCTTGCCCCACCCACTCAGGCTTCAAAACTGGAGCCCAGTGGCGGGTGGTGGCGGAGAGATTTTTCCAGCCTCTTCGATCAAATCACAAATGAAATCCCTGACCCCAGACCTGGGAAGCTCGACCTGGGAGCTGCATGAGTTGCTAGGGCTGCCTTAACAAAGTACCACAGACAGCGCGGCTTAAACACCATGTACTATTGTCTCCCGGCGCTGGGGGCAGACCTCTGAGTTGGAGGTGTCAGTAGAGCTGGCTCCTTCTGAGGTCGAGTGGGAGAATCTCCTCCAGGTCTCTCTCCTGACTCCTGGTGGCTTCGGGCCATCTCGGGGCCTCTGTGTGTACCTCTCTCTTCACAGGTCAGTCTCTCTACAAGCGATAGTCATATTGGATTAGGAGCGACCCTCCTCCAGTGTGACCTCATCTTGACTAATTACAGCCTTTTTTAAAACATTTATTTATTTATTTATTTATTGGCTGCATCGGGTCTTAGTTGTGGCATGCGGGATCTTTCGTTGCGGCGCGTGGGCTCTTCCTTGCAGTGCGTAGGCTTCTCTCTAGTTGTGGCACCTGGGCTTAGTTGCCCCGGTGGCATGTGGGATCTTAGTTCCCTGACCAGGGATCGAACTGACGTTCCCTGAGTTGCAAGATGGATTCTTAACCACTGGACCACCAGGGAAGTCCCATAAAGACATCTTAATGACGGTGTTTCCAAAAGGCCACATTCTGAGGTTCTGGGAGTTTGGACTTGACTGTATGAATGTTGGGGGGTGGGGACAGAATTCCACCCATAACAGGAGCAAAGACCATACTTGGGTGAGAAAAACCTGGTGCTGGGAGCCCAGAGTCTGCAACCATGACTGCCCATGACCCAGCCCATAGCGGACAGCCTGGGACGGACACCCCTGGGTATGGGCTGTGTGCTCAGGTCCTACACCTGCCAGGACAGCTCCTCTCCTGCTGGAGAGCATTGTGGTTGTCAGGGCTCTCGGAGACGTTGTAGATCTCTACTCCTCTGCACCTTCGCTGAGTTGGTGGCAGGTCTGGGGGCAGAGGGCTGTGCAGGGGTGGCCCTTGCAGCGCACCTCCCCAGGAGGGCTTCAAGGAACACAAGAGACCCTGAAGGACACAGTGAGTTGTCACAGCGTTATGAAAAGTCATACCACAGTAATTTTACCTGTGGTTGTACCTGGGAGAAAACCCATGTTAGCGAGCGCTCCTTTGGGTGTACATTAAAGACATTCATCTCAAATAAAGTTGGTAGAGGGGAAATTTCTTGGAACAGTAATGTAATTCCAGGAAAGGTAGGGATACAGCTGCCCTCAGGGACAGCAGGACTGAAGTCCCAGCACCGAGAGAGCTCTCCCCCATCTGTGTCTTTGCCTCCATCTGTGCGTCTCCCTATCTCGGCCGGTTCTCTCAGCTGCTTTTTCTACAAGGGAGGACGCATAACCACTAGCTGCCCCTGCTTTGCCATGACGGAGGGGTCAGGACTGGCTCTCTGAGTTCTGGCGCTCAGGGTCGGGGAGGAGGGGACTCCGACTGGCCCAGCTGTGTCCGGCCAACCCTGGGCCAGTGACTTGTTCCGGAGATGAGGTACTACGACGGGCCAGCTGGAACTGGACTCCCAGCCTTGGCCAACCAGCTATGGCCAGAGGTGGACTGGGGGTCTTTGAGGCCTTCTGAGCCAAGCAGTTGAGTTGTTTCCCAGAAGAAGAGGCCTGTGCTTCAGGAGACAGGCAAGCGCGGTGCTTCACCTGTCAGGTCGGCACCCTGACACTGTGCTGTTTCCAGGGGCAAGGGGAGTCCCCAGCTTCCTCTGTGTTCTCCTGAGCACCTTTCAAGGCGCTGAACACAGGGAGCCCGAGAGCATTTCACTGAGCAGGTTTGGGGTTTCTGCCAGGACGCGGCCTTTGGGTGCCCTGGACTTGGAGGGAAGAGGTGTCTTTGGGAATCCCGGGCTGGCCACCTGTGGCCATGGGAATTTGGGCATGGGAGAATCAAACTCCAAGGCTTCTCGGGGTTCCCGGGCAGATTAAAATGAT
The DNA here is from genome assembly GCF_003031525.2 of Neophocaena asiaeorientalis asiaeorientalis. NCBI lineage: Eukaryota > Metazoa > Chordata > Mammalia > Artiodactyla > Phocoenidae > Neophocaena > Neophocaena asiaeorientalis. The sequence goes on along the minus strand of NW_020172629.1, from coordinate 2,453,853 downwards.
ATCACGCGTGTTCTGGGCTGAATTGTGTCCCCCGCCCCACCCCAAATTCACAGGTTGGAGTCCTAAGCCCTAGAGCCTCAGATGGGATGGGTTGGAGATGGGTCTTTAAAGAAGTGATGAAGGCGAATGAGGCTGTGTGGGCGGGCCCTGATTCAGTCGGACTAGTGTCCTTATACCAAGAGGTGATCGGGACACAGACACATAGAGAAACGACCAGGTGAGGACACGAGGGGAGGACGGTGTCCACGCACCAAGAAGAGGGGCCCCAGGGGAACCAGCCCGCCGGCACCTGGGTCTGGGACTTCCAGACTCCAGGATGTGTCTGGTATTCGTGGTGGCCGCCCCAGGACTGATGCAGAGCTCGCCGGCCCAGCCCTGGGTCTAGCGTGGCAGGCATTGGAAGATGTGCTCTCAGAGTGCCTGGGTCCTGGTGCCCCCCGAGCATGCGAGCCTGTCACAGAAAGAGGCAGCGCTTGGAGCACCATTGGAGCCAGAGCTCCCTGGGGGCCACCTCCAGCCTCCCTGCTGACCACTTCTGCAAGCCCTGGGCTCTCACCACGTTTATTAGCCTGTAGATCCCAGACCAGATTTCGTGCCCTCCGAGGAGCTGTCCTGCGTCGTGGCGGCCCCAGAAGCCTGGGCTGCGGGCCGGAGGGAGGAATGGCCTGCGATGAGAATACACAGGGCCAGAAGCCAGGCCTCCCTCCTCACTGCCTGCCGCCTGCCTGGGCCTGTCCCTCCGGCTGAGGGGGCCTGAGGATGCAGAGGCAGCTGGCTGCATTGGGGGGAGCGCTCCAAGCGGGGCTACCAGGCAAGGCCACGCTTCGGCTCGGTGCCCGAGGGGCCCCGGGCAGCGCTGCAGCCGGGCCCACAGGCTCCTGTCACCCAGGGGCCGCCTCCCCAGGGGTTACCATGCTGCAGCAGCCCCGGGCACTGACCCTCTGCCCTCCTTCCCTATCTGCTGGATGCCGTGCACTCAGTCACACAGACAGACAGGCCCGAGTGAACGCTGGCCTAAGTGGGGAGCTGTAAAAACCCATCGGAGTCCATTGTGGCTGCAGCAGCTGTCGGAGCTGAAGAGCTGCCTCTCTGAGGCATCGGTACCCTGAGACCTGCACTTTGTTCCCTTGATCTGCCCCTCGGCTCCTGCCTTGATTCCGGGTGGCACTCAGCATGGGTGCGGGGGCGAAGAAGAACCCATTTGTGGGGTCCTGGGGTCCCCGGCTGGCCCCAGATGGTGCAAAGTCGTGAGCAGAGGTCCATCATTCTCTGGCTTGAGTTGCGGGAGGGGAAGCAGTGGAGAGAGGCCGTGGGCTTCTTCTGTTTCCCGTACCCCTGCCCGCGGCTAATTGGCTCCCTGGGAGGGGGGAAACCTGGGCAGGTCAAGTTTGACTTTTCAGAGCCTGCCTTGGAGGAGCACATTCTTCTGGTTTTTGCCCCAAGGTCTCTGAAGTTTTCCACCTGCTTCTCGTTAAAATTCTTGGTGTGAGTTGAATGGGCCTACCCTGACACCCCATGAACAGGAACAGTTAATGGACGAGCCCGGCGGCAAGGCCCCGATCCTTACGAAGTATCGCGGACGCAGCACATCCTTCCAGGCTGAGCCACGCGCTGACTGCAGCTGACGCCAGGGAGGCGGGCAGGCGGGTCCGTGGAAACCCGGGCCTCAAGAAGCAAGCCACCCCCACTGGAGGGGCTTTTACCTTTCAGTCCATTGTTCTGGTTCTGCCCAAACTAAAGCCGACCTGGACGATCAGACTCTGAGGAAGAAGGAGGAACAAGTGAACCAGTTGGGAGATGGGAGGGAGGCCGAGCGCGGAGCTGGGTGAGGGCAGGTCTGGCAGCTCCAAGGCTCCATGGGGGCCGCCGCTCGGGGTGTGTCTGGTCTCACTATCAACCCTGGGTCTGGGGCGTGGGCCAGCGTCACCCTGTCTACCAAGGAGAATCGGGAGCTCGGTGTGGGGAGGAGGTGGGACTTGAACCTGGGGCCTCAGCCGAGAGTCTGGCGCTAGACAGGTCCCCATGGGAAGAGCAGGTGTTCACGCACGCGGCCCTCTCAGCGTCTCTCAGAATTTACACGTGTGTGGAGCTCTTGGGTTGTGCGTGTCTGTGTGCCGTCACTGCTGAGTTCTTCAAGAGTCAAACAGAATCAGAGACTTCGAATAAGAAGATGACAGATCCAGGGCTTCCCTGGTGGCGCAGTGGTTAAGAATCTGCCTGCCAATGCAGAGGACACGGGTTCGAGCTCTGGTCCGGGAAGATCCCACATGCCGCGGAGCAGGTAAGCCCGTGCACCACAACTACTGAGCCTGCACGCCTAAAGCCCATGAGCCACAACTACTGAGCCCACGTGCCACATCTACTGAGCCCACGCGCCTAGAGCCTGTGCTCCGCAACCAGAGAAGCCACCGCAATGAGAAGCCCGTGCACCGCAACAAAGAGTAGCCCCCGCTCGCCGCAACTAGAGAAAGCCCGCAGGCAGCAACGAATTCCCAATGCAGCCATAAATAAATAAATTTATATATAAAAAAAGAAAGGGACAGATCCACCATTTTCCTGGGTCAGTTAAGAAACGAAAACAGAGCCTCGGCGGCCACCACTGCCCACAGAGTCAAGGCCAAGCTTGTGCAGGGCGTCACCCCTCACTGCTGGCCTGGTCTCTCCAGCCCCGCCACCCCTGCCCCCATTCCTGCTGAACTTCCAGACGTTTCTGTACCATGGAGGGTGCTTTCCGGCCCTCCCGGCTCTGCTTGCAGTCAGTCTGCCTTTGCTGGGAAAGCCTTGTCTTTCCTCCGCTTGTTAAAAACCTTGTGTGTGATTTTTGACCCAATCCAAACAGCACTTCTGTATGTTTCCAGCCACCAGGCCCCTCTGTTCTGCCCCTTGGCACCGGCCCACAGCTGACAACCACACGCCGTCTTCCGAGGCTGTCAGGCCACGTTCCCCGTCTTCTCCGGCCCCTCCTTCTGGCCGAGCTCCTGCCTTGACCGTCCAGCTAGCGGCTGGGCATCTGGAGTCCAGTAGGCCTCTGACACTTCACACGTGCGAGACGGAATCTTGATTTCCCCCAAATCTCTGCCTTCCCTGTTTTCACGTCCAAATAAACAGCGTCCCTCTTTCCCCGGTTGTGACCCGGCAAGCATCCTCCGTTCTTCCACTTCCCTTTCCCCAAACATCCCAGCCAGTCAGCACGGCCCCGCGTCAGCCGCTGCCCCGACCCCCTCGCGTGGCGCTGAGGCAGCGTCCTCAGGGTTGCCCCGCCGCAGCTCTTCCGGGCCCTCTGTTCTGGCTCAGACGTCCCTTCCTCTGAAAGGCTTCTCTTCCCCCACCCCCAGTCACTCACCTGGCTTGATTTTCCTTTCACGTCACCGATCACCACCTGCAGTTGTCCTGAGTGATTTAACTACCCTCGTTGTAACTGTCCCCCTTCCTCCGTGAATGCGAAGTCTAGGAGGGCAAAAGGGCGTTGTCCCCTCCGCTGTGTATGCCCAGATTCCTACGAGGATGCTCAGGACGCAGATGCATGCAGCAGACTCTCGCGGAAGGAGTGAAGGCCACTGCCCTTCACTGAGGCCCCGTCAGCTCCACAAGTCAGAAGCCTTCCCTCTGTGTCCTCAGTCCCTGGCATTTACGGAGGGCTCCACAAGTGCTTCAGTAACATCCTCCACTCTTAAGATTTTCAAAAGAGCGCCACCCAGAGATCCTTTAAGTTAGGTTCTTGTCCAGGCTGCCACCTTTGGTTTTATAAATGAATGTGCTTTCTGAACATTCACTATCAAGATTGCTTTTAAGTTTTAAGAGCACATTGGTTCTCTGAGGCTAATGAATTTCTCTTAAGTCACCTGAGAAAGATCCATGCTTCCGAGGAAGCACCTGCACCTCCCCCTACAGCCCTGAGATTTGCCGAATTGATCTGGAACTTACCAAGCAAGAGAGTAGCAAGTCTGGAGAGCGGCTGCCGGAATTCCTCCTTCCCTTCCTCACTTCTTCAACCAACAGGGGCCAGAGGCCACTGCGTCCCTTCCAGGTGGTAGGAACATGACAGAGAAAGCCGTGGGCCTGGGCTGGGGCCAGCTTACTCACCTTGGGGAGGATGCTTTGGGGACCTGAGCTGGTGCGGGAGAGAAAGGGCATCTAGGCAGACGCAGAGCAGGTGCTGGACACGGAGGTGACGCCGTGAGGTACGCTCAGGGAGGGACAGTGGCGCGTGGGCAGAGCTGCAGGAGGGGTGTAAGCAGGAGAGAATACGGTAAACATCAGAAAGTTTTCGCAGATGACCGCGTGGCAGACAGACAGACTCAAGGCAGCAGGCAGGGCCCCGGAGGCCCTGTGTGGTCTGGGTGAGGGAGATGGAGGCTGCACCGAGGTAGAGGGCGCGGCACGTGGGGACCGGGGGACCTGCTGGCTGTGGGTGAGTGAGGGCTGAGTCTGGGATCACAGACCCCCGGCCTGAGCAGCCAGAAGCACGGTGGTGCCAGCCAGCGGGTCAGAAATGTAGGCAAGAAGCAAGTCTGGGGGAAGAGAGGAGCGTAGGGGTTTTCTTCAGTTAAAACACGCACAATATAGTATTTACCGACTTAGCCCCTTTCACGTACACAGTTCCGTGGCTTCAAGCACATGCCCATTGCTGTACGACCCTCGCTGCCGCCTCCAGACTCTGTCGTTTCCTCAGGTGAAACCCTGTCCCCGTTAAACTCTGACTCCGCGTGCCCCTCCCCCGCCCCCGGCCCCCACTGTCTATATTCCGTCTCTAGGGATCTGACGACTCCAGGGACCTCGTGTAACGGGAACCACACAGCGTTTGTCCTTCTGTGTCTGGCTTATTTCACTGAGCGCAACGTCCTCAAGGTTCATCCATGTCGTAGCAGGTTTCAGAATGTCCTTCCTTTTAAAGGCTGCATAAATACGCCTCTGTATGGATGGACCACATTTCACTTATCCATTCACTCATCCATGGACACTGGGGTTGTTTCCGCCTCTTAATGAACGTGGCGCACAGATATCTCCTTGAGACCCTGCTTTCAGTCCCTTTGGGAGTGTACCCAGACGTGGGGTGCTGGATCGCAGGGCTGCTCTATCTTCAATCTTTTGAGGAACACTATTGAGTGAGATGTTAGGGTACAGGGCGCTAAGCTGAGAGGTGGGGTGGGCCACTGGGAGGGGGCTCTGGTGAGGTGGAAGTCAGATCGGTGATTTCAGGGACGGGGCTGTTCGTGGGGACGACAGGCCTGGGTGGACCACGGAAGCCATGCCTGTCACAGACTCAGCGGCAGCCACGCATCGCTGGACGGGGTAGAAACATGCTGGAGGTTGTCTGTCTCTTTCAAATGGTGAGGTCTCTCGTGCTTCTCAGAATGGACGGTGCAGCAGCTGTGCGATGAGAGCAGGCCACTTTCTGGGCTCTGGTCTCCTTACCCATCCGTGGGTTAAGAGTCACAGCCGTGTCCACCTCACAAAGCCGTTGACAGAAGTAAATGAGACATGTTTGAAAAAGCTTTATGATGATCAAGTGCTTTCGTTTCACGTTGTCACACTTACATAAAAGATGTCTAATGTTGAATCGAATCAGAAGGAAGTATACAAGGAAATTCTGAGGAAATGCCACTGGTAGATCTCTCCCCCTAACGACCTCTGCGTTTCCTCGTTCCCCCAGCACTACCCCTGATTTTCTGTCCTTCTCCCCAGCATTGATTGAGACAGGAAGAAAAAGGCAAAGTTCTAAATCTGTTAGAATTAGCTGTGCATGCAAGCAAAGAAGAACTCCAGCTAACAGCAGCATGAAAAAGAGAGAAGATGATCGCCTCACAGTCAAGAAGCCTGGAAGCATAGTGTCCATGGCTAGAAGAATGCCTCTTGGTTCAGGGAACTCCATTCCTTCTAAGCCCACTGTTCCACCATGCTTGAATTCCATTCCCAAGTTGACTTTATGGTCCAAAAGAGCTTCCAGGACACCAGCTATAAGGTTCATGCTCCAGCCAGAAGGAAGAAAGGGAAAGGAAGATGTTACCTTACTTTTCCTGGAAGGTTTGCAGGGCAAGTCTACCTTCATCTTATTGTCCTGAACTTGGGCGTAGCCCCAATTCACAGTTGAGAGACTGGGACATGGACTCTTTCTTCTGGGTGGCCATAGAGAGAGTGAGAATCAGATCTCCCCTCATGGAGGCAGACAGGCAGAGTGGATATTAGAGACTGTGGCCAAAAAGAGAGACTGGAAGAATGGAATCTTAGAATGATAAAAGATGACTGAAATTTGCTGTTGCTTCAAGTGCTTTTTGGAAACAGAGAAGGTGATAATAAAAAAGGATGGTGATGGACCTTGACCCTTAAAAGAATGAGCCTATCTGAGCCAACTCAAGTACTGGAAAATAATTCCCGTGCATGGGAAAGAAAGGCAGTACTCCGATGTCTGATCTCTGTGTTTCAATCCACAGCTGAACGTAAACCCTCTTCTGATGTTTATGATGGGCACGAGTCAGAATCCTGACGGGTCAGCCAACACCATTCCTCCAATGACACTCCAAAGCATACTTCCACGAGTGTGGTCCACCTCTACGTGACCTTGCACCCAGCTTGCTCACGTCAGCCCCTGCTTAAGCTGCGGTCCCAGCTTAATTATTAATCACATCACTTTTGCTCTCTAAAGTGTGCTGGTGTGAACAGTGACCACCTGCACTAGAAGTGCCTGGGAGTCTTATAGGAAATGAAGATTTCCGGGTTCCAGCTCAGATCCAGCCATCAGAACCTCTGGGTGCAGGGTCTGGAATATTGTATTTTAAACAAACAGGCAATAAAGTTTGAGAACCAATGTTCTTCTGCCACATCGGCAGTAGACAGACATGGCCATAGCCCAGACACGTATCTTTTTCACTTTTTTTTTTTTTTTTTTTTCGGTACGCGGGCCTCTCACTGTTGTGGCCCCTCCCGCTGCAGAGCACAGGCTCTGGACGCACAGGCTCAGCGGCCATGGCTCACGGGCCCAGCCGCTCCGCGGCACGTGGGATCCTCCCGGACCGGGGCACGAACCCGCGTCCCCTGCATCGGCAGGCGGACTCTTGACCACTGTGCCACCAGGGAAGCCCCCAGACACGTATCTTAACGATGACAAGTAAAGTCCAGAGACAGAACTGACATTTCCTGCCTTTTATTCTAGTGTTTTCTCCTTACAGCTACATTGCTGGAGAGGTTTAGGCTTGAGCCCCGGTTCGTTGCCATCAGGTGCCCTCAGGTGGAGCTGGAGGTGTCCACAGCACAGCGACCTCAGGGGGTCATAGCAAAAGTCAGCTGAGGTACCAGCCACCCAAGTATGTACTTTGCTAAGACGCTATCCAGGTGAGGGCTCATTTTCCATGATTATTATTTCGGTGTTTTTGAGTGTGGCTGTGCTTTCTCATATCTAAACTTTCTTTAATGATCTGCTTCGTGACAAGGAAGTAACTGAGGCGTCCTGGTAGGTGTTTGGTGGTGCTGCGTTTGGTTGAACATGCAATTCTCTGATGAGGAAGAGGTTGAGCACCTGGCCCAGGTAGAGGCCTGTGACTCCAGGTAAACGACAGGCCGAGAGGTTGCGAGGCCGAGAAACCAGTTCACCAACACCTGCCCTTCCTGGCCTCATTCCTGGGTTGGATATTCCCTCTAGTTATCTGTGACCCGGCACCACCCACATTCCTGGAGAAAGCCCATCCCAACACGTGTCCCGCATCTCTGGGGCCCAAGCAGGGCTGTTGTTTTGTAAACTTGGTTTGGGGCTCTGCCCGCAGGTCAGAAACCTGCCCTCCTTGCCTGCCACATGAGCCTCACTGACATCTTGTATTCTCTGGGTCATTGGTGAGAGCATAGATATCATTGGCGATTAAGTCACTGAATGTCAAGAGCAGTGACATTCCCGAGAGATTTTAGCAGCTTTTTCTTTTTTTTTTTCCATTTGGTAAAATGTTAGGGAAGTGTTTGCTTAACAGGCTAAAACATTCTAGTAGGAAATAACTTGTGTTTGATTACTGCAAAGTCCTTCTTGCCAGAATATCCCGGACAAGTCTTCTGGGATACACGTCTGGAGAGAATATCCCAGACAAGTCTTCTGGGATACACGTCTGGAGAGAATATCCCGGACAAGTCTTCTGGGATACATGTCTGGAGTTATTTTTATTACACACTGGACCAATTTCAGAATTTGTGATAATTCAGATACGAATTGGTCTGAAGTTGACTTTACCACTTACGACGGTATAAGATTTGCCCGCAAATATCTAAATTATTCAGCAATGTGTTTTCAAGCCCTTTAAAGACAATTCTTAAATGTCTAGCCTGAAATGTTAGTTGATTAGAGGCCAAAGGGCCTTGGATAAGGCATGGCAAAGCATGAGAATTGCATCTGGAAGCTGCCTCTTGTCGGCCCTCAGTCCCTTGATCCCTCGAAGCTGTTCAGTCACCTGTCACATGGGAGGGCAGTTACTTCAAAGGCACTGTCAGGACCGAAAGGCGTAAAGGCTCTGTAATAAATGTTTCAGGGTACTGCCTCTGCTTCAGCTCCACCATTCAGAGCTCTGTTTGTCTGCTTCGGGGAACATGCAAGGGCATTGCTAATTTCTGCCATCAGTAATATTAATGGTGATATTGTACTGAGTTGACATAAAACCAGCAAGAAACAAATAGATGGCCAAGGATAGGAATGAACACGGAACAACCAAGTGTTAGGCGTGAAAGCAGGACAGGCCCACCGAGTACGGCCTCCTGTCCCCGCCGACACTCCTCTGCGCTTCAGTAACACGGTGCTGGCGAGAGCAAGGGGACTCTACGAGTTTTCCTTTGCTGCCTTAACAAATGACCATAAGTTCAACGGCTTCAAACAGCACAAATGAATTACCTTATTGTTCTGTGGTTCAGAAGTCCTGTGCAGCCCTTGCTGGGCTGAAAGCAAGGCGTTGGAGATGTGGAAACTTCAGTGGAGCGTCTGTCTCCCGGCCTTTTCCAACCTCCAGGGGCTGCCGCCCACGTTCCTTAGCTCGTGGTCCTGTCCACCTTCAAAGCAGCTGCAGCATCTCCTGCCCCGCTCCTACGGCCGCGTCTTTCTCTGACTTTGCTTCTGTCTCCCTCTGCCCCGCTTAAGGGCCCTGGCGAGTCTCCCTACTTAAGACTGTCTGATTGGCAACCCGAATTCCGTCTGCATCATTAATCTCCTTTCCCCACATAACCTCAGATATTCACAGGTTCCGGGAATCAGGACGTGGACGACTTTGGGGGCCATTTTTCTGCCAACCACAGGGAACAAACTCATGTGATGCCGTTTGGGTTTCTGCTGGTTAAGACAGAAAGAGCACGTAGCTTTGCCAAAGCAGCCGCAGCGGCCAGCCGGGAACGCCGGTGTCCGTCCTTCTCTGTGACGCCCTGGTCAAGCATTTAATTCCTTGCTCTGGAGGTGTCCCCGGTGGCTCGCCTCTTGTCGAGTCTCAGAGAATACTGTGCTTTGCACAGCATAAGGACAGTTTATCTTTGCTCAGGCCCTCGTCTAAGCCGATGACCCCAGCCTCCGTGATGGAGATCCAGGGCCAGGCTGTTGTTCCTCCAGAAGACTGACTCTAGGGGCGAAAATGCACACGGACCGAGTGGCATCCAGACCACGGTCTGGGGCACCCCGTTAAGTCTTCAGCAGTGCCCCGTGGTGTGTGCACTGGGGCCTAGAGTCGGAACCCCCAGGGGTGCTTGGTCAACAGGCAGAGCCCTGCTCCCTGCCCCAGCCCTGCAGAGTCGGGGTGTCTGCTCGCGGGGGTGGGAAGCGGCAGTACTCTACCACGTTGCACGATGGAATTAGAGCCGTCAGCGCGTGGACGGAACCCGGCGAGTGAGCGAGGTGCACAGCGTTGTTGAACAGGAGCAGAGGAAGCTGCGGAGGCCGGGCTGGGCTCTGTCCTTCAAAGAGCACATCCGGATGTGCCGTGCTCTCCACTTCTGCTGCTGCTGGTGTAGCGTGGATCGGGGTGAGGGTGACACCTCACAAATCCCTGAACCTTGGACTGAGGTTATTCTGGAGCCAATTTAAGAAACAAGGGTGTGTGGTGTTCCGTGGTGTCTTGCAAAGAATGGACCCTCCGGGTGGTTATATCATGAGGGTTTGGGGCGAAATTAGCCGATCTTGGAGTCATGAAGGGACTGAGCACATTCAAGAAGTCCCTCCTACCGAAGTATTTTTGTGGAGTGTGTGTGTTTCTTTCTTTTTTTGTAGAGACAAGTTTTTCTAATCTTCTTCACCTTAGATTCACGGGCATTTCCCGTGTCAGTCGAAACCCGTCCTGAACATAATTTGTAAGGACTGCAGAGTGCGCCATTGTATGAATGTGTCGTCAGTGACCTAAACACACCTTTTGTTGGATCTTTGGGTGAGTGACGTATTCTTCTCGACCAAGGCTTTGGTCACCGCACGTGGGTGTGATGGTCGGTGGTGGATTACACTGAGTTATCTAACACGGAACACATGCCCTTTTGCCTGTGAGAAAGTGTTCTAGACTGCTGTTGTTTAGGGTCATGTCACGTAGAATTGCCCAGGTAACAAGAGTTGAGCTGTATTTAGGACGATCAATGACGTTGACCCCGCAAACGACTCCCCTGCGGCTGCACCATCAGACAGCCCGTTGGCCGGACAGCCCCCCATGGCCGATCGCCCCGCGGTTTGCCGTGGGGCGGGATTGGCGAATGAGAGGCCCACGGAGAACATCACTCCTTGGGAGGTGGCATCCAGGTCTGAGAGCTGCAAGGGGCAGTGGTGAGCCAGATGGCCAATATTTTAGGCTTTTCTCTGCTTTTCCGTCAGGCTGGGATCAGAGCCTCAGGGCCACCTGGTGCCGTGAGGTTCAGCCCAGCTTCACCTCCCCAGGGAGATCAGTGTTTGATCTCACTTGAGTGTGTGATGCTGTTTTTTTTTTTTGTGGTACGTGGGCCTCTCACCGTTGTGGCCTCTCCCGTTGCGGAGCACAGGCTCCAGATGCACAGGCTCAGCGGCCACGGCTCACGGGCCCAGCTGCTCCGCAGCATGTGGGATCCTCCCGGACCGGGGCACGAACCCGTGTCCCCTGCATCGGCAGGTGGACTCTCCACCACTGCGCCACCAGGGAAGCCCGCTCACTGTTCTTTTATTATTATTATTTAAATTTTAAAAATTCGAATTGAGATATAATTGACATATAACATGGTATTCATTGCAGGTGTACGACAAGATGATTTGATGTTTGTATGTATTGTGAAAGGATCACCATGATAAGTTTAGTTAACCATGGCCTCACATAGATATACCTTTTATTTTTCTTGTGATGAGTCCTTTAAGACCTCCTCTCTTACTCTCGTACTTTTTCAGGTACGCAGCTCAGTGTGTTAACTGTAGTCACTGTGCTGTACACACCTCTCGGGACCTGTGTGTCTTACAGCTGGAAGTTCGTACCTTTGACAACCTCACCGCCGTGTCCCCACTGCCTCAGTGGCCGGCGTGGCCTGGCGGTGGGCCGTCCCAGAGGCTCCTGGGGCCGAGGTGTGTGAGGGTCGCCCCCCTCGCTCTCTCCCGAGTGCCCAGCCTTCCCAGGGTCTTGTCCCCCACGTCCGCCATACAGGGTGCCCGGTGGTGCCCGCCGTGACCGTGACCCCATCCTGACTCCACCTGCCTGCGCTCGGAACTGGCCCCCTTCACCCCACACGGCCGATTTCCGCAGTTGTACCTTTCAACCTGAACTGGTACCTTTGGTTAAAAGGAACCGACACTCTCCCCAAGAGCTTAGGTAGAGCAGCTCTGTCACGAGGAAAGCATCTCAGGGACCTGGGCGGGAGGTACTGCCTTGCACTGGGGCCTGGGAAGACTCGGAAGTCAGAGCAATCCCCCCTTCCCCCAATATCTACCCATCTCCCCTCCTTCTCTCTGTGTCTCTCTCTGGCTCTGACTCCATCTCTGCCCTCCTCTGTGTCTCTGACTATCCTGTTCTCTGCACACCTGTTCCCTCTGCCTGGTCATCTGCCCCCTGCCCCCAGGCGGCTTCCCAGGATGAGGTCCCCAGAGCTGAACCTGGCCCCCCTCGGGTGGCCCCCAGGTGATGCCCAGCCCACCCAGGTGTCCACCCTGGGCCAATCAGCGGCCCGGCCAGCACTGCTCCCAGCGCCCACTCAGCAGAGAGCGAATGTGACCTTCCATCACCCTTGAGGACGGTCAGAGCCCCTCCCTGCAGAGCGTTCAGTGAGGAAGGAAGGACCCAGCTTCTGAGCCCCTGCACCTTCCCCTTCTTCCGTTGGCCTAGTGGCTCACAGGGCCTTAGCAGCTCGAGTATTAAAAGACGTGGATGGAGCATTTAATCCATTCACGTTTAAGGTAATTATCGATATGTATGTTCCTATGACCATTTTCTTAATTGTTTGGGGTTTGTTTTTGTAGGTCCTTTTCTTCTCTTGTGTTTCCCACTTAGAGAAGTTCCTTTAGCATTTGTTGTAGAGCTGGTTTGGTGGTGCTGAATTCTCTTAGCTTTTGCTTGTCTGTAAAGCTTTTGACTTCTGAATCTGAATGAGATCCTCACCGGGTAGAGTAATCTTGGTTGTAGGTTCTTCCCTTTCATCACTTTCAGTATGTCCTGCCACTCCCTCTGGCTTGCAGAGTTTCTGCTGAGAAATCAGCTGTTAACCTTACAGGGATTCCCTTGTGTGTTATTTGTTGTTTTTCCCTTGCTGCTTTCAATAATTTGTCTTTGTCTTTATATGTGGAACCTAGAAAAATGGTACGGATGAACCGGTTTGCAGGGCAGAAATAGAGACACAGATGTAGAGAACAAACATATGGACACCAAGGGGGGAAAGCGGCCGGGGAGGGGGTGGTGGTGGTGGGATGAATTGGGAGATTGGGATTGACATGTATACACTAATATGTATAAAATGGATAACTAATAAGAACCTGCTGTATAAAAAAATAAAATAAAATTCAAAAATTAAAAAAAAAAAAAGGCATAGAGACGGGCCCCAGCCCCGCTCGCTCACCAGCCGTTGCGCGTGCAGCACCGCCCCCTTTCCCGCCCATGCGATGAGGGGCGGGGCCTGGGGGCGCGGCCCTCCGTTCCTCTTTGGAGTTTCCGTCCACGGGGAGTACAACAAAACACAGGGCGGGCCTCCAGGGCGTCCCTGCTGGTGCCTTCGGTTTATTGCTGCAGAAAAGCAGAAAGTAGCATCGCTCACTGGGTTCAGACAGAAGACCAGGTGTGTTCCAAGCTTTCAAGGGTTCATTCCTCCACAGGTAGCATGTGCCCAGGCGTGCTGGGAAGGGCACGCGGGAAGCTGCAGGGCGGGGGTTGGAGGGTCGTCCCCCTTCCCTCCCAGCCAGCCCTCTGCTACCCAGAGGCGCGTCTGCTCCCGCTCTCCGGAACATTCTTCCAGAGGTGGAATGAGGCCCTCCTGACGTTTCTCAGGTGATGTTTATTCATGGCCTCGCTTGACTCCTCCTGGGCTCATTTCTGCAAACCCTTCCAGGGTCGTTAGAGAACACCTAAAAGGCTGCAGCCCTGAGCTTTGATCTGACTGCTTCATTGCCTTTACTAATCACGCCCACGTCAGGCGGATAAAAATAGCCTCCAGGGTCGGGAGTGAGCAAGTCCCCCTGATGTGGGGTTCGGGGCAGCAGGGCTGAGGTCTCGGGGACTCCTAGTGGCGGCCTGAAATCACGGCTCTGATTAAGTAAGCCAACCGTAACCACTAGAGCTGTGCAAACATCCTGACCCCAGGTTCTGGAGTATTTACTTACGGGGAAGCAGAAAGAAAATGGGTAGGCGCTTCCTGGAAAAGATTCCAAATTGTTTTCCTACGTGCTCTGTTCCCAGGCAAAGTGAGAAGGCTCACTGTCTCCTCCCCGGCCTCTCCCGTCTCCTGTCTCCTGTCTCTGTCTCCGTCTCCCTCCCTCCCTCTCCCCCTCCCACCTCCCCTCT
>NW_020172629.1:2394524-2439775 GCF_003031525.2 Neophocaena asiaeorientalis asiaeorientalis | reverse complement strand
TGAATTAAAGGCTTCTGCTTTTGGGTATCGGCTACTGCTCCTTCCCATTTGGCGGGGGTATCATCCCGGCCTCCTAACCTGACCAGCTGCTTCTGCCTGTTCCACTAATCAGCTAACCCAGAAAGTAAGCCGGTCATTGGTACGAAGGACACTCGAGAGGGAGAAGATTCTGGACAAAGAAATGGACTCATGTGCCAGGAGACCTGTGGCTTGTCTGTTTCCCGAGGAGGTGAGGAAGTGCTTAGCCCACGAGAAAAATCATCTTGACCGAACTGCGGTTTTAAGTAAGGTGAGAATTTCACGGTATTTCAAGTATCGAGTGGCTCAGAAGGTGACTGTATTTGGAGCTGAGCCTTTAAAGAGGTGATGAAGGTGAATGAGGGCATGGATGGGCTCTGATCCAGTGTGACCAGTGTCCTTCTAAGAAGAGGAGATCAGGACACAGACACGCACAGAGGGACGGCCACGTGAGGACACAGGGAGGAGACGGCGTCTACACAGCAAGGAGAGAGGCCTTGGAAGAAATCAACGCTGCTGACACCTTGATCTTGGACTTCTAACCTCTAGAAATGTGAGAAAGTACCTTTCTGTGAGTAAGCCACCCAGTCATGGTGTGTTACAGCAGCCCTAGGAGACTAACACACACACACACACACACACACACACACACACACACACACACACACACACATCCCCAAGCATTTTTAAGCCATGGGACGTAGTAGCATCTGTGAATGGAAACCACTGGGCCAGGACATCACAAGCTATTCTTCTTCTTTTTTTTTTCTAATTTATTTTTGGCTGCTTTGGGTCTTCGTTGCTGCACGTGGGCTTTCTCTAGTTGCGTTGAGCACTTCTCATTGCGGTGGCTTCTCTTGTGGAGCACGGGCTCTAGGCGCGTGGGCTTCAGTAGTTGTGGCGAACGGGCTCTAGAGCACAGGCTCAGTAGTTGTGGCTCGCGGGTTCTAGAGCACAGGCTCAGTAGTTGTGGCGCACGAGCTTAGTTGCTCTGTGGCATGTAGGATCTTCTCAGACCAGGGCTCGAACTCGTGCCCTTGCATTGGCAGGCGGATTCCTAACCACTGTGCCACCAGGGAAGCCCTTCAAAAACTTCTTAAAATGCAAATGTAGCTCAGGGAGGATGTGGGCCAGTGAGTGTCAGCAACAAATAATTTGGCATTTTTGTCATGTGAGGTGGCACAGCCTATAGCGTGAGCCTGGACTCTGTAGCCAGCCTGCCTGGATTGGACCCTCACTCTGTCCCTTCCTGGCTGTGTGCCCACCAGCAAGTGTCTTAACCTCTCTGTGCTTCCTCTCGAAAAGGGGATATAATAATGCTCACTTCTTGGCATCATGAGGATGAAGTGTGTTAATCTTTGCAAAGGGCTTAGAAGAGCACCCGTTCTCACCCTCACCTGAGAGGCCCAGGTGACAGGTGACAAGGAACACAGGACGCTGGTTTGCTGGAGGGGGCACAGAGCAATGATCTCGAGCACGGTACTCAAGCGCTCAGTCTCAGAACCTCTTCACACTCGCAGAAGTGACCGAGGAGGCCCCAGAGATCCTCTGTTTATGTGAGCAGTATCCAGTGATATTTACCATATGAGAAATTACCAATTAGAAATTTACCATATTAGAAAATAAAACCGAGAATATTTGAAAACATTTCTTAATCATTAAAAAATAACAATGATAAAGACTTTATATTTTAGCATAAATATTTTACAACGAAGAGCAATAGTCACATTTTTGCAAATCTCTTTACTGTCTGGCTTAGTAGAAGACGCTGGATTTTCCTGTCTGCTTCTTCAATGCGTCCGTCGTGTATTGTTTTGGCTGGAGAAAGAGCAGATCTTGAGGTACACAGACGTGTAGCCAGATGGGCAGAGAAGGACCGTGGGTCTCCTGGAGGGTCTCGGGCCTCTGGGACGGGTCGAGTTTCCAAGGTGCTCGGCAGAGCCCGGGGCATGGGGGGCAAAGGCAGCGGGCTGACAGGTGGGCTCCCTGTCCTTCAACCAGAACAGCCCCGTTTCCATCAGGCTCACCCCTTGGGCTTCTGAGTCGTCTGATCCAGGGCGTGGGACTGATTCTGGGAGGTTCAGGCAGGGGAGGTTCCACCAGGGGAGCCACAGAGGGAGCCGCTGGGGCCCTGGGAGTTGCGGCGTGAGAGGCCTCCAGGTGTGCCCAGGTGGGGAAGGCAGGGCGCCGTGTCAGCTGAGGCGCCTCCACACTGGACTCTGGGAAACACCTCTGGCCGCTGTGCGGAGGCCCGTGGGGCAAAGGTGCCGGCTGCCGGCTCACCCAGGGGGCGGCAGGCCCCAGGGACACAGCACACCTGCTCCCCCGGTGCCTCTGAGTCCCCATGCCCGAGTGCACCGTCCCCGCGGAGCTGGCCCTGTACCCAGGCTCTCAGCTGTCCAGAGCGAAAAGGGATTCGATCCAGGTGACCTGTCTCCAAACCTGGGCTCCCATCTTGCGACCTGCCCTCCTTAACCAGGTCCCTCGAGTGCCCACAGCAGCAGCGACAGCTTGCTTAGGCCCCGCCGATGGTGCAAACGGGGCCCTGGGCTGTGCTGGCCTTTCACGCGGCTTCGAAGCCTGGGTGTTCGTGTCCATCGCGGAGACCAAGACACACTGGGCCGAGCTCGCTGTGGACGCCAGCCCCCTGGACGCAGTCCGGCATCCCAGAGCCCCAGGCTCACGCTGACTGGCCCTTTCAGTGGCCAGGAGATGTCACTCTCACATCTTTTGCAGAGCCAGGGTCAGAAGGCCATGGAAGCTGAGAGCTTCAGACAGGTGAGTGCAGCGGGCAGCCAGGTTCTCCAGAGAAACAGAACCAGTAGGAGAGAGAAATACATATGTCTCTGCATTGTAAGGAGTTGGCTCACGTGATTGTGGAAGCTGACAAGTCCTCCAGTTGGCCGTCCTGCTAGTGGGAGACCCAGAACAGCCGATGGTGTGAGATGCAGTCCGAGTGCGGAAGAAATCCCATGTCCCAGCTCGAACACAGGCCGAGAGGGTGGTTCTCCGGCGCGCTTTCGTTCTATCCAGGCCTCCAACGGATTGGATGAGGCCCACGCACCCAGGGAGCGCAATCTGCTGTACTCAGTCTACAGATTCAAATGTTAATCTCATCCAGGAACACCTTCACTGACACACCCAGAATAATGTCCAAATATCTGGGCGCATGTGGCCCAGCCAAGCTGCCATGTAAAGTTAACCGTCGCCCCCGTGGAAGCTGCCCAGGTCTCAGGGCGAGCGAAGGGGCCGGGACCGGCCCACCCTCGAGCCTCGTACCCCACCATGCTGTCCTCGGTGCCTCGCAGCAGGATAGACAGGACCGCCCTGGCTCAGGGCTCCTTCCTGCTGAGAGGCAGGGCAGGGACCCGCCCCCGCTCTCCAGTGGGCCCGCCTGTGGGAACCAGAATCCTCACATCCCTGGTCCCAGTTTTAAGGCCATCTGCTTGTTTTTGTAACTTTCCCCAGAAATTTGCTTCCGAGCAGTCCCGGTGAAATCAGTGCAGACAATTTTTTAGTCCATCCAAATGTAAAACCGTGTTTTATTTTCCAGTCTTTGCCACCCACAGACCTTGGGCAACGGCCTCCCGGCTCCTCACTGCAGCGAGGCGCCATCATGTGCAGGTGAAGGGGCCTCTCAGCCACCAGGGAACGGGGCCCAGAGACGTGAAGCCGGGAAGACGCAGCCCAAGCCAGCAGCCTTGATCGTTCCGTCCAACCAGCCCCTTCTCTCCCCCAGCTGCTGGATGAAAGGTCGGGACTAGAATAAACTCTAAGCAGATATCAGCATCAATTGAGATAAACATCAGGCTTTATTGACCTAAGAGGTAAATATTGATGGAGCTTAAATACCAAATCAATATTTACCTCTAGGGACAATATAGCCCGAAACTGCCGTTGGGATACGTGTGCTTAAACACATCCACAGATTCCCCACGTCTTCATCAGGAGTGCCGGCCGTTCCAGCAACGCACGAAGACCCCAAGATACTCCATTTCTGGAGGCACCAAACCCGAGTGCTGGCCGGAGATCTCAGTCAAAAGGGAGCGTTGGCACCAACCACGGGGTCCGGAGCTGAAGCCGCGTGGCCCACACAGAGCAAACCAGGAAACTGACTGTCACATTTTTGCTGAGATTCACCTGAGAGGAGATAAGATTCCAGCCAGAAATGTACCTAGTACACACCTGCCAGCCTGGTCTTGTCACCAGCACCTGCGTGGCGTGTTCAGCGAGGGGCATCCCCAGCTCTCCGGGCTTCTCAACCCCAGGGAACAGCCTCTGCTGGGATAAGAGTGGTGTTGATTGTTTGCTTAGAAACAGTAGCTGCAGCAGGTGTAAAGGATTAAGAAAATATTATCGGGGAAAGAAGCCAAGAGTTCAAGTTGGGCAGTTGTACCTGTTAATTCCCCACCCTGCTGTGATGTTGGCATTGTTCCGCACGGAAGGGGTGGCCCCGCACCCTGCTCTGCGGTGCCTCTGCACCTCCCTGTGAGGCTCCCCTGCTGACCAGCCCGGCCTCTCCAGGCTTCTACCGCCCCTCCATCCTTTAATTTACAAAGCTGGTGTAATAAATGAGTAAGTCCCACAGTACAAAAATTCATAAAGTACAAACAGACATAGGACAAAATAAAAGTCCTCTTCCACACCTTCCGTCTGCTGTCCTCCCAGCAGTGGCCACCATGAACGACGGCCAGTTTTCCCACCAGACATTTTGCAGTGAAGATACCTACATGTATCATTACAGCTAAACAAAGTACTATTATATAAATGGGCTCAGGCTATAGACCTTATGTAACAGGAAGAGGTGGAGAGCTTTCAGATTAAACAGAATATTCAGTCTTGTCATTTCTGCAGAGTATTCCATGGCAGCACTTCTCAAACTTTTGGTCTCAGGACCCTGGCACACTCTTCCCAAGTCATTGAGGACCCCCAAGAGATATTGTTGTCATGGATTACATCTGTTGACATTTATCATAATAGAAGCTAAAACTGAGAAACTAAAATACATTCATTCATTGAAAAATAAAAACAGACCCATCACACGTTAATATAAGGAACACATTGGGGGCTTCCCTGGTGGCGCGGTGGTTGAGAGCCCGCCTGCCGATGCAGGGGACACGGGTTCGTGCCCCAGTCCGGGAGGATCCCACATGCCGCGGAGCGGCTGGGCCCGTGAGCCATGGCCGCTGAGCCTGCGCGTCCGGAGCCTGTGCTCCGCAGCGGGAGAGGCCACAACAATGAGAGGCTTGCGTACCGCAAAAAAACAAAAACAAAAATAAAAACAACACGTTGGTATGAAAAAGAATTATATTCCAAAACAAAGTCAGCGAGATGAATGGCATTGTTTTATATCGTCGCAAATTGCCTTAATGTCGGCGTTCTCCTGTCTGTTCTGTCTCCCATCTGCTGGGACGTCACACGTCATGTAGCTTCTGGAAAGCTCCACCGGACACTCAAGAGTAAATGGGAAGAACAAGAGGATGGAAAGGACAAAAAACGTCTTCGCCTCATGAAAATGGCTTTGACCTCACAGACCTGGAGGAGGCCTCGAAGCCCCAGGGGCCCAACCACTGTGTGGGAGCTTCCTTCTACAGTAGGGATGTCACAGGTGTTGAGTGACAGTTCTTCTACGTATTGGTATAAATTCTGCATCACTTGCCACATCTCAGCTCTTGAGGAACCTACTCACCTGTATTTTTGAGCTCCAACTATGTCCCTAGCACCGGGGCCCGGGAAGGGGCGCCGTGTCCACCCAGAGCTTCCCTCTTGGGACGGGGCGGGGGCTCCGTCCCAAGAGGGAAGCTCTTACGTAGGTTCGTGAGTGAACCTACGGTGTGACTTCAGGCGGTGATGAAGCTGGCAGAGGCGAACCCAAGACGACAGGAGAAAGATTCCAAATTCAGCGTTAGAGAGGGGCTGTCTGCCGGCCATGTTGGTGGCTCAGTTGTGGGAAGAGTCTGTGGGCAGGGATGAACCAGTCTACTTGAGGACCACGAAGGAGGCAGCGTGGCGGGGGCTGAGGGGGACGTGCATCTGAAGAGGTGACCATGGAACAACCTCTGGATTTATTCCGGGCGGGGTAGAAGCTGTCTTAGCTCAGGCCACATAACAGAATACCCCAGACTGGGCGGTTTGAACAACAGAAAATTTTCTTCTCACAGTTCTGGAGACTGGAGGTCCAAGATCAAGGTTCTGGCTGATTCAGTTTCTGGTGAGGACCCTCCACCTGGCTGGGAGGTAGTCACCTCCTCGCAGCTTTCAGTATGGAGCTTCTGAAAGCTTCTGGAGCCTCTGCTTTAGAATAATGCACGGCGCTGGTTAAAAATGCAGACCCCCGGACCACATCTCACGTCTGCAGCCTGTATTTTATTGGCCTGACGGCGAGACGGAACCCCCGGCGGCAGAGAAGAGCTGAGCTGGGGAAGTTATGCCCAAATGTCTAGAGCTGTTTCCTCCTGTTTCATTTTCATGTCCTTTGGGATGATGTAGAGCTGTGCCCCAGGAGAACTTGAGGCTCATACCTGAATATGAGTCTGGACTCATGGGTGACCATGGAGACCACCTAACTCCAAGCTAGCACCCGCCAGGAAGAGAGGAAACCACCCAGGGCGGTACAGACAGAGCGGATCAGCTATCGACCAAGCTCTGGGTAATCATCCCTGAGAGGCGGAGAAGGACCTGAATGCAGCCCTCGGGGACGAAGCCCACAGAGATGCCTGCTCTCTCTCCAGAGACATAGGTCTCCCCAGGCTGCAGGGAGAGCCGGGGGCCCTGGTGGTGCTCGTCTCAGAGCAGGTTTCAGCAGCCTTAGCCCTCACAGCAGTCCTGTTGGCTTGGTGTTATCATCTCGCACTTTGTGGATGAGAAAACTGTCACAGCTATTTCTTTGCAAGTTTGTCCCTCCGCCTGGGTGCCACCTGAGCCTGAGGGTATGACTGTGTGGGACGGGGAGACGTGGACACGCTGTCCCGTCCTCAGCACTGTCGGAAGTTTGCAGCAGGTGGTTCTACCGTGGGACATCTGTGCACGGCTGGATGTTAACAGCATCCCTGGCCTCTTCCTGCTGCGTGTCAGTAGCAGACTGCCCTCCAGTTGTCACAACAAAAACTGTCCCCAGGATTGTGGAATGTCCCCTGGTCGAGAACCACTGGCTTGTGGAAGCCTCCTCCCGCTGCAGGAGCAAGGGATAAGGGTCAGGAAGCCCCCGTGTAACCCCGGCCTACACTGCCCTACCTGGAGGTGGGACCGTTCCCAGCTCAGGGAGGCAAGAGGCCCAGCAGGTGAGGCTCTGCGGTCAAAGCCTTTCCGCGTGATAGCTTTTGCTGGAAGGGCAGGAGAAAGCTCAGGGGCTCCCCAGGCCTGAGCTGGGGAAGGACCTGGGGATGGTGGCAGGCTTTGGGAAGAGAAGTTACTTCAGCTTCCTGTCCAGAGCTCATTTCCCTGCTGTTGGCAGAACCGGAACTCAACCAGGTCCCCAGACTCACAAGAGGAGATGAGCCTGTCTAACTGGCATGTTGTGGGCAACTTTGTCTGACACCACAGGAGGGAACCGTTATCGGATTCAGCTTGGAAAGGCAACCTGGAAATAGTGGTTTTGGGAAAAAGTACGGACAAAAGAACCACCACCCAGCCAACAGCAATCTGTGGGTCCTTGTATGAGAAAAGGGCCTCCATTTCCTCATCTGTAAAATGGGTGGGTTGACATATGACAGTCTCTCTGTGTCGGTTCCGTCCTTCCTGAGGTCTCCCCCAGGGAGGGATGTCGTCCTGGAGCCATGGGCAGGCTGTTCTTGTCGCCTGAGCACAAGGGGAGCCCTGAGTTAGAATCTGTTGTCAACACTGAAGGGAACTGAAGGGGCGTGAAGGGCTGTCAGTCTGGCCGGCACCCTACCCCAGTCTCATCGGGTGGCCGGCAACAAAGATCAAAGGGCATTCATGTATTTAATTTTTTCTAGACCACAGTTTCCTCTGCTCTAGCTCAATCAACTAAGTGAAAACGGACTAAGAATATTAGATACCGTGTCCTCCTGCTTGCAGACCGCTTTCCTGCATGAGGAAGAAGTAGGCTGTGTATTTGGAACCATGAAAGATGAGTCAGTGTCTGCCTCCTGATGCTGTAAACACTCTCAGATGAAAGTGGTCCAGGTCGCAGACAGTGGGAAATGCCGCGCTGATTTCACTAAGAGGCAGGGCCGATGCCAGGTCAAAATGGTCTGCATTGGCTCCTACACCCAACCCATCAGCACCATTAGGACAGGAGACTAGCATCACAGCATCACGGCGCCAGCATGGGGCTGGGGTTTCAGCTCCACCCAGAGCTGGAGCTGGAGACCAACGTGAGTCCAAGACCTCTCAGGGCCACGGTGTCTCACTTGTAAATGGCGGTAAACATAAAAATAATGATGCCGACGGCTACTATTATAGGGTTATTGTGAGAGTCTGTGCAGTAGTGTGTGGGAAGCACTTAGCACACCACCTGGGGGTTACATCCCTTTTGTCATTTCTTGGTTTGTGTTTTTAAATCTTCTCCCTTTTTCTTTGATTAGGAATTAACCAGCTTTTTAATTTACTCGTAAATTCAGCTACTACACTATTTTATAACTCATTATTTTCTGTTATCCTTATTGATCCTTCTTCTGCTTTGCTTGGGATCTTAGTTCCCCAACCAGGGATCGAACCTGTGCCCCCTGCAGTGGACGTGCGGAGTCTTAACCACTGGACCGCCAGGGAAGTCCCTGCTTCAGTTTATTTTATCTCTCTTCTTCCAACTCTTTGAGTGAGATGATGCATATATATAATTTCTTTTTTACCGATGTAAATGTTTAGTTTTAGAACATGCTTTAGTTACAGAAATTTCATCTAATATTTTCACTGTTGTTTCCCAGAAATTCTGTAATTACACTTTGTATTTCCTTCTGATTCAGAAGTTGATTAATAGGGAATTATAAAATTATAAAATTTCTAGGTGAAGGCCTTTTCTGGTTTTGTGATTTTTGTCCACCTCTAGTTGTATTTCACTATAATTAGAAACATGTTCTGCATTGTTTCTCCTCTTTGAAATTAACTGAAATCGTGGCTTATAAATTTGCCAGTTTTTGTGAATGATGGTAAAAGCTGGGAAACTGCGATAGACTCTTTTCTCCTCTTAAATTCTTTAAAATGTATGTGACTGTTGAAAGCAAGATTATAGCATCTTCTGGGTTTATTAACTTTGGAGATGTGACACCTCTGACAACTGAAACGTAGCAGGCGGGGATAAAGGGAACAATATGGTTGCGAGACTTCGGCAGTCAACTTGAGACGGTAAAACATTACCTGTAAGCAGACGTGGGATGTTAGGTAAGCATACTGTAATCGCTAGAGCAACTGCTAATAGCAAAAAGATATAGCCAAGAAGACAATAGATCGTCTAAAATGGAATACTAAAAAAAATTCAGATAACTCAAAGGAGGCGGGAAAAGTGGATCACAAAAAGGGAACAAAGTCTCCCATAAATCCTGTGTTTCTGCCTATTTTCCTTGTATCTTCTGTAATTGCTGCTTTTTGAAAGTCTTACAATAATACTTAGGGTATTGAAATTCACAACTGCTGCATCTTTATTGTAAATCACGATGCTAAAGGGCTCAAAGTACCTTTGCCTTAACCTCATTGCATGTGTTTTGGCTGCAAAACTACCTTGTTTCACATTAAGACTGAGACCTCAGCCTTTTTGTGGGTGGGTATGCCTTTGCCTATACTTTGATTTTTTTCTGTTTAAATACCTGGGTGAATTCTGGGTGAATCTCTTGACTAGAACCATGGAGCTGGATTTGCTTCCCGATCGTGCAGCCAGCCTCCACAAAGGCCCCGCAGCCCCCATCTCATGGTCTTCATCCCCTGTGGGATTTCCTTGTGCGGTGGCCAGTGTATGGAATGTGGCTAGGCCTGCAGAAGTGACAAAGTCTGATTTTCTTTCCCTTATCTTTTGTCTGGACGCCTAGAGGAGTTTCCCTTTGTATCTGGGCACGTATTCCACGAAGGCATGCGCCTGGGGCACTGGGGACAGCTCCCTCTACCTGCGGCCCGTGGCGTCCAGCCCCTCCTGGGGCTCTGGCCAAAGCGAGAAGGCGGCGGATTTGGAAAAAACACCTGGTTTCCAAACCCAGCTCTGCTATGACTAGCAGTCACGCGGCCTCTCTGAACCCCACGTGTAGAAATGGGTTTAATTGTACCTCTGGTCACCCCTTGTCCACTGGTGTTAGGCTTAGATCAGACAAGGAAGCGCAGGTGACACGCGGTGCAAAGCACGGGCCAGAGTCACGTGTTGGTATGTGCACACAGCTGCGTCTGCAGTCCCCACTTGACTTCCCACTACATTGGCCGTTTCGTGGGTGAAGAGTCAGGAAGGCTACCCCGGGAGCTTTGTTGAGGCAAACCTGGGGTGCTCTGCTCCCAAACACAGAACTTCGCGTTTGTCCCTGCGAATTTCCACGTCAGGGGCCTTCCTCTCTTTAGGTGTCTCTCCAAGCTTTGTTCAGTTTGACACTTTCATTAACTGGGCCACCGCATCTTTGTCCGGGTTATTGATCAAATTCTGGCCACTTCAGGGCCCAGGACGGAGTTCCGAGCAGCGGGGCCTTCAGTCTGGGTTGACAGTCATCACCCACCCGAGCTGATTATTCCTACTTGGGTTGCAGTGATTCAGCCAACACAAGCGTCTGATTAAATCTGGTACCTTCTGCGCCGACCTGCCGACCCGTCTTGCCGGTTCACTCCCGTAAGTGAGACGCTCACTGAGTGTGTAGCCCGGAGGTTAATTAAGGCTTGATCGTAGTGTCTGCTCCCAGGGGTGTATGCGGTTAACTGTGTAATAGCAGGTAAGCACCTACACCCGGCTTTCTTGGCCTTGGCACTGAGGACGGGGCTGGATGGTCACGGGAGGACCCAGTGGCTCCCTGGCCTCCACCCAGCAGGCGCCAGCAGCGCCCTCCCTCCTCCAGTCGCGACAACCCAAAGTGTCCCCAGGGACACAAAACTGCCATGCTTGGGGACCGCCGGCCTGCCCGGTGCTGGCTCGGGGCAGGTGCTGTGGGTCACCGTGATGTTCCCGCTCCCGTGCTGTCCACCGGGCTTCGTGACTCACCAGACATCTTGCCGCGTTCAAGCTGCATCCTCCGTGTTGCTGCCTGGTCTGCTGAGCCGCTGGCCCCATGGCAGGGAAACGGGGGCAGCCCAGCTTGCTTCACCCTCACCCGCGACAGTGCGGGACAGACGTGGGAGCAAAGGCAGACAGCTTGGCTCTGGAACTCCACCTTCTGGGTCATATTTGCTTCTCCAGGGAAGGTGGAGACGGCCCTCCAGACCGTTTCCGGCTGAGAAAACCGGGCAGAGCAGCTGGCCTCTCTGAAGGTCGGCTTGCGCACCTTTAAGAACCTTGGAGGGGTCCACACCACCTTCCTCACAGGTGCCGGGGACAGATCGGGTCAGCTGGTCACTTAGGAAATCGTAAAGCTGCTGTGTGGACGAGGATGCTCAACTCTGTGGCCCGGGAGTTAATTCTAAAAAGGGAGCCCAGACTTTCTGATCACGGACAGCCTTGCTCTGCAAGGGATTTAGGTTTCCTGGGGCATCCAAGGTGGACGAGGTTCAATCAGGCCCAAGCTGGGTTCAGTACGACCAGGCTCCTTGTGAGCCAGGGACACTGTGATTAACGAGCTCCGTGCTCGTTGCTCTGTGGAGCGGCAGAGCCCGCCCACCCCGGGCGCTCTGGGGTGGGGGACCCGGGGCCGATGGGAGGGAGCGAGGATGGGGGGAAGGAGGGTGGGCAGCATGGCCTCTTGCCTCCTTCACCCCACAGCTCAGAGCTCGCCGCCCTGACATGTTAGTCTGTCTCCTTGTTCAGTTGTCGAAGATTTTCTGTGGACACGGTATCACTGCAGCATCTTTTTTTACCTCCTTCTCCGGAAATTAATAAAATTTGTATATTAAAAGAAAAAACCTGAAAGAACATAATTGTACGTATTTGCTAATCGTCCCTCTAGACTTAGAGCTTGTTCAGTGCATCTGTGTCCTTCAAGGGTCCTGGGCTCTTAAAACTTGGCCCGTGGCTTCAGAGTTGAGGTCGGTCTGCTGTGGAAGGCCGTAGGAGGGCACGGCATGACTGCTGGTGGGCCCGCCTGTAGGCACAGAGCAGCCACACAGAACCCTCTGGGAGACTCTTTACCCCCTTCTGTGGAGAGTGAGGTCTGTTTCCCACCCGCTGTGTCCGGGCTGGCCCTGTAACCTGCTCTGGGGTGGGAGGGATGCTGTGTAACTTCTTCCTTCAGTGACACGGGATCCCCTCTTGGAGACCAGCACCTGGATGAAGCCTGGCCACCCTGAGACCACCATGCTGGGATGGAGTGCAAGCTAGCCCCAGGGAGAGAGGGAGTGCCCAACCAGCCCATGGCTCCAGCTCACGCAGCTGAGATCCCAGACACTGAGCGAGCATATTAGTGTCCTGTGGCTGCCGTAACATCCAGCCACAGACAAGGCTCCAGTGTGACATCGAAAAGATGTGCTGCCCCACTTGCCTTGTTGCTGAGCTGAGATCCTCAGTCATCCGGGGCTGCACCTGAATTTCACTTGCACTTACACTCTGTGACATTACATGTGAATTTATGGATTTTTTAAATCAGTAGAGATGCAAGTGATTTCTCTTTGGTGGAGAAGACGACCCAAAGGCTGCAGTTCTATTTCCCTGCAGGACAGTGGTCACCTTGGCCTCTGACTTAGAAGAAACTTCAGCCCCCCCGCATGGCATAAAGCCCTGTTCTCCGCTGCTCACTGAACCAGCTTTAGCATTTGGTTGGCTCCCAGGCTGAGTTCAACAAATCTTTGGCAGGCGTTCATCCCATATTTGTATGAGAGTCTCAATTAACTTTTTAAGATTATACTTGGCCATGTGGACTGGCTTAGGTTGTTAACTGAATCCAGAGAGAAAACTGATCCCTGAGGCGAGCTTGAGTTTAATGTCTGAGAATATTATGGCCACATTATCACGGGAAGGGATAACCAGCCGACAGGGACGTGTCGATGAGGAGAGAGGAAAACGGGAAAAACTTTTCATCCAGAATGATAAAGAGTACCGGGAGAGACAGGTAACATTTACAGGTCCACGGAGAGCGGCCGAGAGATGAACCTAAGCCGTCCCCAGATTGGAGAAGCATAAACCTCTCGTGGGCGAGAAGAAACTGCTAAAGAGGGAAGAAAAAGCGAGTCTTTCTCAAGCAGCGCCAGGAGTTGGAGGACATCTGATGGATGCTGTTGCTGGACGCAGTTGTAACAGAACTGGCTATGGGGGATGCAGCCCCTGACTTTAGGGAGTGTGTGATCTAGCTGGGCCCGTGGACGCAGCACCCCGAACTTAAACTGTACAAAACATGTTTCAGGAACCAGGTGAACTGTTTTGAGCCAGTGGTGCAGGCAGCTGGAGCTCAGAATTCAGAGAAAGAAGGAGGTGACAGTGGGGGCTCGGGGTCTCAGGAGGCCTTCCTTCAGGAGGAGAAATGGAGCTGGTCTCTAAGGAGCAGAATTCAGAAAGGTAGAGCAGGGTGGGGACCAGAGGACATCCCCCAGGGGGCTCTAGCCCAGGGCTGACATTCCAAACACTCAAGGATGCCTAGGGCGGGGAAGCGCCAGCCAACCAGAAAGAACTCACGTACAGCCTGAGGCAGCCAGCGTTAGCTCTTCATTTCCTGGATGTCGGGGTGGTTTGATGGTGAGTTTTATGTGTCAACTTGTCTGGGCCACAGTACCCAGATAATTGGTTAAACGCCAGTCCAGATGTTGCGGTGAAGGTCTATTTTAGATGAGATTAACATTTGAATCAATACATTCTGAGTAAAGCAGATTGCTCTCCACAGTGTGGGTGGGCCTCAACCAATCAGTTGAAGGTCTTAAAAGGAAAAATGGTGAGGTTCCCTGAAGAAAGGGGAGTTCTGCCTCAGGCTCGAGCTGCAGCATCAGCTCTTCCCTGGACTTCAGCCTGCCAGGCTGCCCTGCAGATTTCAGACTTGCACCCTGACAATCATGGGGCCAACTCCTTAAGCTAAATCTCTCTGTCTCTGTCTCTCTCTCACCCTCTCTCTGTATAGCCAGCTAGCTAGATATATGCATAGATAGATCTATCTCTGTATCTATATCGGTATCTATCTCTGTATCTATCTCGGTATCTCTCTATCTACCTCTGTATCTATATTGGTATCTATCTCTGTATCAATATCTGTATCTATCTTTGTATCTATATTTGTATCAATATCTGTATCTATCTCTGTATCTATATCGGTATCTATCTCTGTATCTATCTCGGTATCTCTCTATCTACCTCTGTATCTATATTGGTATATATCTCTGTATCTATATCTGTATCTATCTGTATCAATATCTGTATCTATCTTTGTATCTATCTGTATCAATATCTGTATCTCTGTGTCTATCTCTGTATCTATATCTGTATCAATATCTGTATCTATCTCTGTATCAATATCTGTATCTATCTCTGTATCTATATCTATCTCTGTATCTATGTTGGTATCTCTCTATCTACCTCTGTATCTATCTTGGTATCTATCTCTGTATCAATATCTGTATCTCTGTGTCTATCTCTGTATCTATATCTGTATCAATATCTGTATCTATCTCTGTAACTATATATCAATATCTGTATCTCTGTATCAATATCTGTAACTCTCTCTGTATCTCGGTATCTCTCTCTCTATCTTGGTATCTATATCTGTATCTATATCTGTATCTACCTCTGTATCAATATCTGTATCTATCTCTGTATCAATATCTGTATCTACCTCTGTATCAATATCTGTATCTCATCTGATCTCCCAGACAGGGCTGTCTCCCACAGCAGCAGGACCAGGTGCCTTCTGAGGCTGCGAGCCTGCACCCAGTGTCATGTGTCACCCCAAGTTTTAAGTCCCCACCTGCAGATCAGGCGTTTGCTGCTGCCCATGGCCCACTCCCTTCCCTCCCTGTCCCTCTGGGTCTACGCACTAGCACAGGGTTCTTCATTCCTGTCGTGGCTCCCACCCAGGCCAGTGCACTCGCTGCTCAGTCAGTGCTGGTTGAATTGATGAAAGACCCGGCCCATAACCAGAGGCCCCAGATAAATCCTTGGTTAAGCGGAGCCTTGTAAAACTGGTAAGTCTGACCCTGACCCCGTGCCCCAAGCCTGGCACATGGCTCCTCTGGACCTCGGTTTTCTCCCCCAGCACCAAGAGAAGGCCCTTCGCGGTCCTGACTTCATGTGCTCCCAGCTGTGGCCCATGTCAGCAGGAAGGCGGGAGGCGACCCCGCGGTCCCGGGCAGCCCCAGGTCTGAGCTCCCACAGAAATGCACTGTGGACTGCACGTGTAATTTAAATGTGCTTGTAGCTACATGAAAGGGGTCACAAGAAACGAGGGAAGTTGCCGGTGTCTTCTGTAATCCAGCGTAACCAAATATCTTTCAATGTGTAGTCAGTATAAAAATGTGTTAATACTACTTCACTTTTTCTTTGATGTTAAGTCTTCAAAATTGGTGTGTGTTTTACAGATAAAGCACATCTCAATTCAGATACTAAATTTTCACCCGTTAAAGGGAAATGTAGTCCTACCAGTCCTACCAGTCCTAGTGCGTTTAAAGCAAAAATAACTCATGCCGCCTCCATCTTTCAAGCTGACTTGATTAGCAGGAAGAATTGGGTTCGGCCTCGCTGGCCTCGGTCCCGCTGGCCTCGGTCCAGGCCGTTGCCTGAGAGCCACCTTGTCGCGTGCGGGGTGCCACCCAGCGGCCACGCCTGGGAGTGCAGGGTCCTGCCCAGGATGCAAAACCTTCCCCAAACCAGGCTCTGAATGTGCTGCTTGAATTTCTGTGCACACTTCTGGGGGAGGGAAGGGGTGCGTGGAGAAGGAGAGAGGGAAACGTAGTGATGTGTGTGTGTTCATTCCAGTTCCCAGATCACCGTGGTGACTGCGTGAGCTGGCAGATCTGTGTCCTTAAACCACCTGCTGTGGTGACTGTGATGTGCTGAGCTCCAAGCTGAACGGCAGGACCGCAGAGCTGGTGACCGTCTCGGTCAGCTCAGGCGACCAGGACAAAGTCCCACGGACCAGGGGATTCACAGCTCTGGAGCTGGAAGTCCAAGATCAAGGTGCCGTCAGGGTGGGTCCAGGTGAGACCTCTCCAGCTGGCTCGCAGAGGGTGCCTTCTCGCTGTCTGCCCACACGGCCCCTTCTCTGCATGCATCCAGAGAAGGTGCCCTGGTGTTTCTTCTTACAAGGGTCCACCACCCCTACGACCCCGTTTAACCTGAATTACCACCCTAAAGGCTTCATCTCCAAATACAGTCACACTGGGTGTTGGGGCTTCAACAGAAGAATTTTGGAGAACACAGTTCAGTCCATAACAGAGGCAGCTGCCCCGTTTTATAGCAACTGAGGTTAAGACTTGCTCAGGATCACGCAGAGCCAGGCATCGGCCGGGCTGTCTGGCCCCCGAGCTCCCATTGTCCCGTGAGTGTCCTTAGCCTCTTTGCCTCTAGCCCCTGTCGACAAAAAATAAAAAAATAATAAAAAGGATCAATGGTCAGTCTAAGAAAAAATGGAAAATTTTTATTTGAGCTAACCTGAAGATTATAACCCAGGAGACAGTTTCTTAGAGAGCCCTGAGGATGGCTCTGAAGGGGTGGTGCGGGGCAGGTCAGTACACGTGTGATTCTGGGGAAGGGTACATACGATCAAGCACTCATCTTGGTAGAAGGTCACTGCTGTTCGTAGGGAACAGATATTTTAGTTAATGGTTTAGTGCTTTTCTAAATATGGGAAGATGAAAGAAACTGGATTCATAACATTTTCTCCTGAAAATATCTAACCGTCTGAGAGTTTTGTCAGTTTCCAGAGCACAAAGGGCCTCATTCCTGATCTCCGCCCTGAACTCCTTTCAGGGTGTGTTGTAGGTCAGCGACTGCAGGGGCTGATGGCTTGGTGCTTGTAGAACTGGATGGTGGGCAACATTCTTTATTTTACAAGCCCTTCCCTTTTGGTCTTAATTTCAGCTAAGGTTTGGGAGGCATTTTATGACCAATTTGTCCCACGGCGCTAGGAATGCTCGTTCCCAGGTCAGGCGAGGATTTCATTGATGGGCCCCTCAATGTGCTGTTATTAGGCCCTGTTAACAGTAACCACAGGCTTCAGGACCACCAGTTTTGCTAATCTGTTATGGTCCAGGAAATGATTCCCTTGTGCTGTTTCTTCCCATATCAAGAGTTACACTGTCACAGTCATTGACCTTATAAGAATTATATATTCGATCAATCGTTTCAAGTTGCCTAAACATCATTAATTTTATCTGAGGCTCAGTCACACATTTGGTAATGCAAGAAATGTAGAATAGAATACAAGTAATATAGCTAGTAACTAATAAGGTCATAAGTATTTAAGCTAAGAACTTCCGTTAGGTGTGGCCCCGTATCTCCCCACATCATCTGACCAGTCTGTTCTCTTTCAGGGAAGGGATGTATTGATATCGCACATAAAGTTCACCAAAGATGTCTGCACGTTCAAGGCGAGTGGTGGGTCGTCATGACCTGTTACAGGATTGAGAGAGGAAACTCCTCCCTTCTTAGGAGTTGCACGGCTGGTGCCAGAAGAAGAAAAATGGATCTTTATGGCTGAGCAGGTATTTCGGGTTGATGCGTAAGGCAGGGGCACAGTACACAGTAGAGGGGAAGGAGGAGGCCCAAGCAGGCAGAGAAAACTTGTGCATTAAAATTTTCTTGTCTTAAAATAGGAATTTTTAGTTCATCACCCCCCCACCTCCGACACACATGCTCTCAGTAGCCTCGCTCCACATCGGTTTCTCCACATCAGTCCCCCTCTCTCCCTTCAAGCCTGGGTTTCTTCTCCTTCAGGTTAGGGAGCAAAATGTCAAACTTATCATTGACTTTTACTAGTCCTGCATTTTACAAACCTCGTTCATGACCACAGTGTGAGATAATACAGAAGAGTGACAGTAGGTTGCATACATGCCAGTTATAATTACTTGCCTTGAATAAAATAAATCCTAGAACAGTCCGAGCAGAACTCGTTCAAAATGCAAATTTTCAGACTCCCCCCCAGAACTGCCGAGTCAGGACACCGAGGGGGCCCAGTGATCTGGTTTGAACAAGCCCCGCCAGGGACACTGACGCACATTCAAGTTTGCAAACTGGCTCCCTAGAGGTCAAACCCATTCCTGCAGCTGCACTACCGAGGAGTCTTTACCTTCGGTGGGGCCTCTCCCGCTGGTAGCTGCACACTTAGAAATAGGTGAGGAGAGCCCTGCAGCCTCCTGTCTTGGGCTGCAGGCTGCAAAGCCAGGACAGCGCAGAGCTGATGGGGGGGCCTCCTGGGAAGCCCTTGACTCCTTGGGAAAGCATCCCAGCCAGGTCAGACCTGGAGACGTGCATGTCCAGAAACAGGGTTATGTCCACGCTGGGGAGGGGCTCTGTCTCTCGGACACAGCTCACATTAGTCAAGCATGGGAGACCGACGTGGGAAACCGAACGCCGGTGAATGTGTTACACTAAAGTGAGAAAGAGCAGAACGCTCAACGTCCCTATAAAAACCGGCCCACCCGAAGGGCAGACCCCAAACATCATCAGACGTTGTTGAGGGCAGCTGGACTCAGAACCTGGGAATTTTGAGAACTGGAGGCCTAGGGGCACCGGGCGTCTGTGCTCAGGCTGGGGGCTGCCTCGCAGACACTCGCCTGAGAGCGTGAGCTTCTCCCTCAGAGTCGCACAGCAGGGCGCAGGTCTAGGTCGGACCCCAGCTGCCTGACCCAGAGCTTGAGTTGTCAGCCAGTGGGCCGTGTCTCCCCCCCCGAACCCTAAGCTCAGGGCGAGTGGAGCCCTGCTCTGGCACACGCGCCTCCGTGTTGCCTCTCTGCTTCCCGTGTGTGCCTTTGCACGTGCTCCCCTTCTGGTTTTTTTTTTTTTTTTTGCAGTACACGGGCCTCTCACTGTTGTGGCCTCTCCCGCTGCGGAGCACAGGCTCAGCGGCCGTGGCTCACGGGCCCAGCCGCTCCGCGGCATGTGGGATCTTCCCGGACCGGGGCACGAACCCGCGTCCCCTGCATTGGCAGGCGGACTCTCCACCACTGCGCCACCAGGGAAGCCCCCCTTCTGTTTCTATGAGCCTCCCTGTCCTGACGGCCTGGACTTCAGGCTCCGCCACCTGTCACCTGATGCACCTCTCCAGCCTCTGAGCTCCCTCCTCCCTCCTCCCTCCCATGCGGCTCCTTACTGCATCTCCCACATGCGCTGGGCTCCCCGCAAGCAGAGACAGGGCCTTCTTTACCTTCCAAGCCCAGGCCCCCTCCTCAGTGCCCAGTGCAAAGGAGGGGGGAGGAAAACCATCCCAGACTTGCAGGAAAACAATTGCTTGTGTTGTTTAATCGCTTGATTTTTGGTACCACGCAGAGTGTTTTCTAATAAGCCTGCTTGAACAATACGGGACCTTGCTGTTCATCCGTGAGCTCTCATCCCACACCCCTGGACAGCGTAACTGTCATTCTGTGTATATGATTAGAAACGACAAGCCCTAGAAATGCCGAGTGTTCACAGCCCAGGGGTTAGGTTAACCAGCACACACTGGCTAGCTGTGGTACTCGTAGCCCTGTGGAGAAGGCAACCCCAGAGCATCCTTACACCCTGTAGGAGGTTCCCCGGTCACAGCCTCCCAAGCCGTCTCTCCAGGCCTCCCTTTCGTGGTTGATGTGAAGCTCTGTCCCTTAACACTTGGACCGGCTCTTTTGCCTTCCTGCTTGTTCTCTTCTTGACGGTGTTAAACCCTTTTTTTTTTTTTTTTTTTTTTTACTCATGCTCTCAAAGTCTATTTGAGAATTTTGAATTAATAGCAATTCCTCAATTCATATTTCTTAGATGTATGATTGAAACGTGAATGAATGTGTTATTTCTGGCCGGTTTGGTTATCCTTCTCCTCCGGGGAAGCCTAAAATAGTGACAAGGGCTTCTGCATCTAGCACATCGCCAGCACGAGTCACCCTCCGGTGTCCAAGGGGACGTCTCTGTGCGGCAGGAAACCACGGCAGCCAGTTTCCTTCCTGGACCACTCAGGAGAAGATGCAGCTGCTGGAAGGGAGGGGGGCTGTCGCGAGATGCCACGAGCCCAGGCTCCTCCAGGGGACATCTGCCTCCCGCAGTCCCGCCTGATGCCCTGTTGCGGGGCGTTAGCCTGTCGTCGTGGGAGGCGGGGCTTTGAGCACATCAGGGCACAGGTGGGACCTCATCCCATTTTCAGATGGGCCCCTTTGCCAGACGTTGGACAGTCACGCCTCCCCTTCACCAGGGAGGCTAGTCATGCATTAGGGCCCCACCTTCATGACCGCTGATTCGCTTCATGACCCCCGACTCCCAGACTGATCTTCTCTCCGGGGTTCCTCTCCCTAGGAGGGAAGTGCAGATTTACTGCTACACCTTCCCGCCAGCTTACTCCCTCCTGCCTGGCTCCTAGGGGATCACTGACCGAATAAACACACACATCTCCCAAGAGCTAGTGATAAATTTCAGGGACAGTGTGCCATAAACCCAGTTTAAAAAAAAAAAAAAAATGCATTTTCCTGAAGGAAAGAAGCGTTTTCCTAAAGGAAACAGTCTGCAGAGATGCACGTAGGCCCGCGGCACAAACTTGACTAATTATGCAGGCCTGTTTGGCAATTCCTTCATAGGACCTTTATTTCTGGAAGAGAAAACAAGGCCACTAATGTAATTTTCCCAAAGGAGAGGTCTAGACACAAAGATAAATTAAAGAATCCACGTCTGGATTGGAAAAAAAAAGTACTTGTAGCTATAAAATGGCAATATTCGACCCAGCTCAGCTGTAGCTGTCAAGATGTTAGGAGCAATCTTGGCTGGACCAGCCTCAGCCAGCCCACGACCTATAATGACTTTAATGAACGTGATAAGTGTGTTTCCACCTCTGTTTCAGCTCTGTAAAGACACAGCCTTTTCCTTGACAGAGGAAATACAGAACACGCTAATTAAAGTAGCAGTGACCGGGCCTCACACAGGGAGGGCCCAGCCTACGAGGAAGGTGGGTTCTCACGGCGGCACATGAGGCAATAATCAATGAGAGCCGAGCTACCAGCCTTACAGCTGCCCCAGAATTCATATGTTGAAACGTCACGTGCCTTGTGATGGTGCTACGAGGCGGGTCCTTGGCGACGTGATGAGTCATGCGGGTGGAGCCCCCCAGTGGGTGAGCGTCCTTATAAAAGAGACCCCAGAGCATTCCCGGCCCCTTTCTGTCCTGTGAGGCTGGCGGGAAAAAACAGCCACCTAGGAAGCGAGCTCTCACCAGACGCAGAATCTGCGAGCACCGTGTCCTTGGACTTCTCAACCTCCAGAGCTGTGAGGAAGAAATTTCTGTTGTTTATAAACCACCAAGTCTATGGTGTTTTGTTATAGCAGCCTGAAGGCACTCAGACCCCCTGGAAAACCTCTTGACTTGTCCAAGAAGTGGAGCGTCTCCTTAGATCCACCCGGGCTGTGTTTACTGCCCTGCTGTGACCACGTGGTATTTAAACAGGCCCTGTTGATGAACATGAATGTTGGTTTTTATTCTCAGAATTTAGCCAATGTTTCCCTTAGAAAGGGCACAAACAGAAGACTTTTAACCTGTTATCAAGCAATTCCTACCCAGAAGGCCAGTGTAACCTACAGAGAAGAGCGCGGAGTTAGCAGGGTATGCATTCACTGATTTGTACCGATGGGGAAGATTCCCTAGGACTCAGTTTTAGTTGATCTGCTACAGACAGATGTTATTTCACCCAAACCATTATTCTTCAGCTCTGAAGGCCCTGGTGTGACTTAGGGCCCAACTTGTTTAACAACGGGAACACGCTGGTGCTTTAGAAGGTTCTTACTAGTTCTCCCAGGTGAGAGCTGGGCACCGGTCCCCCAGGGCCGAGGCCTCTGTTTTGCATCTCGCGGCTCTGCCTTTCTGCACGTGCATTGCCTGGTCTGAGGGGCCGGCACCCTCACCCCAGGGCTAGGTCGGGGATGGCGGTCG
Organism: Neophocaena asiaeorientalis asiaeorientalis; assembly: GCF_003031525.2. NCBI lineage: Eukaryota > Metazoa > Chordata > Mammalia > Artiodactyla > Phocoenidae > Neophocaena > Neophocaena asiaeorientalis. The sequence continues at coordinate 2,417,675 of NW_020172629.1, read as the reverse complement.
TCTTCACTTGCTGACCCTCTTCCATCCTTTGTCCATCTCGGATGTCATCACCGCATCACATCTAGTGTGCAGCTGGCCCCGGCCGGGGCGACATACCCCTTCTCCAGCCCATTGAGAGGAGAGCCTCCTGCATCCCAACCTGAAGGCTGATGGCACCAGGGTGGAAGTCTGGTTTTCCTTCCCAGGCTAGTGATCCTTGAAGTCCCCTTGCACTGACCGCCTCATCCAGGGTGGCCTGGAGCTGCTGTAGCAAAGTGCCACAAACTGGGTGGCTTAAAACGCAAACACTCCTGCAGTTCTGGATCCAAAAGTTCAAAGGCAAGGTGCTGGCAGGGCTGGCTCCCTCCAGAGGCTCTGGGAGGGAGTCTGTCCCAGGCCCCTCTCTTAGTTTCTGGGGGTCCCCGGCAGGCCTTGGCGTTCGCTGGCCTGGAGATGCATCGCTCTGGTCTCTGCCTCCATTGCCACACGGCTGTCTTCCCTGTGGGTCTCTCCTACTGTAAGGACACTTGTCATTAGGTTTACCCCCTTCCCGCAATCCAGGATGACCGCATCTCGAGAGCCTTAACTTAATTACATCTGCCGCGACCTTTTCCCATTAGGGTCATATTTGCAGATACCGGTGGACACATCTTTTGAGGACACCATTCAACCCGCTGCACCCGCTCAGCACAAGCGATGCTGCAGTGAACCCCTTGCCTGCGGCCCCCGTGGAGCAGCTGTTGCTGCAGTGTCCCTAAACACAGTGCTACGACGACGAGAACTTAGTTTTCCTTCTTACAGGCCTGTGGTTGGCGAGGGGTCTGCTGGGTGTGGCAGGGCTGGGAGGCCGGGCTCCAGGGTGGGTTGGGCTCAGGTCTGTTCCATGACTCTCTTCCCTCTCCTTGGAGCAGAGTGTCCACCCAGGGCACGTGCTTCTGACGATGAACGGTTGGAGCTCAAGAGGCAAAGACAAAATACTCAGGCATGTTTGAGGCCTCTGCTTTTGTCCTGTCCCTCAAATCCCACAGGCCGGGGCGAGTCACCTGCCCAGCCAGCGTGGATGGAGTGGGGCGTGTACTGCCCCCATAATGGCAGGAAGCGGTGAGGTGACAGGGTGTGGATACATAATCCCACTGCAGCGGGGGGCAGGAATGGGACCAGCCACCCGACTTTCCAGAGGGTACAGTCAGGAGTGTCACTGCCGGGTCCCAGGGTATGTAGACCCAACCTGACCCAGTAATGCCAGGTGACCCCCAGCTACACATCCACCAGCGTTGCGGGGGACCCTACATCACCTCGGGCCTGCCGACACTCGGCATTTCCAAATCTCCAGCTTGTGCCCATCAAAAGAGTATAAAATGATATCACGATGTTTTAATTTGTGTTTCTCTGACTAGTCATGACGTGTTTCTTTATTTCCTTAATGCCTCTTTGGATTTCCTTTCTGTAACTTAGCCTGAGACCCTTTACCCATTTTTCTGTTGTCATCTCTTTCCTGTTGGTGCAAGAATGCTTTTGAATTGTTTGTCAGTTTTGGACAGTCTTTCTCCACCCCTCCTGTCTACCCCGACTGTGCCCATGGCGTCTACTGAAGAGAAACCCCTACTTCTGATGTAATCAAGTGCATATTTTGTGTGCATGTACCTCACGGGGTTTGTTTTTTTTGTTTGTTTTTAATTTTTAATTTATTTAAAATTTTTCTTTTATTGTGCCTCACGGTTCTTCATTTAGAAGTTTTGTTTAAGAAGTCCTTCCCTACTTTCAAGGTCACAGAGACATTCTCCTGAATTTTCTACCATGAATGTTATAGTTTTCTCTCTCACATTTAAGTTTTCCGTTCACCTAACTCCACCTTCACGCATAGGGTCTGGTAGGGATCCAGTTTTAATTTTTCTCCAGGAAAATCCATTTTAATTCATGAAGTTACTTATATTTTAATTTCTCAATTTATTCCTAGGGAGAGTTTTTTTTTTTTCCTTCTAGTAGATGTAGTTATCATTTTTCTCTGGGAAAAGACTGGTACCATTTTTTCTGATTTCAGAAAATCAGACCTCTCACACCTGGTAGCTGCAATTTCTCGTGAAAATACAGAATGTCTACTGATGACCTAGCTGTGGCACCATAAATGAGTTTAAAAAATTGATTTCTAGCTTAGTGGTTGTAGAAATCATTAAACTTGACATTTTGTTTGAAGTTGGAGCCCTTATAAGAGCTAAAAGTAATTCCAATTTATCCTGTGTCCTGGAAGGGAGATTTCATGGCATATATACTAAACATAATGAGAATGAGATTCTCAACTCTAATTGCAAAAACTTAATTTCATCACAATAACGATTGGGGATGTAGCATTACTTCCTTTTCCTTTTGTGTCTTAGTTTTATTGCTTTCAGTAAAAACCATGATTTCTAATTTTTTTCTCTTTCTCTTTTTTCTTTGGGACTCACCCAGTAACCTCGCCCCCTTTTCTCTCTCCTAATTGGTAGTTAATTGTGAAAAATGGAGAAATTTGAGTAAGCAAATATCTGAGTAAACTTTCCCCTTTTATCTTACTGAATTTAATTGAAATGTAACACATATACAGAAAAATACACAAGTCATAGGTTTACAGCTCAATGACTTTCACAAAATGAACACATTACGTAACCACTTCTGGGATAAAGAGACAAAAATTGCTTACTTCTCAGGAGCTGCCTTGGTTCCTTTCAGCAATTACCTGCCCCCGCCAGGGGTGGCGCTGTTCTGACTTCCAGCAGCACAGATGAGCGTCGCCTGATTCGTGAACGTGATCTAAGTAGACTCAGAATGCGTCCGTAGTACCCGGGCTCCTGCTGCTCACTACGTTTGTGGGATTCACCCCGTCGTGCTGCATGTCAGTACTTCACCCGTTTGCACTGCTGTGTGGTAGACCATGGCACGGATGTATCACAATTCATTTATCCATTCTTCTTATAGGTGTTCATTTGTTTCTGTTTGGGGCTCTGGGAGAATAGTTCTGCTGTGAAATTCTTTTTTGTGTGTTTTGGTGCATACATGTGAACTTTCCTGTTGGGTATATACCTGGGCGTGAAACTGCTGGGAGAGAGGGTATGTGTGTATGTCCCACCAAACAATTTTGCAACGTAATTGTACCCACTGGCAGTGCGTGCGTGTTCTAAAGTCTTCACGTTGGTGCTAACGCTCGTTCTGTCTTTTTCATTTTGTCATTTGGCTGGGTGGGAAATGATATCTCGTTGTGGTTTTAATTTGCTTTTCTTTGATGCCCAGCAAAATTGAGCACTTTTTCATATGCATTGGCCATTCACACTCCTTTGTGAAGTTCCTATTTTTCTATTTATTGGTTTGTCTGTCATTTCTTATTTGATTTATAGGTTGTTAAAGAATTGTGTTTTCAATAGCAGTACTTTATGTATTACAAATATCTCCCTCATTCTGTGGCTTGCCTTCTTTTCTCTCTTAATAGTGTCTTTTTATAACTAGAAGTTCCTAATTTTAATATAGTTCAATTTATCATCTTTTTTCTTTATGATTAGTACTTTTGGGGTCCTGTTTAAGAAACGCCTACCTATTCCAACAGCATGAAGGTATTATCCTCCTAGGTTTTCTTCTAAAAACCTTATTATTTTGTTTTTCATATTTAGATCTACAATCCACCTAGAATAGATTTTTTGGAGTGTGGCTTGTATAATGTAGGTGTCAAGATGCATTTTGCTTTGTATTTGGATATCTATTTGACCAGCATCATTTATTGAAAAGATCATCCTTTCACCACTGTGTTGTGGTATCACCTTTGTCTCAAAGAGGTGACCACATATATATGTGCCAATGGCAGATGTATGTCACGACACTTCACCCATCAAGAGGTGGAGGTCATGTCCCAGTTTTCCTCTCCTTGAATTCGAGTAGGCCTTGTGATCCATCTTGACAACAGAATAGGTTGGGCATAGCTGTGTTGGTTGTGGGCTCAGCCGTAAGACAGTTAGCAGCATCTGCTTTCATGCTGGGGAAGGCCAGCTGCTGTGTAAAGAGTCTGACTGCTGAGACCACCATGCTGTGAGGGAGCTCAAGCGAGCCACACGGAATCCCCATGGGGAGAAGGGATGCAAATAGCCAACAGCAAGAACTGAGGCCCAGAGAGGTGACTCTAGTCAGCTGTTCCAGCCAGTTCCCTGGTGTTTGGGCCACTCCAGCTGAGACCTAGTCATTGTGGGGCAAAGTGAGCTGCCCGTTGTGCTCTGTCTGAATTCTTGACCCAAATGACTGCTGTGAAAATGCGTGACACAGTGATGGACCACTGAAACCGTTCTGTATTCTGGCCTGTGGATCTAACTGCTATCCTTGTGTCACCACCACAGTGTCTCACTGTCATTCTCTAACAGGTCCTAGTAGCTGGTCATGCTGACATACAGGTCTGCTGACATACATCGGCTGGAGGTCCTCCAGCTTTCTTCTTATTCAAGATTGCCTCGGCCATTTTTGGTCTTTTACATTTTGAAATATATTTTAGAATCAGTTTGTCAACTTTCCAAAAAAACACTGCTAGGGTTTTATTGATATTGCATGGAAATATGAATCAATTTTGGGAGATATTCATGATATTGAGTCTTCCAATCTATGAACGTGGCATATATCTCTAGTCATTGGGTCTTATTTAATTTCAGTAATGTCTGATAGTTTTCATTGCAGACAGTTAGATTTATTCATAGGTATTTGAAGTTTTTGATGCTGGTGTGTGTGTGTGTTACATTTATTCTCTATTTTTTACTAGTATATAAAAATACAATTGATTTTTATATATTAGCCTTATATTTAGTGACTTTGCAAAATTCACTTATTGATTCTAATAGATTGTAAATTCTTTTGGATTTTCTGCATATAAAATTATGTTCTTTGTGAATAGTAATATTCTATTTCTTGTGTTCCATTTTTATGCTTTTTATTAACTTTTCTTGCCTTATTGCACTGGCTAGAACCTCTAGTACAGTGTTAATAGGAGTGGTGATGGTGAGGGGTGAGCATCTTTACCTAATCTCTGATTTCGGAGGGAAAGCTCCTAATAAAGTATACTCTTTCTTAAATATTTTGTAGCTATTCTTTATCAGATTAAGGAAATTCTCCTTTTTTTCTAATTATAAGAGGGTTTCTTTTTAATCATGAGAAGATATTGAATCTGACATTTTGCCATGTTCACTCAGCTATTGATTCGTATAAGGTTATACAAGAGAGATATGACTCGGTAATTATCACTGGAAGTGGGTATTGGGGGCAACAGACCCGTCAGGAAAGTCCGACAGGCTGGAACTAACATGACCTCCCATGATTCCACAAGTGTATTTCATTTATTCATCCATTTGAAAAGTGTCATTGAAGGTCTATCAGGTGCTAGTCACTGGGATACAACAATGTGTGGTTAGGAATTGACACTCGCCAGAAAAGAAGTCGGGGCATTGCCCTTGGCTCCTGTGATGTAATCTCAGAGCCCTTGGAATGTCCTGCCTGATAGGAGTGCCTGTTTTCCTGGGACCTTGGTCATGCTGGACAGTCTGACAATGACATTTAGGGTGGGGGCTTTGGTCATGTAGTAGCGGTAGATCTCCACAGAGATGGGAGACTGAAATTAGCCATGTGGGCAATCAGTTAATCGTGCCTATGTGATGGAGCCCCACCACTGTTGAGTAAGAGCTCTGAGCACTGGGTTTGGCTGAGCTTCCCTGGCTGACTGTATTCTGTGAGCTCTGTTTTGCACATTGATGCTGTGAGGGTCACGCTGTCCTGACTTCATGGGGAGAGGACACTGGAAGCTCTGAGTTGGGGCCTCTCCTGGACTTTTCCTTGTGCCTTTTCCTTGGCTGGTGTTAACCTGTAGCCTTTCCCTGTAACACACTGTAACTGTGGGCATAGCAGCGTTTATGAGTTCTGTGAGTCCTTCTAGTGAATTATTAAACCTGCAGGTGATTTTGGGAACCTCGAAATTTACAACTGATGTCAAAAGTGAGGTGTCTTACATAGACTGTTCCCTCTAACTGGTCAGTTGGCTAACTCTTCACAAACAGTGAATATGACAACAAACAGTGAATATGACAACTGCTCTCAAGAGCAGGCGGTCTAGCGGGGACACTTATCACTCCGGGTCACATTCCCCAAAGTTTGTCCAGACGAGGGCCATGAAACAAGATTCTAACGTCAGATAAACTGCTACCTCCTCCGTCTTCCACTTGGAGAATCACACCCATGACTTCAAGCCAAAGCCTCTGAGAAATAGAGAAGCTGGTTGATATATTTAATTTTAGCAAGCTTTCCCAAATGTCTCTTTATTTAACGCCTTTCTTTCTTTATCTAACTTTTTCTGTCTAATCCCTGGTAATTTATTGGAGAACAACATGCTTTGGAAAATGCTGTTCCAGGAAATGATAACAGGTGGCATGCATTGCACTTACCATGTGCTGGGTGTCTTGCAGACATGACTTTCATTAGAATCTCAGAGAGGTCTGGGACCCAGAAAAGGTTAAGAAACACCAGTTTATGCAGACATCCTAAATCGTCCTTCTCAAGAATTTTGTAGGGTGGAATGCTAAAGCCCTCAGGGTCTGATGTGCCCTTCTACACGCATGAAAACCTAAATGGACATTTTAGGAATGGGTAGCAGTACCTTTCCCATTGATAGGATCCTTCCTTTTCAGTGATACTTCAGTCCTAAAGAGGAGCCATAAATTTTACTCCCGGCCACCTGCCCCCCAAGCATCGGGCAGAGCAAATGGTCAGACTGTGCATAGTCCAGGGCTGGGCAGTGTGGAGCCGGCCACAAGCACGGGAGGATGCAGAGGTCAGGGTTAGGGGTGGACGGACGGCAAGGACGCAGGAGGGAGCTTGGCGAGCAGTGCGGGGGCATTAGCACCCGTGGATGCAGGGGGAGAGGCCTTACGTGGGATTTTCCGTGGGTCTGCTTCACACACAGCTTTTGGTGATTAGGTCCTTTGTCACAAGTGGAGCCCCTGCAGTGTACGTGGCCGCTGTGCTACACACACCACATGTGTTTTTTCTCATTTATCCTCTCAACCGCCTTCCGAAGAAAAACTGCTGTTGCTAATATTTTGCAGGTGAATAACCAGTCTTAGAGGGGATAAATAGCTTGCTCAAGGTCACCCAGACGGTGAGGGGACGTCCAGGATTGCAACCAGGCTGCCTCCGACCTGCTGATGAATGAGATGAAGGCCCTGGGGCCCCAGGAGGGTCCCGCTATCTCTGGAATCCCTGGAGTCAGGTTCTATTTTTCATTTTTCCATCTGTTGTCTCCTGCAGCTTTGGCCATATGGTGACGTCAACTCCCGTGCAGGTTCATTTTCTTCTCAGGAAGGGGTGCTAAGATGCCGGTTGTGATAAACCGCAGAGGCAAAGTGGAGGGAGTCACCTGGGGTGATGGAGGGACGGGGCACAGAAGCTCAGAGAAGGGGCCTGCAGGGGGCCTCCATGGGCATATGCGGTGTGCCAAGAGGAAGTGACGTCCCTGTCAGTTCGGGGACATCTAGGCTGGGGTGGCGAACCAGGGCTGTGACGGAACTAAGGACCCAGGCTCACGAATTTTGTCCAGCGCCCTTTCCGCTATACACTGATGCTATCCCCATCACCAGGACACAGAGAACCCCACGGACCTGTCTAGAAAGAGAGTGCGCACTTGTCAGCCACGCTTTTAATAGGAAATCAGTCCAGCCCGGACCCTTCTAGCTGCCCAGCGCCGGCAGCCGCAGGGGCGCCATCAGCCCGTGGGCATGTTTCATACCTTTGAATCCATCTTCCAGAACTCTGGAGCTGGGAATCCAGAGGTCTGGGGTGTTCTTACTTGGAAAATTGCCGTCTTTGTATGATTTGTCTGAACATTATGAAATTGCCATTTTGTAGGTCAAATGGTCGAATATCAGAAATTCCACTGGGGTCAAATTAATAGTAATAGTAATGGTGGAAGGAGGTCTGTGAGACGCGAGGTGGCTGGTGGAGAGTGAACGAGTAGGTGGATGGAAGGGCGGACGGTCTCCATGGGCTGAGGGGCTGCTGGAGTGGGCGTGCCCAGGTAAGGAGGTGGGAAGGGTGAAGGCGGGGGTCGGAGCCGCGGAGCTGGGTGCTGGGGCCTCAGAGAGATGGTGCCGGTCGTGAGGACCTGGGACCTGGCTGAGAGTGGGAATGGGGGGAGCAAGGACAGGAAGATGTGGGTCAGAACGCGTGTGGTGCTTGTGGGGCTTTGGCGGTTCTTAAATGTGCACAAGGTAGACGCTGTTATCACTCCCATGTCACTGAGGCCAAAAGCAGTTTATGGATGTTTAAGAAAATTGTGTGAGTGGACAGATCCTGATGCTAAATCAGGTCCATCGGCCTCAAAAATACATGCTTTTCCCGCTGTGTTCTACTGTGAAAAGAGCTTGAGGAGTTCATACAAGCATAAGCTGATGTATTTTGAACTGCTGTCTACAAGTCATTTCTGCCTTTCCACATTCTCTGTTTCCTTCACACTCTGGCTCAAAGCTGACTCTTTCAACAAGACTCTCCCCAAGGACGCCCTGGGACTGAGCCTTCCTTGACTTAAGCTGTGGAGGTCGAGGCGAGCACACGTTGCACACCTCCGCCTCCAGGAACTTTCTGTTGTCTGCTTCAGCTTCTCTGCAGGGTCCCTGAAGGCGCCAGCTTGCTCTCTCCTCGTATTTCCCACCATATTCAGGGCAGGGCTGAGCTCCCGCTAAGTGCAGTGTTAAACTAGGAGGTCATCGGAGCTGAGAACGTGAGGCCAAGCTCGACCGAGAGGAACAAAGGCAGGAAGGAGGTAGGAGCATCGCAGCACTTGGGAAGTGATGCTCGCCGCAGGAGGTCTCCCTAGAAGAGCGGAGCTGACCCGTGTGCGGCAGGGCGCTGGTTCTCGCTGCGCGAATCCGAGAAAGCTCCCCGGTTCCTGCCAGGCAGGGGGTGGAGGTGGGGAAGGTACTGACCTGAAAAGACACATTACCTCTGTCACTGACAGCTGCCACCGGGATGGCCGGCACGTCACCTCCCGATTCTCTGGTATGTGTTGACCCTTTCAGATGCCTTGGCGCTGAGAGACTTCAGCATTCTGTGCATATCTGGATTTTTGTGGGGCAAGAGGTCTTTGCGGATCTCTTGATTTTTTTTACTTAAAGCCACAGGTGGGGGGCAGACAGGATGAGTTTAGGGAAAATGAAGCTTGGGAAGGTGGCAGCCTAAACTTGATTCCACCCCTGGAAGGGGGTCCTCATGTGGACCGCTCCTTGGTTTCCATGGTTACGCTGCATCCTGAAGGATGCCATTTCTCAGTAAAGAACTCTTGCTCGACAGCATCATTTTGTGTGAACATGTCCCAGGATGCCAGTTAGAAAGTCAATTGCTAGAACAGCATGGATTGGGTTCCCAATTCCCAAGGAGTTTCCAAGACTTGCCAGTCACCCCTCCCAGTGACCCTCTTCCCCCTTTACGTGTTGGGACATTGTCCATACCGGTCCCGCTCCACCCTCCCTCCTGTCTCCTCTCAGCGACCCCTCTACGTCCCTGGGGTGAAGCTCAGCCCCTGCTTTACTTGGCCTCTCTGCAGAGGCAGCCACTCAAAGTTCTGTTTTGCAAGTTTGTAATATATTTTACAGAATATGGATCTGGATCTCAAATTCTTTCTTTCTGTAACATAAAGCATCACATTGTTATACTTTGAGAATAAGTGTTATGTTTATTCAACAGTTTGAAAAGATGTGTATGTATACACTAGATATCAATGTAAGTTTCCATTAGATTTTAAATATCAATGATTTATTTATTTATATATTTATTTTTGGCTGCGTTGGGTCTTCGTTGCTGCGTGTGGGCTTTCTCTAGTTGTGGAGAGCGGGGGCTACTCTTTGTTGCGGTGCGTGGGCTTCTCACTGCGGTGGCTTCTCTTGTTGCGGAGCACAGCCTCTAGGTGCGTGGGCTTCAGTAGTTGTGGCACGTGGTCTCTAGAGCGCAGGCTCAGAAGTTGTGGCACACGGGCTTAGCTGCTCCGCGTCATGTGGGATCTTCCCGGACCAGGGCTCGAACCCTTGTCCCCTGCATTGGCAGGTGGATTCTTAACCACTGAGCCACCAGGGAAGCCCCCAATGATTTATTTAGTTATTTATCAATTACTCATTCCATTTTGTTTTATAAAGAGAACATATTTAGAATCTTTTATAGTACTTTGTTACTTTTCATTCTCAAAATATCCATACGTTTTTCACAGTTTTGAAACTAAAATGGTACCAGAACTTATATAGATGCTACAGTGCCACCCCTGCCCCCCGGCCACTGCCAGTCCACTTATTTTTCCCTCCGGGTTTTCCTCATGAGACTTCTTGATGGGCACCTCCTCATCTGGTTTTGTTAATAAGGTTTTGTTGGAACAGAGGTAACCCATTTGTTCACGTTTGTCCTGTAGTCCACAGAATTCCAACCTGAGCCACCTGAGTCAGGCTGGCTGACTTCTCGCCCGTACTAGTTTTGCTGGGTCTTTTAAAGCCTCTATCTTTCATGTTTGTTTTATTTTGTTTATTTATTTTCTGAGACTTGATGTTTTTCTCAAGAGTGTATTTTTAAATTTACTTTCTTTAAAAATTAATTTTTATTGGCGTGTAGTTGATTTACAATGTTGTGTAAGTTTCTCCTGTACAGCAAAGTGAATCGGTTATATACGTATACCCACTCTTTTTTAGATTCATTCACCCATATAGGTCATTACAGAGTATTGATAAATTTATTTGTACCATTTTTTTTAAGATTCCACATATAAGTGATATCATATGATATTTGTCTTTCTCTGTCTGAATTAAGACTGTATTTTTAAACTTTTCTCTTTTTTTTTTTTTTTTTTTTTGCGGTACATGGGCTCTCTCACTGTTGTGGCCTCTCCCGTTGCGGAGCACAGGCTCCGGACACGCAGGCTCAGTGGCCATGGCTCACGGGCCCAGCCGCTCCGCGGCATGTGGGATCTTCCCGGACTGGGTCACGAACCCGTGTCCCCTGCATCGGCAGGTGGACTCTCAACCACTGCGCCACCAGGGAAGCCCTCTCTTCTTTTTTTTAATGACTGGTGTTAGCTGACCATTGCTCTGTATTCTGCTGTATGAGCATTTAGGGGGAAACTCATCTGTCTTATTACGGCTGGCAGGGATCGCTAAAGTTCTGCCTCGTGTGAAGTGAGGTCGGCCCACTTTTTTGGCCATTGGCCATTTGGAGCACCTTCTCTTACCTGGTCCTTTTATGTGGCAGCCGGTGCTGATCTGTCCTCCTCTCCCCGGCTACTTGTGACCTTTTCTGGGAGTGACTCAAAATTTATTTCCTGCTTAAACAGACGGAAACAAGTAGATACGTACGCTTCATAAACTGACATATAATAGAAGAGACAGAACATTCATGCAGCGAATGTGTTCCGCTCACTAGCATCAATACAGACTGACTACCTACACCCCAAAGTGCACCCGATTCTGTTACTCTGCACCACCTCGCCATGGGGCGTGTCTCGAAGTCACTATAACTAACAGACATTTGTATCTATTGTCTTATCTATTGTGTGTTTACCCTGGACCGGATGGTAGCTCATCCCTATATCCTGAGGGCCAGGGAAAGTAAGTGGCACAACACTGGGTTCTGTAAGCATTTCTTAAATAAGTGAATGAATAGGAGAGTCTCTGTGGGGACCTGGGGAAGTCTAGCTGTGTTTCGGGGTGCCTGTGTGTGGAGGGGTGGTGACCTGGAGGCGCATGAACTTGGGAGGCCCGTGGGGATGGCCCGTGTAGGTTCTCGTGTTACCCGTGTGTCTTGGGACCTTCAGGGGGCCCAGGCCAGGCCCCCGACGCAGAGCGAGGGGAGGACAGTCATGGTGAGGAAAGGCGTATGGGGGGCGAGTGGGGCTTAAGTTTCAGACTGGGGAGGTGGCTGCCCTACCCACGTGGACATTCTCCACACCTGAAAATCAGGGAACTATGCATGGAGTCCCTGCATGAAGGGTGTGTGGGTTAAGGTCTGCAGCAGCTCTGGGAAGCCAGGCTGGCTCTTCCTGCCCTTTGGCCTCACTGCTTCTGGGCTGGAGCAAACCCCAGTCCTGATGGGCCCCAGGGCCTGGCTCCTCACTCTGCTGTCCCCTCTCGGCGTTGTCTGTTACACCTGGGGCTGCCTGGGACTCTGGGGCTGGTGCCCAGGAGCCAGACCTCTGCTGTCTCCTCTGTGGCATGCCTCTAGGGGAGCTCAATGGGCACCTCTGGTTATAATCACCTGCCTTAATTATGGAGGGCCTCTACCTGTGCCGGCGGCTGCGGCTTGCATGATGTACTGGTGTTGAAAGCTCGGGAGATGAGAGGTCTTACGCGTGGGAGGGTGAGTCCAGACAGGGCTGGAAGCGTCCGTCACCCACTTGTCGTCCACCCTACGCGGCCGCCTGCAAGCGGGTGTAATTATTGTGCATTAGATTATAACCTGCAGGGATTTGTGGGCAGTTCAGAGAGATGCACCCCAAATGACACCCGGTCTAATCAGTTCTTTTAGTTTATGTTATTTCAAATTGGGCTCTGGTTCCAAATCTTGATATGACCCACGGGCAGGAATTACAACTCCCCACCCCTTCACAGCGACAGAGCCCGATGTCAACACATAATTGCCTGCCTTTTGCCCATTATTTCCAACAATCAGTTGAGGGCCTGTGGCTCTCCAGCCTGGACATTTTTTGATGATGTCAGGGGTGCCTGGGAGTTGATGACTTAATTTTCTCAGAAACTGCGACATCATCTGTCACTGCCCGAGACAATGAACATCACAGCGGCGGCGCAGTCACTTCTGATTTGGGGAAGGCGGGCAAGGACGGACGCGTCCGGGTCAGTCTGGATCAGTGTGAGGGGAGGGAGAAAGGCAAGACAGCGCCCGGACTGCCAGCTGTTTAACATTCCGGTGAAAATTCTCCTTGTCGGAACGTGGCGAAAAGCCCAGCGGTGGCCACTCCAGCAGCAGCGAGAGCGCTGTTGGCCATTTTGTGCTTCAGGAAGAAAACGTTGACCGCTCAATACCTATTTCTCTCCCTGAAATATGCAGCCTGGGAGGGCAGGGGCCACGAATGCTTAGGACCAGGGCTGCAGCCTCTGAAGCAGGAGAGGAGAAATCCCAGTGGACGGCGCGGCCTCTGGCTGGGGTGGGTCCAGGAGAACTGCCAGCCGGACTCCGGGTGGCCGTGACGGTGGGGCTGGCGTTAGGCATGTGTGGACCCACAGGCTTACACCACGTCACAGACGCTTCTCATCTCCGGGCTCTGTTCCCGCCTCGTCATAGCTTCATTCTCGGGCAGACTCGCTCCGCAGGGCAGGGAAGCCGACCACTGGCAGAGCCACGCCTAAACCCTTACACCTTGGAATCCGAAAAGGAGAGAGTCCCTCTCCCTCCAAGGAGCACGCTCAAACTTCAGGCAAGCCTCTGTTGGCCCTGCTGGGATCACTTGCCACCTCGGAGCCAGTCTGCCAGCCTGGGTCACATGGGCGGAGGGCACCATGACCTTGTTCTCCCAGGACCGTCTTGTGTGGAGAAGAAGTGACACCCGTGTCCCTCAGGTTGCTAGAGCAACAGCACAGAAGAGAACTTAGTGAGTGCACTCTTTACAAAGACGAGGGCCTGGTTGAGGGAACCCAGAAAGGGTGAAATCCCCCAGGACGGGCAACAGCAGGGAGCAGTTCCACCTCCAGGCCTGATGGTGAAGGGGAAGGACTGGTGTCTGAAGCCCAGCAGGACAGAGGCCAGGGGCCCCGCTGTCTCCTCTCCCCAGGCCCCGTCAGTGCCGCCCACTGGCTGCAGCCGATAGTGACGCAAAGGGAAAGGGAGCCCAGATTACCATCCACTTGCCTGCCCTACGGCTCAGACTCCCCAGTGTCTGTGTGATGTGCGAAGCGGGGGCGGGGCAGAGATGGACCTGGGGGCAGGTGGAGAGGAGTCCTCAGAGCACCCCAGGAGAGGCCGTGCTGGGGGGACAAACAACACCCGCTCATGAGCTTCAGAGAGGACGTCTGCAAGCCTGCGCTCATTTCATCGCATTGAGCTACACACTTTATTATTATCCTTATTTGATTTAATTAATGGGACATGGATTGTGGGAATACACCCAGACCAGTATAAAAGACCAGCAAAGATGGCTAGAGCCCAAAGGTTCAACACTGACTAACAGAACGTACTGCTAAGCTCTTCTGAACCAGGTCCAGCAGAGTCTGGTGGGCTTCTGAGGATGAGGTTCCAGGGCCCAAAGCAGGGAAGGTCACTCAGAACCCAAGGACTGGAACTTCCCTGGCGGTCCAGGGGTTAAGACTTCACCTTCCAATGCAGGGGGTGCGGGTTCGGTCCCTGGGAGGGGAGCTGAGATCCCACATGCCTCGGGGCCAAAAATCCAAAACATAAAACAGAAGCAATATTGTAACAAATTCAATAAAGACTTTAAAAATGGTCCACGTCAAAAAAGAGAAATCTGAAAACAACAACACCCAAAGACCACAAAGTGTCTTTACTCTATATTTGGAAAGCAAAGTCTCTTGAGTGGTGTGATGGGCTGGGACCTGTGGATCACCTGTGTGTAGACATGGCGCTGGTTCACTTGGTCTGCAGCTTCCCTGTGGTGCATCTGTGGGAACAGGGCGTCCACCTGCCTCTGCTGAGGTGTGAGGTCCCTGCCTCAGCGTTGTGGCGACAGATGCCTTGTGACACGTCACACAGTCAGGTCCACACTGGTGTCAGTAGCCCAGGAGGTCAGGTCATGGCTACAGTGGCCGGGCGGCTGCTCTGGGAGGGGTCTGGACAGCATAGCTCTAAGATCCTGTGATTCTGGGAACCCCAAGGGGTGGGAATGAGGAATAGGTTACGTACGTGAACCCCATAAAAGAGCCCGAGAAAGGCAAGAGGTTTCCAAAATGAGCTGAAGATGAGAACAGTCTCTGTCACAGATGAGGCGAAGAGCCGGTGCAGTGAGACTGCAGTTCATTGGTTCCAAGCCCGGCTTTCCACCAGAAATCAAGGAGGAACCTTGTCCAGATGTCCTGGTTGGAGGGACTGAAGTGAGGTAAGGTAAAAGGAAGGGTACTCTGGGTTATCTTCGACAGATTGTGAATTCACACAAGAAAAATGATTAAAACGTCTAGCAGTTCAGATTGTGTCAGTAAGTCATATTGTGTAAAATACGGGAAACTTTTAATTATAAAATCGTTTTATACTTGTTAGATTCTATAAAACATACTACTAAAAGTTGGTGAGATTATGGTGAAATTGGCACTCCTATGAATTAGTATATATACTAATATAACTGGGAGGGGACAGTTTATTATATAATACAACATATCCAAATAATTTGACATAGTAAGCCTTCTCCTGGAACTCTAGACCAAGGAAACAACAAATCGAAGTGATAATTACGATGATGGCAGAAATGTATTTGGTATATAATCATGCATTAAAAAGCAAAATATGAATTTTATTGTGTACTATGTCTACACCTAAGTGAAATGAAATGTATGCAGTAAGTCTAACCTATTAATTTGAGAAATTATCGTAAGGTATTTCTTAATATTAAACAATCCTTCTCTTAGAATAAATCCCACTTTATCATGGTTCTTATTCTTCTAATGTAGTACCAGATTCCATTTCCTAATATTCTATTCAGTACTTCTGTATCCTCATTACCAGGTGAGATTAATCAATAGTGTTTCTTTGAAAAAAATCTCAGTCATGTTTGGCAGTAATATTAGGCTTCGAAAAATGAATTACGATATTACCCATCACTATCATCTGGAACAATTTGAAAGGCGAGAGTTGTCTGTTCTTCAAAGCTTCGACATAATTTATCCATGAAATTATTGGGGTCTGGTGCTTTCTTGGGGGAGTCCATCCAGTGGATAATGCATCAGGGGATCCAGGGTCCCCATTCTGTCACTTGCTGGCAGGGTGGATCACTATGGCAGTTTTATCCCTTAATGTCTATTTTTGTGTGAGACCCAAGGTATTTCATGGAAAACAGTACTTAAGGCTGGTTACTAAAATGTAAACCCTTTAAAATAATAGTTTCAGCCTTATTTCTAAGCTCTTTTGTGAACTTAAATGCAGGAGTCTGGGGAGCACCATTGCTTTCTAGCCCAGGGCAGTCCCAGCGGACAGAGTGTGGGAAATCCTGCAAAGTCCAGGGCGTCAGGTGTTCCTGCAGTGTCTCAGCCACTCAGCAGCCACTCTTGGCTGTCTTTTTCTTTTCTTTTTTTCTCCATCTTGTGGCAACAGTTGTAGGTGTTCAGTCTTCCACACCCAGCTGTCCTTGCGGCCAGCACAGCATTGCTGCTGCCTCTCATTACTAGAGAGTTTAAGGCGAGGTGTGCTCGTCAGTGGACACTGTGTGTTCCTGTCCTCTGCCTGGCCGTGTGTGCCCTTTCCTCCTGCAATAAGTGAATCATAACAGAACTGACCAAATACAAGAGCTGAACGGCAATAACATAAGAGCTTTCGGCAAGGCCGAGGAGGGGGCGGGAGGTTCTCGGTCCCCGCACTGAAGCCTTCCCTCAGCTCCCGGCGCCCATCCCCCGGCTGCTTGCAGGGGCACCTAGGGCCTTAATGCCTTAGCTGAGACAGGCCTTCATACAAGAATGAACACTACATGGGCAAAGCCTTTTTCCTGTTTCCAGTTATCTTTCAGTTTATACGGTCATTTCCTGGGACATCAGACCCTGAGAGAGGGCATGCTTCTGAGGTGGCCTCTTACCCAGCCATTGTGCAGTTGGGGTTCTTTTAATTAACATTGGTTGAGCCTTTTATGTCAGGTGCTGTGCTAGGCACTGAGCATGAAGATGAATGAAACACTGCTATGCCTCCAGGTGGGGACCCAGGCGAATAAAGAGCAATGACAACATTAGGGCACAGCTCTGTACAAGGTAACTGTGCGTGTGTGAGCCTGTGCACGTGTGTGAACGTGTGAGCGTGCGTGTGGCAGGCGTGTGGGAGCCAGAAACCCACCTGGAGGGGATTATGCCTGGGCTGAGCTCTCAAGGAGAACTAAGACTTACAAACACAGGAATGGGTATTGCAGGAACAAGCAGGAGGGCTGTGAAGAGAACGGAGACGGCGCTTTGGGAGGAGCCACCAGGAGCTCTGTACATCTGGAGCTTCACACCGAGGGCAGTCCACTTACCCCGGGAAACTGTAACTTGCTTAAAAGTTACTGAGCTGTAACCTGCTTCCACCCATCAAGCTCGCTTTAATTGTTTTTACAAAAACTTGCATGTCCTCCGAGCCTTAAGCAGCCTAAACAGGAAGATGTTTGTCCCGGTCGTCTTCCAGGACCCTGGACTCAGCTGAGTCCTGGTTAAGCCTCTTTGAGACCCCGCCCCTGACCCGCCCACTGGGCCTGCACGGCCCCGCCCCCTGACGTCAGTGCCGGAACTTCCCCTGGGACGGCGTGGCGCCGCCATTTCTAACCGCGGCTCGCGAGGCGTCGGTACAAGTACTTGGGCCCGCGCGGCGGGCGACGGTTCTGTCAGCTTCCTCTTGTTTCCTGTCACCCTTCGGCACCTCCCCAGCCTCCTGCCGCCCTGCTTCCCTCCCGTAGACACCCCGGCCCCTCGCCTTTCCCGGGCATGTTTGAGGTCTGTTCTCCGGGCTCCCTTTCTCCGGCAAACCTCGGCCTCAGCGCGGGGCTCACTGCGTGTGGGGCGGACAGGACGGTCACGTCAAAGGGCCGCACGCGGCCTGGGGCCGGCGCGCCACGCGTGAACGGAGCCGCGAGTCCAGAGAGACGGGGCGGGAGGCTGTGTGGTGAGTCAGCGCTGGGCCCCGGGGACGCGCCGGGGTCGGGAGAGGCGCGGGGGCGGGGCGCGTGGTGCGGACGCTCACGTGCTCGTGTGCGGTGGGCGGCCAGGCCGGGGTGTCGCAGGCCGTGGGCAGATCCGAGCCCTGCGGGGCCCCGGGCTGCACGCGGACGCGGTGTCTCCGCCAAGAGAGTGCCCACCACCCCCTGCACGTCGTGTGGTGTGAGAAGGAAAAGGCGCAGGGGGAGAGTTGAGTGCGGGGAAGGAGGAGGACGGAGAGTGGGAAGGAGAGGGCCAGGGTGGGAGGGGAATCGGGAGTGACAGCTGCCAGTGCTGCCCCTCCGGGAGCCCGGGAGGGATTCGAGGCCTTCCCTCCACCTCTCCCCACGATCAGCCAGTTCCTCCACCTACTCAGCCTTCTCTAGGGCTCAGCCGGGTCTCTGTCCTCTGCAGCTTCCCCGCACTTGCTCGAGGTCAGCCGGATCCCTCCCTCTGCCAGATTCCTACCGCCCATCTGATGCGGAGCTCCTAAAGAAAGAAATGCCGGTAGGCAGGGCTGGGACTTCGTTTGCTTTTGCTTTTGCTTTCCTCTTAGCACGTATTCTCTCTTCCATTGGAACGAGCAGCAGGTGTTCCTTTGGGGTAATGTCTCGTTCTCTCCTTGGGTGCGAACAGGCAGAGCAACTGTCAAAATCCTTTTGGCCAGCGGCCAGGGGTGGGCATGCTTACCCTGCGGTTTACGGCTCGAGCCCAGTGAAAACAGAGTGACCAAAACACAGTTGGAGTCGATGTGTGCCTGGTGGCATCAGGGCCCGGGACAAGCTTCAGTCCACCCCCAGAGCTCCGGGGCTTTCCCCCTCCTCACCTGGTTCTCCAGAGTTGCCCTCGGTTCTGCAGCCACTCCAGGGCCCTTCCATAAGTGTCTTCCTGCCTGATGTGCCCGGTCCCACTGTTATATTTTTTTATTTTTCTGGCTGTGCCGTGTGGCTTGTGGGATCTTAGTTCTCTGACCAGTGATTGAACCTGGGCCACAGCAGTGAAAGCGCAGAGTCCTAACCACTGGACCGCCAGGGAACTCCCGTGGTCCCACTGTTCTTTGCCTGAAGCGGCAACAGGACACGGGGCTGAGTCCTGAGCAGCTCTGGAATGCCTCCCCACCCCTTACATCTTTCTTTCTCTTTGCCCCTTTCACCTTCTCTCTTGCATCTCTAACTGTCAACTTGTTCTGAAATGCAGAGAATCCTCTGACAGTGGCCCCCAGAGTTTGTTCCGGTCATGTGGGACCCCCCCCACTGGGGGCTTTTCTCACTCCCCCAGCAGAAAGAAATCCACTAGACCAGACACTGGGCCCTGCTCCAGGCCTGGGCATTGCAACCTCCATGGACCCAGAGCCCAGGCTTTGGGGGTCCCTCAAGCCTCTAAGCCAGGCACCCCCTGCGCCCACTGCCTGGTGTCTTGATGTGCTTGTCCCTGACAGGGCCGCATTCTCATGGTTGCCCTACACAAAGGTCACCAGCAGAGCAGTGCCCCTCCACGGCCACTGGCACCCAACCTGGGACCCAGCAGAGCCGCACCCAGCACACCTTTCTTGGGGAGCACAGGGAAGGTGGGAACCGTTGCTGATAGTGTTTGGTTTTCACTCTCCCAATAAAGATTAATTTCTTACAGTATCCTGTAGGACATACTGGAGTTCACTCTGAAATCCGAGGCTTCACAGCCCTCGTTTTCAGTGCTGTCCTAGCATAATTCTTACTCTCCTTTGTCTTAAAAGCATACTGGTTTGGACAATAAATTATAGACACTCCACCCAGAAGATGCACAACACAGACGAGACAGTGCCACCAGTAGGACAGCCAGTCCCTGCTGGGATTTCCTCATGGTTCCCAGTACAGACGTGCCATGCTAAAGCTCATCTATGTGCATGAGTCCGGTGCTGACTTAACAGTTACCTCTTTAAACATTTAGCAGTAATGGCAGTTCACTTGAGAAGACGTGTGAGAATGTCAGTTCTAAAAAAAGGTGCTGCCTGCCACCTGGGCGTGTGCGTTCCCAGAAGTGAAATCATCCACAGCATTTAAGCGGTGGCAGAGGGCGGCGATTAGGCTCTCATGAGCTCGTATGAGGAGGGAGGCAGCTAGCTCACTTCTCCCCACACCTGCGAGCAGCGCAGGACAAGGGCCGGGGAGGGGCGGCTGGTGTAAATGCTTTAAGGAGAACCAGGGAAACGCTGAAGACCGTCCTCCACCAGGGGCAAAGGAAACAATCAAAGAGTGAAGATGCAGCCCCCACTGAATGGGAGAAAATGTTTGCAGATCATATATCTGTTAGGGGTTCATTTCCAAGATGTGTAAGGAACTCCTGCCACTCAACGGCTAAAACGCTAATAACCTGATTTTAAAAGGGGGAAAGGACTTGAGTAGACATTTCTGTAAAGAAGACATGAAAAAGGCCAACTGGTATATGAAGAAGTGCTGAAGGTCACTAGGCATCAGAGAAATGCAAATCAAAACCACAATGAGATAGCACCTCACACCTGTCTGGATGCCTATTATCAAGAATAGCAAAAGACAAGTGTTGGCAAGGATGTGAAGAAATGGAAACCCTTAGACACTGTTGGTGGGGATGGAAAATGGTGCCACTGCTATGGAAAACAGTATGGAGATTCCTCAAGAAGTTAAAAACGAGGTCAGGTAGAGCTGCTGCGCGCTGGAAGGCGCAGTCCGGTGGCCAGCTCACACTCGCACCAACCGCCCGGCCCCAGGGCTCCTCGCCGTCATCCTCCTGATGCGGACCTGTGTGGCCCAGGCCTTGCGCCGTGGGGCTGGCCATGGCCTCCCGGGGCTCTACTCTGTCCGTGCGTCCTCGCGAGAGCCCCCAGCCCACCTCACGCCCCTCTCGCCCTTGCCCTTGCACGCGCAGCAAGGCGCCCTCGGCCCCGGGTCCTTGCGTTCGGGCTGCTGCTTGCCGCGGTGGCCACGGCCCAGGAAAGGTGTGCGTGTGTGAAAACTACAAACTGACCACGGGGTCGGTGCCAGTGTACATCCGTTGCTGCACAACCTTCTGTCATTTGCACAAAACTGGCTACCAGATGTTTGGTGGTGATGGCAGAAACGACTCCCAAAGCCTGGGAGAGGAGGGAAGCCAGAGGACGCTATCCAGGCTGACGATGGGCTCTGTGATCCCGGGCGTGACAAGGGGCTCTTTAAAGCCAAGCAGTGCAATGGCACGTCCACGTGCTGGTGTGTGGACACTGCTGGGGTGAGAAGAACTGATAAGGACAGTGAGATATCCTGCTCCGAGCCAGTGAGGACCTACTGGATCGTCGGTGAACTGAAACACAAACGAGAGAAAAACGTTACGAGGATCGACGTTTGTACGCTGCACTCAAGGAGGTAATCGTGAGTCGTTATCAGCTGGATCCAAAACACATCACAGACATCCTGTATGAGAATGATGTTACCACTGTTGATCTGGTACAAAATCCTCAGAAAGTTCAGAATGATGTGGACATAGGTGATGTGGCTTATTATTTTGAAAAAGATGTTAAAGGTGAATCCTTGTTCCAGTCCAAAAGGATGGGCCTAAAAGTAAATGGGGAACTACTGGATCTGGATCCTGGCTGAACTTCAATTTACTATGTTGATGAAAAACAACCTGAATTGTCAGTGCAGGGTCTACAAGAGGGAATTATCGCTGTCATTGTGGTTGTGGCGATAGCAGTTACTGCTGGAATCATGCTGGTTATTTCCAGAAAGAAAAGAACGGCAAAGTATGAGAAAGCTGAGATAAAGGACATGGGTGAGATGCATTGGGAACTCAGGTGTATAGCACTTTAATTTGAAGAGTAACTACAAAAGGGGAAATTAGCAAGCAGACTCAGATTACAAACATATGAGCATAGGGCAAAGAGAAGATCTTTGAAGACCACTACTGTGCTAGTTAAACATCATATATTTGTAATAGTTAAACCTGTACTCAAAATATAAGCTGTTTGAAATTGACTTTACCAATCTTAAAATTTGACCACGAGTGTCATATATATGCAGGTCTGATATAAAACCCAAACCTAAAATTTGGATTGCATAGTTTGAATTATTTACCCCTAACATTGAAGGGTATGCATTAAATATGCTTCCACAGTAGGCTGAATGACTACTGTCTCGTCCATTTGTGATTAAGTAGCTGCCTTTCTCTTTACTTTGAGTTTTATACATAAAAACTTTTTTTTATGAACTATGAAATAGAACATTTAAAAAATGAGTTTCCTAAAAAAAAGAAAAATTAAACTGCCCATGATCTAGCAATTCCACTTCTGGATATTTATCCAAAAGAATCAAAACCAGGATATCAAAGAGATATTTGTACATTCATCTTCATGGAGGCACTATTCCCAGTAGCCAAAAGGTGGAAGAACCCAAATGTCACAGCGAGTTTTCCCCGTCAGAACCAGTCAATGAATTAATACTCTGGTAACCCAGGGCTCTTCTCCATAGATTATACTGACTTTCTAGGTAGGAATTGCTTGATAACAAATTAAAGGGCTTCTATTCATGCCCATTCTAAGGGAAGCGTTGGCTAAATTCTGAGGATCAAAACCAACATTCATGTTCATCAACAGGGGCTGTTTAAATACCACGTGGTCACAGCAAGACAGTAAAAACTGCAGCCAGGGGACTTCCAAAGTGTTATTGATGATCTTTTGCTTCCTTTTGGAAGTATTGTACTTCATACCTTGAAATATAATCTGGTCTTTCTCATCAATTGAGAGTTAAAGAAATAGCAAATTACGATTCGCTGGGTCAGTGGACATTCCCCATTCACTTGGCTGCCCTGCATCTACACTTCTTTCACGCAGTTGGGGCTTATCTCCTGAACAAGCATCACCTGCCTCCACCACAGAGCTTGCCGAGGCCATGACTCTCTTCTTCACTTCACCCAGGAAGACCCTGTGCCACGGCAGGCACGTGTGACTGGCCACCACCAGCCTGTCAGTGGCAGAACCAGGATGAGAACCTAGTTTTCAGGCCCCCTTCATCTCCTGTATTGTGTTACTTCGAGATGATCACTGGTGCAGTTAATCAGAAGAAGTCCTGAATTTAAAAAAATCTATTATGGGTATCTTTGAGAAGATTTAGGGTAAGGCTAAGAAAGCAGTAAAGCACAGTTCTGGATTCATTTTTTAAGAAGTCTTCAAGAGGGCTTCCCTGGTGGCGTAGTGGTTGAGAGTCCGCCTGTTGATGCAGGGGACACGGGTTCGTGCCCCAGTCCGGGAGGATCCCACATGCCGCAGAGTGGCTGGGCCCGTGAGCCATGGCCGCTGAGCCTGCGCGTCCGGAGCCTGTGCTCCGCAACGGGAGAGGCCGCAACAGTG